>NW_027223337.1:0-577500 GCF_030449975.1 Polyergus mexicanus
AACCTAACCTAACCTAACCTAACCTAACCTAACCTAACCTAACCTAACCTAACCTAACCTAACCTAACCTAACCTAACCTAACCTAACCTAACCTAACCTAACCTAACCTAACCTAACCTAACCTAACCTAACCTAACCTAACCTAACCTAACCTAACCTAACCTAACCTAACCTAACCTAACCTAACCTAACCTAACCTAACCTAACCTAACCTAACCTAACCTAACCTAACCTAACCTAACCTAACCTAACCTAACCTAACCTAACCTAACCTAACCTAACCTAACCTAACCTAACCTAACCTAACCTAACCTAACCTAACCTAACCTAACCTAACCTAACCTAACCTAACCTAACCTAACCTAACCTAACCTAACCTAACCTAACCTAACCTAACCTAACCTAACCTAACCTAACCTAACCTAACCTAACCTAACCTAACCTAACCTAACCTAACCTAACCTAACCTAACCTAACCTAACCTAACCTAACCTAACCTAACCTAACCTAACCTAACCTAACCTAACCTAACCTAACCTAACCTAACCTAACCTAACCTAACCTAACCTAACCTAACCTAACCTAACCTAACCTAACCTAACCTAACCTAACCTAACCTAACCTAACCTAACCTAACCTAACCTAACCTAACCTAACCTAACCTAACCGAACCTAACCTAACCTAACCTAACCTAACCTAACCTAACCTAACCTAACCTAACCTAACCTAACCTAACCTAACCTAACCTAACCTAACCTAACCTAACCTAACCTAACCTAACCTAACCTAACCTAACCTAACCTAACCTAACCTAACCTAACCTAACCTAACCTAACCTAACCTAACCTAACCTAACCTAACCTAACCTAACCTAACCTAACCTAACCTAACCTAACCTAACCTAACCTAACCTAACCTAACCTAACCTAACCTAACCTAACCTAACCTAACCTAACCTAACCTAACCTAACCTAACCTAACCTAACCTAACCTAACCTAACCTAACCTAACCTAACCTAACCTAACCTAACCTAACCTAACCTAACCTAACCTAACCTAACCTAACCTAACCTAACCTAACCTAACCTAACCTAACCTAACCTAACCTAACCTAACCTAACCTAACCTAACCTAACCTAACCTAACCTAACCTAACCTAACCTAACCTAACCTAACCTAACCTAACCTAACCTAACCTAACCTAACCTAACCTAACCTAACCTAACCTAACCTAACCTAACCTAACCTAACCTAACCTAACCTAACCTAACCTAACCTAACCTAACCTAACCTAACCTAACCTAACCTAACCTAACCTAACCTAACCTAACCTAACCTAACCTAACCTAACCTAACCTAACCTAACCTAACCTAACCTAACCTAACCTAACCTAACCTAACCTAACCTAACCTAACCTAACCTAACCTAACCTAACCTAACCTAACCTAACCTAACCTAACCTAACCTAACCTAACCTAACCTAACCTAACCTAACCTAACCTAACCTAACCTAACCTAACCTAACCTAACCTAACCTAACCTAACCTAACCTAACCTAACCTAACCTAACCTAACCTAACCTAACCTAACCTAACCTAACCTAACCTAACCTAACCTAACCTAACCTAACCTAACCTAACCTAACCTAACCTAACCTAACCTAACCTAACCTAACCTAACCTAACCTAACCTAACCTAACCTAACCTAACCTAACCTAACCTAACCTAACCTAACCTAACCTAACCTAACCTAACCTAACCTAACCTAACCTAACCTAACCTAACCTAACCTAACCTAACCTAACCTAACCTAACCTAACCTAACCTAACCTAACCTAACCTAACCTAACCTAACCTAACCTAACCTAACCTAACCTAACCTAACCTAACCTAACCTAACCTAACCTAACCTAACCTAACCTAACCTAACCTAACCTAACCTAACCTAACCTAACCTAACCTAACCTAACCTAACCTAACCTAACCTAACCTAACCTAACCTAACCTAACCTAACCTAACCTAACCTAACCTAACCTAACCTAACCTAACCTAACCTAACCTAACCTAACCTAACCTAACCTAACCTAACCTAACCTAACCTAACCTAACCTAACCTAACCTAACCTAACCTAACCTAACCTAACCTAACCTAACCTAACCTAACCTAACCTAACCTAACCTAACCTAACCTAACCTAACCTAACCTAACCTAACCTAACCTAACCTAACCTAACCTAACCTAACCTAACCTAACCTAACCTAACCTAACCTAACCTAACCTAACCTAACCTAACCTAACCTAACCTAACCTAACCTAACCTAACCTAACCTAACCTAACCTAACCTAACCTAACCTAACCTAACCTAACCTAACCTAACCTAACCTAACCTAACCTAACCTAACCTAACCTAACCTAACCTAACCTAACCTAACCTAACCTAACCTAACCTAACCTAACCTAACCTAACCTAACCTAACCTAACCTAACCTAACCTAACCTAACCTAACCTAACCTAACCTAACCTAACCTAACCTAACCTAACCTAACCTAACCTAACCTAACCTAACCTAACCTAACCTAACCTAACCTAACCTAACCTAACCTAACCTAACCTAACCTAACCTAACCTAACCTAACCTAACCTAACCTAACCTAACCTAACCTAACCTAACCTAACCTAACCTAACCTAACCTAACCTAACCTAACCTAACCTAACCTAACCTAACCTAACCTAACCTAACCTAACCTAACCTAACCTAACCTAACCTAACCTAACCTAACCTAACCTAACCTAACCTAACCTAACCTAACCTAACCTAACCTAACCTAACCTAACCTAACCTAACCTAACCTAACCTAACCTAACCTAACCTAACCTAACCTAACCTAACCTAACCTAACCTAACCTAACCTAACCTAACCTAACCTAACCTAACCTAACCTAACCTAACCTAACCTAACCTAACCTAACCTAACCTAACCTAACCTAACCTAACCTAACCTAACCTAACCTAACCTAACCTAACCTAACCTAACCTAACCTAACCTAACCTAACCTAACCTAACCTAACCTAACCTAACCTAACCTAACCTAACCTAACCTAACCTAACCTAACCTAACCTAACCTAACCTAACCTAACCTAACCTAACCTAACCTAACCTAACCTAACCTAACCTAACCTAACCTAACCTAACCTAACCTAACCTAACCTAACCTAACCTAACCTAACCTAACCTAACCTAACCTAACCTAACCTAACCTAACCTAACCTAACCTAACCTAACCTAACCTAACCTAACCTAACCTAACCTAACCTAACCTAACCTAACCTAACCTAACCTAACCTAACCTAACCTAACCTAACCTAACCTAACCTAACCTAACCTAACCTAACCTAACCTAACCTAACCTAACCTAACCTAACCTAACCTAACCTAACCTAACCTAACCTAACCTAACCTAACCTAACCTAACCTAACCTAACCTAACCTAACCTAACCTAACCTAACCTAACCTAACCTAACCTAACCTAACCTAACCTAACCTAACCTAACCTAACCTAACCTAACCTAACCTAACCTAACCTAACCTAACCTAACCTAACCTAACCTAACCTAACCTAACCTAACCTAACCTAACCTAACCTAACCTAACCTAACCTAACCTAACCTAACCTAACCTAACCTAACCTAACCTAACCTAACCTAACCTAACCTAACCTAACCTAACCTAACCTAACCTAACCTAACCTAACCTAACCTAACCTAACCTAAACCTACAACCTAAACCTACAACCTAAACCTACAACCTAAACCTACAACCTAAACCTACAACCTAAACCTACAACCTAAACCTACAACCTAAACCTACAACCTAAACCTACAACCTAAACCTACAACCTAAACCTACAACCTAAACCTACAACCTAAACCTACAACCTAAACCTACAACCTAAACCTACAACCTAAACCTACAACCTAAACCTACAACCTAAACCTACAACCTAAACCTACAACCTAAACCTACAACCTAAACCTACAACCTAAACCTACAACCTAAACCTACAACCTAAACCTACAACCTAAACCTACAACCTAAACCTACAACCTAAACCTACAACCTAAACCTACAACCTAAACCTACAACCTAAACCTACAACCTAAACCTACAACCTAAACCTACAACCTAAACCTACAACCTAAACCTACAACCTAAACCTACAACCTAAACCTACAACCTAAACCTACAACCTAAACCTACAACCTAAACCTACAACCTAAACCTACAACCTAAACCTACAACCTAAACCTACAACCTAAACCTACAACCTAAACCTACAACCTAAACCTACAACCTAAACCTACAACCTAAACCTACAACCTAAACCTACAACCTAAACCTACAACCTAAACCTACAACCTAAACCTACAACCTAAACCTACAACCTAAACCTACAACCTAAACCTACAACCTAAACCTACAACCTAAACCTACAACCTAAACCTACAACCTAAACCTACACCTGACCAGACCAGACCGATGACAATGACAACACACGACACGTGACGTACACACACACACACGCGTACTTAACGTACACACACGCATACGTACGTTACTCTACGCTAGTAATTTAATAAATATGTGTGTACATATACAAGATATAACTATATGTAATGGATGGGTACATATCCTAGATAGTGTACATACATAGATATACAGTAGAGCCAACTTAACATTTGCTTGCGAATGTAAATAAACGTAAACGTAACCTGACAATAACGATAACTAAAAAAAAAAAAAAAAAAATACATACATACATACTATATTTACTTTGTTTCAATCGTAAATTTCCGATATTTAATGCACTGTTTTAATGTTTACATGAGTCATATACTGTTTTATACAAAACAGGTGTTATGAGAAATAGAATTCATTTCTACTATATCTTAATTTACAGGTTATGTTTCTTTTACCGTTTATATTGCGACTATTAGCCTGGCGAACTGGTATATTCTGCGCATGCGTTGATTTGCCGCGACGCGTTTGGTGCAATGTTGTGAAACGAGCCGAATTTTCTCGCGCGTGCGCGATATCTCTTCGTAATGAAAACATGGCTTTCTTAAAATAAAGATTGATATTTTTATTCATTTTAGTTTAAACTATTAAATACATATATTATCCTGCGATAAACAAAGAAATTAATGATTGAGTATCGTTTGAACATGTCTCGATTCAACCCGATTGAATACTAATTGAACGATACGAGATTTGACCGACGATATCGAAAAGTGGATGTGGATGTTTCCAATTCCTAAAAGTGGATGTACGGCGCTGCTCTACGGCCTAAAAAGAAAGCGTCCCACGAAAATCTCCGGCATTGCCTCTCTCAGGCTTTTCTCTGCTTTTATTCCGTTTCTAATGTTTTGTAAACTTTAATCGTTTTTAACGATTTTCGGATTTAGCGATGATGCAACGATACGATATTCTGATTCAAGAAATCGAGGGCATTGACGATTATTTGGGCCCGACTTTTCGGTAAATAAAATTAATAAATTGTATTTGTAACCACACAGGTCACGGTACATGTTCTTGAAGGGAAAAAAAAAAAAAACCTTTTTGTTTAAACGAAAAAGTGAAATTGTACGCGAATATATATATGCTTGAAAATAGTTTTTAAGAGAATTAGCGGTAAACCTACGTATATAATATAATATTTGAAGCGAATATTCAACGTGTCGAGATCGTCGAGTATCGTGATGCTCGAGCACAAATATTCTATGAATTAGAATTTACTGGTTCTAATAAAAAGAGAGTATTAATCTTGTTTCCGATATTATTAAAATGATAAAACGATACTGTGCTTAAGAAATTTGTATGATTAAAGATGATGAAAACAAAAAACAAAAATATTATTACGTTTGTTTTGTGTTGTAGAGCAATTTATGATGGACGTGAACATCAAAAGTTTATGGAAAAACTTGACGATTGTATTAAAGCTCGTGACAAGGATATCGAAAGGATGTGTAATCATCATTATCAGGGATTTATTGATTCTATTAGGGAACTCTTACAAGTTCGCTCTCAAGCCCGACAACTGAACGTTAGTGTTATTGTTTTTTTTTTTTTTTTTTTTAAATAATAATAATAATAATAATAATAATGTTATAAAGAGTTCTTTGCGGTTGAACTGGCTGCGCTGGTTCAGAGTTTATCTTTTTCTCTCCCCGTTGGAAGAAGAAGGATGGGCTCTGAACTAGTACAGCCGGTTCAGCTCTAAAGAACAGACCCAACGACTTGATAGCGCGGTATTGTTATGTAATATGTAAAATCTATTTTTATATGACCAAAATATTATCTTTTAATATATGATATCTAAACTGCAGGCGGAAATATTAGAGCTTGATAAACGCGTTACTGCTACATCCACCAAAGTGATTGAAATGGGTGAAGAACTTGTGAAAGCTCGCAAAGTTGAGAACAATATGGCTGCTGCTGTAAACAGTCTCGCTATGTGCCTTCCAGTCTTAGCCGCGTATGCCAAGTTGCAAAAGCAATTAAAAGACAAGCGTTTTTATCCGGCGTTAAAAACACTGGAACAGTTAGAACATCGTGATTTGCCAAAGGTTACGAATTATAGATTTTCTTTTCAAATCACGCAACAAATACCACGGTAAATTTAATTAGAAGAATTATTTGCGAGTATTTTCCTGTCATACGTATAGTTGTGAGAAAAAATATATGTAAAATGTTATCTTTGTGTCAGATTGCGAGAAAATATAAAAGATGCCTCTATGTCTGATTTACGAGATTTTCTAGAAAATATTAGAAAATATTCGCCAAAAATTGGTGAAGTTGCCATGAGACATGTGGGTATAATTTCCTATTGATATATTTATACCGATATTATGTATGTATAATTTACTAACTTTGACAATTCTTTTTTTTTATTTTTTTTTATTTTTATTAGACTGCTGAACAATTAGCGACTGAAGCGGAAATTATTGGAAGGAAGAAAAGAAGGTCTCGTATCAATGATCGATTAAATGAGGCTGAAGAAGAACTGAGTGCTCGAGATTTGATGGATTTCAGTCCGGTATATCGATGTATGCACATTTATACCGTGCTTCGAGAGGAAGAAACTTTTAAAATATATTATAGACAACAGAGAAAACAACAAGCTAGACTAGTTTTACAACCACCTATTAACATGGTAAATCCATTTTTTGAGTATCGGGCTATGTGTTTATATGTTAATAAATATTTTTTATTTTTAGCATGAGAGTACGATCGGATATCAGACCTATTTGCAAGGTATTATTGGTTTTTTTGTCATAGAAGATCACATATTGAATACAGGTAATGGACTAGCTACTCGCGCGTATTTGGATGAGCTTTGGGACGTGACGTTATCCATGATAGTTGATGCTTTACGCACACATTCGGTAAATATATCGTTATTCTCAATGTTATATGGTCGTTATGATTAATATAATATGAAGAAATATGTATTTTTTAGGCATATTGCACAGATGCTACGCTCATATTGAAAATCAAGAATCTCGTTATGCTATTCAATACTACCTTAAGAGTAAGTAATAAAGTACATCTTTCATTCTTTATATAGGATGTTCCCGAAATCACCGAATGTCTCCTTTTAATAATAGATTCTCTGGTTAATTTGGCAACAATTTTTTCTCGACGAAAATATCGTGTCCATTTCCGAGTTGTAAATATTTGAAGAAGGAGACTTTTTGGCAAATTAATCTGTGTGGATTTAAAAGATTAACGAAGCTACATTCTTCGATTAATTTCAGGTAGAGTTTACTTTATATAATGGATTTTTTTTTTTTTTTTTTTTTTTTTTTTTTTTTTTTTTTTTTTTTTTTTTAGTTTAATTGTGCAAAGATATACGAAAGGGAAAAGGAATCTTAAAAAAAAAAAATAATAATAATAATAATAATAATAACCTTCCTTGACATTTCTGTTGAGAAAAAGTTATTTCCATATTAATTGGACAATCTGTTATTAGAGGGATATTTGGTGATTTTGGGACACCCTGTATATACGTTTATGCATATGTAATTTAAACAATTTTTTATTCAATTTTTTTAAACAGAATTATGGCTATTCCGTAGAACAACTTTGGGATTTATTACAAGAAATCAGAGTGCATTATAACGAAGTGCTAATGAAACACTGGGTTCAAGTTTTTAGGAATATTTTAGACGAAGATAATTTCTTGCCGATTCAAGTAATCATAATGTTGTAAATACTTCATCTTTTGACTTTCTCCGACTTATTGCTCGATTATTATGTTTCAGGTGACAACGCAAGCTGAATACGATCAAATTCTTAATCTATTTCCTTATCGTGATAAGAACCTGCAGGAAGCCGAGTTTCCCAAAAAATTTCCATTTTCGGACATGGTACCAAAGGTCTATCAGCAAGTGAAAGAATTTATTTATGCCTGTTTAAAATTTTCAGAGGATTTGAATTTTACCCAAACTGAAATTGATGAAATGATATGCAAATCGACGAATCTTTTACTAACGAGAACTTTCAGCGGATGTTTATCGTCATTGTTTCGCAAGCCTTCCTTAGCGCTTTTACAAGTAATTCAAATTATAATAAACACAGGATATCTCGAAAAATCTACAAAATATTTGGAAGAATTTGTTACTAATATTACTGGGTAAGAATCTAGTATATTGTTTATTCTTTCTTTTATAGATCATTATGTATATGTATAATAAATTCTTTAGCACGTTACATCAAGGGCAATTGAGCTGTGTGGGCGTTGAATCTGCCATGTTTCGAGTCGCGCGAGATGATGCCGAAAAACAGATTTGCGATAAATTGAAAAACAAGTTGGATGAATTTTTAGAATTGGAGAATTATGATTGGAATTTAGCGGAGCCTCAAGGACATGCTTCGGGATTCATTACGGATCTTATAGCTTTCTTGCGGAGTACTTTAACATGCTTCACTAATTTACCAGTAAATATCACAACATAACGATCGTGTGTATTCGAAATACTTTAATTGATAATTAATATTTTAGGACGAAGTAGCTCAAGTGGCATGCAAATCTGCATGTTCTCACATTGCTAAAGCCATATTAGATATATTAATCAGTGAAGATGTGAAACAAATATCTATGGGTGCGTTGCAACAAGTTAACTTAGATACGATACAATGTGAACGTAAGTTTTATTATATATATATATATATATATATATATATATATATATATTTTATCTCTCGATATATATATTTTTAAGGAAATTCAAATCTTATTGTAACTTCCAGAATTTGCTGCTTCCGAGCCAGTCATTGGTCTACCAGAAGGAACTTTATTGCAATACTTTTTGCAATTAAGACAATTACTAGATTTATTTATGAGCTGGGATTGGCCTACCTATTTTCATGATTACGGTCAGGATTCTAGTAAATATAATTTAGTAACTCCAAATATGGCTGTGCTTCTGCTAGAAAAGTATGTGTATTATTTACATCTTTTGTACGTTATTAATGTATACAAAGTCTTAATAATATATATTTTTCTAGATTGAAAGAATCTGATAAAAAAACCATGTTTTCTGTGTTGAAGAAAAGTGAAAGGGATAAAAAGAAATTGCTTGAAACTGTATTAAAGCAGTTACGACAATTGGCGCAGACTACTCAACAGCAGTAAAAGTTGCAATCGATTTAATGTAATGTATGCGTTCTGTTATAAAAAAATGTGTAAATATATAATTTTTATAAATAAGTACATTACAAAAATTTGATTCTTGATAATGAATATTATAAAAATTGTTTTATGTATTACTTGATTTTTTTATCAAAGACCTATTTTTTAATATATGTTGTATATTTTGTAAATATTCTTTGATTCTACTGATTATTTTTTAAATGGATGACTAAACTTTAAGTGCATTGTAAAAATTAAAAAGAGATTATATTAAAACAAGCATTTTAGAAAATGCTTTCTTAAGTTTAATCATTTCTTATATATTGCCTGTTTTTACCCTTACGATTTAAAATTAATTATCGATTAACTTTATAACATCAAAATTAAACGTTTCTATTATATGTAATATATACCATAATCGTATCGTTACAAATTTTGATGTCATTCTGCAGTTTATCAACCATCGAATTAAAATCACTGGTAGAAACGGGCATATAACAGTTTCGAAAAACAATAAAAAATTGTAAACATTTTTATTACTTAAATTTACAAGTGATTCTCGTGTTAAAATATTTGGCTTTGCTAATTTTTTTTTTAAACATCGTATGCATTCAATTAACAAATTCTTTAAAATATAATACTTGTGTGCTTATGCGCGCGGTTACATGCATGTATGTGCAGGGAGAATTAAGAATTAAAGAAATAAGATATTTATCTTCCCATATACTCTTATTAATTTAATTATATCCTTTTATATTGGCATTGTTATATTACATGTAAAATGAGTCACAATATCGTACAATTATTGTACAATGAATTAAGTATGATGTATAAAGTCCCACAATTTGTATATATCATACTTTGTATAATATAATTATTTTTAAAATCAAATGTAAAATGATCGATTGCAATGATTGCAATGGATGAGTTTACTTTGAAATCATAATAAATTTATGATGTTGCGATTTAATAATGCCAAAACATATTTCGCGTGCATACTGAAATATAAAGTAAATATATATGTAGATGTAGATATATAGATGTTTTTCTTTTTTGTATTGAGAAAATATTAAAATTGAGATTAAATACAAATCAACAATAATTCCAATAAAGTAATACCAAGAGTATAATGTGTGTGAATCCATACAATATTTAATAATGATAAAACAAATTATTGATATAAAATGCATAATCGTATGTTGCATGTGGCACAATTTCGTCGATGATGCAAATTAAAAATCGATTAGGACTATTCATCAATATTATCGGGATCCACATCATCATGTAGCATGGAATATTTGTTGGAAGCTACAAAATTCTGCGAGAAAAAATCTTATTATTATATAACACCATTCATTAATATAGTTTTAAACAATAATTAAGTTTTCTCACCGGAGCTTGTTCATCCTTTGCCTTTGGCATTCTGCTAATTTCGTCCTTCTCTTTGTCTTTACGATCTCTAAATAACAAAGTAAATAAAATAGAGATAAACTCAAAATACATGCTATGTGAATATATATTCATAAATATATTTCTCTCTCTGTCAATACCTTTCCAAAGCCGCACGAGTATCTTTCTCGGTAGATTTATGAAATACTTTAAATGTTGGCGCTTCAGAACGCGAAGTTGGCGATGCTTTGGATTCATTTTGCTCTTCTACTTTGCAAATATATTTCAGTTAAATACATTACATGTCATTTTTATTGGTACTTTTCTTCAAAGAATTGAAAACAAAGATTTTATAATTATCTGAAAATAATGTTTACCAGAACGCGCTAGTTGAGATCGCGGCATAGATCTTTCGACTCGAGTACCTTTATCTTCTTCTGATCGCCAAGTCGGTCGGCTTCTCTCCTTGTCGTCGCGTCCTTCCTATAAACGGCAATTATTTAGCGCGCGTTGAATCACATATTTTTTTTAATATTCCAAATATATTATTTATATTCAAATTGAAATACATACGCCATTACGTCGACCCGAAGTACCATCTTTACGCTCCTTGCTGTCCCTGAAAAAAAATATCTGAATTTTTAATAAAAATAAAAGACTGAGCGCTTTTTATATGCGAGCATGCACAGATAGGGCACCAAATGGCGTTTATAGTAGCAATGTCGAAAAGTGGATGTAGCTAAATAATTCCAAATCTCGAAAGTGGATATAATGGCGCTGCTATGGACATTTAATTGTTGTATTAAAAAAAAACGTCGGCGTAATCCTTCTTAGACTCCAATCTTATCCAATCTTTAGATGTTAAAAATTATACATACATTTCTTCTCGGGATCGTGATTCGGCATAAGACTTGGCAAGACGCTCTTCTATTTCTCGTTCACGAGCAGTAGTATCTACAGGTTTCGCAGCGCCGAAAATGTTGACTGCCGATATGGATGTAGGAGCCGGAGCTCGTTGAGTCGATTCCGATCCCGTTGTTGATTTCGATTCCACCGAACTTTCTTCAATTTGGTCTTTCGAAATTCCAAGAGCTTCCACGGGTTTCGTGCGAGGCTGCAGTTGCAGTTTCGGTCGTTGTCGCGACTCAGCTAAATAATAATAATTAAATTAAGATATAAATAAATCAAAAATACAACGTATCTTATCATTTCTCTGGATAATTGTATACTTACGTTTCGCATCTCGGTCTTGTCGGCGATCCCAATCGGAGTCGCCATAATTGCGACGGGGTCCAAAACTGCTGCTTCGGTCCCCATCCCGATCTTTGCTTCTTCCTCTATCGCTATAACGATTCCAGTCTCTATCCTTACTATCATCTCTGAAGCCACTTCTGTCTTTAAATCCTTTATCATTGTTGTCTCTTTCGCGCCATGCACCAGGCTTGTTATCATATTCATGTCCTATTTAATACAAGAATATATTTTCTATTATAAAGTTAATTCCTGAAGAATATTTTTAATTTTCATTTGTAAATGTACAATTTAGAATACACACGTGCGCGCACGCGTATTCTTTAGCACACACACACACACACACACACACACACACACACACACACACACATACTGTCTCTATCATCTCGCCGGTCTCTATTGTCATATCGATCTTTATCATATCGACTACGATAAGAATCTTCATCCTGTAAATCTTCACGCGGCCCACTTCTCCAATCGCCAGATGTACGCTCTGGATCATCATAATTATCCCTACGATTGTCTCTGCCCATTCTACTGCCTCGACGATCATCATTACTGCTGTTTGAAACTTCGATTCTTACTCGTCTCGTCTTTATAGTCTATAAAGGATGTTTTTGGCATAATTTCAATAGTCCAAATTTTGATGTTGCTAATATGTATCATTAAATATCACATCTGCTTACTGTGTTTGTCATAGAAAGAGCATCAATTAGACTTTGACGATCTTCAAATTCAACATATCCATAACCCCTAATTTTATTTGCATCTTTCGGCAAACGCATGTTGGATATCTATGCAAAAAAATACATAAATTGTAACTAACTTATATAAAAATAGAATTATATTTCATATTTGATAATCAAAACAATTAAGATTTGTGTAAACAAAATCTTATATTAATAAAAATATTTGCAGAAATCGACCTTCATATCTGCAAAAAAGTCAGCTAAATCAGCTTCATCTACATCATAGGGCAGATTGCTTATATAGGCTACATATGGAGGACTTGTAGGGATATTTTCTTCATCAATGCCAGGTCCTCGTGCAGCTCGAGGAGCTGTTGGTAAAATAACTGGATCTTTGCTGCTTCTTGATGAATATCCTTCTGTAATGTTAAAAAAATATATATATAATAAGAAAAAATAAATAGTTTTGTATGCTATAATACTATATATATAATATATATATATGTCACCATTATAATTTTTCAGTCATAAATGTAATATAACATATAAACAATTGGTATAGTTAAGTAATTAACAAAATAATTAAATTTAATAATAAATTTATTTATTAATAATTTGTTTATTTGGCAAATAAACTCTTATTTTGCAGCTTAAGTCAGTAAACGAACAATTTTCTATTCATTTATCTGGTTTCCAAACAATCAGTTTCATATTCTCTATTAGAATTGTATCAGAAATTAATAAAAACAGATATTATAAACTTTTAATCTCATTAGTCGCAATCTCTCTATTTGCCCATGATAAAAACTTGAATACGAGAGAAATGTATCATATAGTTATAGAACCATTAGAAAAACACTATTAATCCGATATTACTACAATACAATATATTTTATATGATATTGGTGTGTTTCTACCACTATTTTACCACACCAGACCATGCTATATTCCTGCTATTTTTGCTGTATTTTTAGTTATCTTTTGAGACAACAGCTCTATTTCTGCTACATTTTTGCCAACACTGAAACTGCAGGAATGCTCGACTATTGCCTATTCTGCCCACATAATATGAAGCGCATAATTTGCAACATATAATTTTGGCAGATTTCTTGGTACATGTAAACAGATATATCTAATAGCCAAGAACAAATTTGACTTTTATCATTTTTTAAATGAAAATGATTCATCAATATCGCAACGAATCGATCAGTTCCCAACTCAAGTAACGGAAACTCTTTTGGCTTACCATGATCATCCTCTACGTCGTCAACCCAATTTGAAGATTTCAGCGGTATATTAGGGGTCGGCCCGTTTCCGTCAGCGAGAAACGACCATAAATCGACAGTCACACCCTTCTTCTTCTTACCCTTCTTTCCTGTACATACACACAAATTATCATTAGGACGTACCATTGTACTCCGTCGCGAGTGTACCACAGAGCTGATATTAAAAGCATGATGAGAGAGACCACGTCACAAGCAGTTTGGTTAGGTGCGAACATGCAGGACAAAAAGGCCAACACGAGTAATATTTCCGGGATTATCTTTGCTTCTGAAGGAATCGTTCTTCAGCGGAAATTACGATTGCAAGTAATAGAACTGTACCTGAAGACATAATAACGATCCAAAATCAACGGAAATACGTGTCACTATCTCAGAATCTACGTGAACCACACGACCAACCAGTCGTACGACCAGTAAGACATAAACTACATCTGTATAAGATGAATGATGAATATGTCATATGCCTAGGAGTGCGTTCCAAAATCCTACATCACAGGACACAGGACACAGTACGATTGGACACAATCACTCATATCAACCGATGTCTAGAGAAGAGCCCGAGCACAAACTTTTGCATAAGCGCATAACCAAATTGCGCATAAGGAAATTGATTAGTCCATAAACATATGCCTAAGGAAATGGACCAATCAAATTCCTTATGCTTATGATTATGCGCTTATGCAAAAGTGTGTGCTCCCCGCTTAAAGCGGCGTCTACAATAGAGATTTTAAGCCCTAAGCCTTAAGAAATTGACCAATCATAGTCAAGTATGAGAAGAATACTCGACTGTGATTAGTCAATTTCTTAAGGCTTAGAGCTTAAAATTTCTATTGTAGACGCCGCACTTCACATATCGGCATGAAAAGGGCAACTATCCCCGGAGCTGTATGTCGATGGGTGGTATCTGGTATCTTCCTTTTCAATTAAAAAGGGTTCAATTAAAAAGAGCCTTGGTCGAGTATGGACGTGTTCTGACCCGTTACGCGTGTGTCCTTTGTTTGGACCTTTTTTTTTTTATCTTTTCTTCTAAAGCGGCGTCTACAATAGAGATTTTAAGCCCTAAGTCTTAAGAAATTGATTAATCACAGTCGAGTACTCTTCTCATACTTGACTGTGATTGGTTAATTTCTTAAGGCTTAGGGCTTAAAATCTCTATTGTAGACGCCGCATTAGAGGATACTTATTATTATTATTATTTCCATAAGAAACAATGGTGTATGGGCGAATCTAATACCCAACCATGAAGGAAGATTAAGGAGAGTTATCTCGATAGTGTAGAAAAGAAAAAAAGTTGGTCACAAAAAATGTTCCCTATGTGGCCAAGTTTGCCAAATGGAATAATTTGGACCATTTTGTCGCCATCTTGAATATTCGTATACGTATAGTGTTACGTTTAATTGAGTAGTAATTAGTAAGTAGTGTGTCATCCAACACATTTACTGATCACTAATACAATTAAACATAACACTATATATGTACGAATACTCAAGATGGCGACGAATTGGTCCAAGTTATTCCATTTGGCAAACCTGGCCACATACGGAACATTTTTCGTGACCATTTCGAATCTAACTAGATAACTTGATAACTCTCCTTACTCCTTACTCTTCCTTCATGTATCCAACCAGCCATAGAAGAGAAGAAGCTTTTCAATTAAAAAAAAAAGAATTAATTTTCTACATTGAGATATTTAAGTTGTAGTAATTGCTTAGAAAAATAAAAACTGTTTATTTTATCTCTCGTTAGAAAGATAATTATGAATGACGCCAAATTTCTCGATATTGACGATTCTGTTAAAATGAAAAATTTGTTACTACCAGTAAATATATGAAAAATATACATTAAATTAATGTACATAAAAAGTGATTAGAATGACAAATATTCAATTTGTCCAACAGGATAAAGATAGAGATGCTTTAAATCAGCAGATGGATGAGTTAATGAAACAGTTTGATTCGAAAACTTCTATCCTTGTACAACCTACTCCTGGTTTGTATGACATTGTACACTGTTTAGTACGAATAAAAATTTTTTTCATAATATGATTATAGGTATCTGTGTAAAAACAAGAACAGCTGACGGGAAAAAGAGTTTTGTAAACATATGTGTATCTGATAAAATTCCACCACCAGAAGATATATCCGATATTGAACTATTTAAACTTTTAAATGATGAAGTACCTAATTATGTTATACCAATGAGTATATATGCTGAAAGGATGGAAGCTGATAAATGTAATGACAATCTCAGTTTTTTAAATATTATTAGAATTTATTAATTATCTTGTAAATAAATATTTGTGAATTTTATATACAATATGTATATATGTATATATATATATATATATACATATAGCTGGTATACCCAGTGCTACATACGATGTCATGATAAATGAAGCGTATTTTAAAAAGTGCCAAGAGAAAAAACATTTCATGGCATTTACGATATTAGTTATACTGAGTGGAGTGGCAGATAAATTTGATAAAAAACTGGATATGGAGAATTATGTTATTCTTAAAAATCGAACAGTAAGTGTATATAAAAAATGTTATGTAAGTATTTATCTAAAGTATGTTAATGAATAATATTGCAGGTAATGGGAAAATTGCAACAGCATACAATAGAAAATCGCGAGCTTAAAAAGCCGCAAGATCACAAACCATTGATTGAAGAAATTTCAAGTTCTATGACACCTATCATTAACACAATTAATATACAAGATAAAAATACAGCAAAAATGGATTATGTAATTTTAAAAAAACCATTAAAAGGTCCAGCTGAGCATTTAATAGTTTTATTTGACATGTCAAGAAGCGTGAGTCACAAAATTGCTAAATACATTATTTTACAGATTAGGTATTATATGTTTTTTTCTTTTGCAGATTTCAGTTGAGGATGTAGTAGTATTGATTAATTCTGATCGCATAAATGTCATGGATAAGAAAACTTATTGTTCTTATGATATTTTACTTCCATATACGCTTGAAGCAAATAGTGCAAAAGCCTTTTTGGATTATAGTATTATGGTAAGAAATTATGTATTCCTTTTTTTTCATTGTTTATATATATATATAAAAGATCCATTGTACATATTTTTTAATTTTTCCAGATATTACGAATAGATACATTAATAAAATAAAAATAAAAAGTATGAATACTGAAATGAGATTCTACTTTCGCAGTTATCTCTCTAAAAAAATTTTAATTTTATCAAAATAATGAAAGTTTTATTATTTATAATTCAAAAGCTTCTATTAATTTCTAACTTACAAAATATATATTGTATATGCTCTATATCAATTAATATATTTTTCTTTTTGGATCTAGATCTCTTACTAAAAAAATAATGCTCAATAAATAAACAAGATATAAAGTATATTTCGCAGAACAATATAAATTGAACAATAAATTTCATATTAAGTTTTTTACATTTCTGTATAAAATGCCGATCGTTCGATACCTATCGTGCTAAAAATTTGTGGCAACAAATATACTGTAATTATACCTATCATGAAACATGCTATATATTTGTAAATTAGATCGACGAACACTTTATTTTGATTTCCACTATAATCCTGGCATTTCATAAGCTCCTTGCAATTAATTCGTAATATGACGCATATTATAGTGTAACTGAGGTATTTGCAGAGAACTTTTGTTGCAATAACAATAGAAAAACCGAGTACAGTTCTAAGAATCAGATGACCAAGTATAGAATATGTTGGCCAAACGATATGATATGGTGGCGAAACTAACGATGCACTTAATATACCAGTATAATAATTAAGCCATGCTCCCATGTGAATTCCTGCTGTAACTGACACAACCATGGCAGTGTCACTTCTGAAATAAATCATAATTACATGTAAAAGAGAGAATAAAAATTAATTATTTGTATAATTATATATGATATCAATGATTTATCTATACCTAGTAGGTGTCCATTTGTCGCCGAGTGGATAATACACAATAACAGCGATACTAATCATAATCAGGAATGCTGATAACCAAAAACTGGTAATGATGTAAGAATTTGTTATGTCTACTAGAGGTACCAATGGAATCATTAACAAAATTGTTAATATTAAACCAACTACAATATCTAACACGGTGTGCATACCTAAATAGAGTCTGCTCATACTGACAAGTACACACCTAGAAAAATCTTGCATGTCGCACAATTCAATTATTTTACATAAATATAATTAATTAACAGATATTAATAAGTGATTAATAATAAAATATTAAATAATGTATTATATAAAAATGTATTAACTTACCAAACTAAAGCAATAAAGTAACCGATAAAAGATGAATAAGTATATTTGTTCATTGTAAATAATACTATGCTAAATGGTATCGCAAAACCGATCATAGCATGAGTAGATGGCATTCCGTATTCTTGTGACCATTTATTTTGTATTCTAACTGCTGGGGGACATGCTGGCCTGGGCCAACAAATTATATCTTTTAATACCTGCCCTAAAAATATATAACAAATTTAAGAATAAATTACATAACATTATGCAATGTATATAAAGTATGACATATTGTATTTTATTCTTAATTAGTAATTGATTTTACCAATAGTTATAACAATGGCCCATACTAAGACTACTTTTCGACCAACAGCTCCATCAATATTCCAAAACAAGAAAGGTATAAAAGATGAATAAAAGATTTCATCTCCTAGTCCAGTTCCAAACAAAAATAGATAATACCAAAATGAATTAGTGATTGTATAAACTGAATTTTCTGAAACTGTTGAAGTTTCTTCTTTGTTTATTGATTCATTTTTTTGCCGTTTTAAAAATTCCATTTGTTCTATGCATCTATTTAATGTTTTTGAACTGTTTGTATTACAGCCATTCATTTTTCGATTACGACAAGTCAAAATATAATTTTCTTCATTATGATCAACACTAACATGTTCTCTCTTCTCAGTTTTTTGAGCTGTTTTATTAGATTTAAACTCCTTAAAATGTTTATCATAATATATTTTAACACCAAAAAATTTTTGTATTGTCGCAACTAGTTGAGGATCCTTTAACTGATCAATTAGTTCTAATATCATTCTGACTGAAATTAGAGAGAGAACCTAATCAATTTTAAATTAATCTTTCCTCTTAAAGAATTATTAATATTTCTTTCTCATAGCCGAAAGAACATTCCATCGAGTAATCTGTACAAATTTTAATAATGTTATACATAAATATTAGATATTTTGCACAAATAATGTAATTTAAATAAGTTCAAAAAATAAATTTTCGGTGAATATGTCGAGCCTACTTTACTCACCGAATTTCAATGAAATTTTATTTATATATATATTTTAGCATGTGTAGAGTAATGAATAAAACTTAACACAAAAATCATAAAAATAGTATATATATAAAATAAACTATTGTAAATGGATGTTTTGTAAGATTAGGGCTGCGTTCCGAAAGCACTCTTACGCGCCGAAAGCGTGTTCTATCTTTGTTATTTATGGAAAATTGAACAAGGACAAAGCATACCGAGTGCTAAAAGCATGCTCCTGGAACGCACCCTAGGAAGTATGTCATGGCTGCGTTCGGGGAGCACGCTTTTAACGCTATGAGCATGCTCTGTTCTTGTTCAACTTTCAATAAATAACAAACAGAGCACGCTCGTAGCGCTAAAAGCGTGTTCCCTGAACGTAGTCCATATTGGCCAAATTTGGTCGGTTGGGACTGGGACTTTGGAACCATTGAATAAAGAACATAAGATAGGAGCATCGGGAAAAAATACGTGATAGGGATGCGACGAACGTCACGTAATATAAAAGTACATCCGAAGCGATTATCGACGACTGTGAATCGAAAAGATTTATGTCATATCTCAATGAGTAATCGAGAAGATTACGGCTTTATACGTTATATTTGTGTATTATTATATATAAAATTTATGTACTATTATAAATTTTATAACAAAATTCATAATCGCACAATACGCATATTTCAAAAATGCTTTAGGGTTTCTTACATATGTATATATATACAGTTCCAAGCATTCAAGGTATACTGCCATTAAAGGCCGTATTACACTACGAACATATATGTAATACTACTATATTGCTAATCACATATCTTCCCAATAAACGGCGTTGGCGAAAACATTACGGTGCAGACGTATATCAACCTCTCGCTCCCACAATTCGTGTACTTGATTGACAATCCGCATGCGCGCGTTTTCTTAACAATAAGCCAGTTTCATTAAGATACCATTACATGGCAGATGGCAGTAGAGTCCTATATAAATCAGAGAAGCGACATCGTTACCCCCTCCATGCTTCACATGATCGCCATGTTGGTCCTGCAGCTATCCATGGGTCTGTTCTTTGCAGCTGAACTGGCTGCACTGGTTCAGAGTTTATCTTTTTCTGTCCCTATTGGGAGGAGAAGGATGAGCTCTGAACTGGTGCAGCCAGTTCAGCTGTAAAGAACAGACCTCATGTATAATCTAAAATGTGCACTTTTAATCGGGTTTAATAACATCCGTAGTAGTAAAACTGACCAATCATAGCTATTCCTCTGAAGAATGGAATGACTGTGATTGGCCAGCTATAAACCCGTATCCGACTATGCATTGAAGATTGAGATTGAAGGTTGAAGATTGAGATATGACCAATCAGGATAAAGAAATTTTAGTTCCTTTTGTTCTGATTAGTCAAATTCCAATCTTTAATCTTCAATCTTCAATTTTCAATGCGTAGTCTGATACGGGCTTTAAAACTACGGATGTTATTAAACCCGATTAGGGGTAACGTGTAAACGTAATCACCGAAATACTTTAATATGTATTAAGTACTTGACCAGTCATAGGGCGTTTTCCAGCAAGGTACACAAATGACACAGTGTACTACACATTATCACATGATTAGCTGTCAAATGAAGAAATTTAAAATTCTGTATTTGATAGCCAATCGCGTGATAATGCGTAGTACACTGTGTCATCTGTATACCTTGCTGGTAAACGCCCATAGTCATTCCTCCAAAGAATGAAATGGTTCTGATTGGTCGGTATAGTATTTAGTACGTATTAAAGTATATCGATGTAAACTAGGCCATTGATGGGCCCTAGGCACTCGCTGCGGCCATATTGGAATCGTGACGTCAAGGCGAGGCGAGAATGACACGCTGAGAATTCTTGCGCATCCCATTTTTAAATAATAATTTTAAAATAAAAAGATATTTTGATGAAACAACACTACAGATCACTTTAGCACACCCTTAAAATTATCCGAAAACTATGCTTTTTCCTTGACAGTTAATAAACAGCCGTAAAATGAGTGTGATACGAAACATATATATGCTTTTAGCATAATTTTCGGACAATTTTACAAGTATAGTAAAGCAATCTGTAGTGTTATTTCATCAAAATAGACATGCAAGTCTATTTAAAAATGACATGCAAGAATCTCAAGAATTCTGTGCATGGCCACTCTCAGTTTTCTCTCTGATGCAAATGGCAAATGACGACAAATAGGCGTAGTAGATATAATAGATATACGCATCATCATGCACTGACGTTGGAAATAGTGGCGTGATGCGATGGAATTTCGATCAATTACAATTTGGCTGCCAAGTCTTGGGATGATTAGTCAGTCATATAGCATACGTGTACTGCGCGACATCAAAGTCCGGAGTCCTGGCATCTTGATAACACGTTACACATTGCCAACCTATTAAGCATGCGAGTCCGCTTATTGGACCCTTCTTCTTAAACTGTAATTATTCGATGAACTTTGAGCTTTGTGAGATAATCTAACGTGTCAGACAATCAGTTCAATCTCTACGGTCGATACTGTCTTGTTGAATTTATTCTCATTCACATTTTGCCACACGCTGTTTTCCATTTGTTCATATAGTGTGCGAACGAGAATCGAGCATAACAACTCTCGATTTTATTGAAGGTAAATACACAAGCAATATATTTTACTTGCATTTTTTTTTTACACTTTTTGTCTTACTTTTTCTTGCTATATATATTTTTTCGAAAATTAAGTTGTTAATAACAATAATCAGCGATAATTGCGAATTGTATTCGCGTTTCTTAATAAATATTGTTAATCATTACATCATTTAATCGGTTTAATCGATATTAGCTTACTTGTTCACATCTTGTTTACAAACATTACTCTTTATGGTTATTTTTAAAAATAATCCTTAAAAAAATATCGAAGTATTCTTGATAGAAATTGATTTCGGAAAATAATCAAATAATAATTATTGCAGAGAAGTTATTTTTGTGTTTTTGATTGACTGAGTAAAAGCTATATATGGAAATTTTTTATTTTGTCGACATAACAGGCAGGCCGGGATTCTACGATAAGTCGTATGTCGTTAGCCGTAAGCAAATTGACCAACCACAGTCCATTTTTTTTTTTTTTTTTTTTGTATTATCGATTGTGATTGGTCAATTTCCTTACGATTAACGACATACGATTTATTGTAGAACCGGTCGAAGACGTTCAAGATGCACGTAGAAAAGGACATACTCTGTTTCGTCGCCCCTTGCGTTCTTTCTCGCTCGCACAGAGCATAGCGCTCTCTTTCGTCATGCTACGTGCGAACGAGAGAGAACGCAAGGAGCACGAAACAGAGTATATCCTTTTCTACGTGCACGACAGCTCCCACTCCTCAACACTCGATCTAGATATACTATGTCTATGGAATGTGCCCTCTATATGTGTCCTTGCTGGAAAACATCCCTTGATCACAAAAATTTACCTGACTTATCGGTGGTCGATGGTAACGCAAAGAACGATGATCTGTCCTATGTCCTTGCGGAATCTGACAGCAGATTGGCAGAAACGTAACCTAACATGTAACCTGTTGTCGCGTATGTTACTATTATATTTAAATGTGATTAGAAATTGCAAATTCTGCGCTGTTTTTGCTGCCGATTATCTTTTATCAGATTGCGCGCACACAAATTCTGCTCGGTGTTTATGCCAACAAACAACAATAATAATTCCTCTATCAAATTTATAGTCTTTTTGCTGACAACGATTTGTAGCAGGTTAGGCACTTGCCAAGATTTGCTCTCAGCTTGGAAGAGTCTCTATCTGGGTATATATATAAAATTATATTAATAAATATAAAATTTATTATATCGAATATCGTTAATATTATAATATTATAATGAGCTAAGATACTTATGCTCTTGATAAGATATTCTTGCTCTTTCTTCATTCAAAGATTTAAATATTAAAAACACAAGCATTTAATTCGCAGATTAAAGGGATGCTATCAAAATGGAACTGGATCATTTTTAATCTTATTGTCTGTGTAACTACTGTTCCGCTGAATGGCAGTCTCTTGGAAGATGAAATTGAAGCTTTTTTACAATTGATTGAATTGGATTACGAAGATGCGTGTTACAACACTGCCAATGTTCAGTGGTCATTTATTATCTCACCTTCCAATAAAACATTATCAATATGGGTAAATATACTATTAAATTTGCACTTGTTACTTTTTTATAGATTAAATTATTTGTTGTGCAATTTTTTAGGAAATACAACAATACAGTTATGCAGAATCTATCAAAACGTGGAAAAATGAGATAATTAATAAAACAGAGAACACGAAAGAAGAGCTCAATCCATCCCTTCGATACAAATATGACTTAATTAAAAAACCAGGTGATGCACTGCTAAAAGACAAAGATTGGGAGAAAGTAAGAGACCTTTAGCTTTTATAGCTTTTAATTTTAGTATATAATAGAAACTTTAAAATATATTAAACAATCTTACAGCTTATACATTTTGCTGGCACTATGGAGCTGCAACAATCAGTCATCGGTTATACGAATAAATTGCACAACTATTCACGAGAAGGTACATATTATAGTATAATTTTATTAACTACTTATATATAAAATGTGAGAATAATTTTATTAATAATTGCTATTATATATATATATATATCGCATAATAAAGATTCTATTTTATTTCTATTTGCAAACTGTACAATACTCTATTTTATTAATATAATATTTATAATTGTGTGTGAATTTAGATGTGGAATATTTTCTCTCTCATAGCGGAAGGCTCGAAGATAAACAAACTGCCTGGAATAATTGGTATTACCAATTGATACCATTAGTTACAAATTATTCAAACAATTTACTACTGGTTTCTAAAGCTGCAAAAGAAAATGGTTAGCATTGATGCAAATTATAATGCATATTAAATTTTGTATATACATAGCATTTAAATATTTGATTATAGATGCTAAAAGTGTTAAAGAATACTGGGAGATGTTGTCAGGATATTCTGATGGGTATGATAAAGTAAATAATGAATGGAGTCGGATTAATAATCTTTATAAGAAGATTCTAAAATTTATCAATACAAATTTAGCTCAAAAGCATGAGTTTGTTGTAAATGATACACTTCCTGTTTATTTATTTGGTAAGATAATAATTATTTATGATAATGAATTGGTTTCGCCATTTGTGTTTACATGTAACATTATTGCAAGTAACTTGTAGTTTGAATTTTTGAAAGAAAAAAGTTGTGTGTATATAACATTGGAAGATTCATCAAAGAATAAATTAATATCCAATCTATCATCAATTTTTGAAGCTCGTATATTTCTGCTAAATTTTTTTTATTTTATAATATAAAATATTTTATAAAAAAAAGACTGTGCGGATGCAAAATATTAAAAATATATGATAAAAATAATGAACAAATAATTATTGATAAATTTTGGAATTTCGAATCTTAAATTGGTGTGTTTTTACCTGAAAGGTGGCTTACAAACACGTGACTGGACAGATATATCATCAGATGTGTTACCCTATTCAGAGTTAATCTATGATATTAAAAAAAATCTTTGGAAAAAGGTACAGATATTATTGTTTCGTACAATATTAAATTTACAAATTATAATTATTTTATTGCAATATATAAAGCTTTTTGTTGAATTGAAATTATAGAAATATCTTGGAAAATATCTGTATAAGACTGCATCTAAATTGGGTTCCATACTATTGAAACATGTTCCACAAGCAGAATTTTGGGATAAGAGCGAATTTAACCGAAGTTGTCCTTCCAGATTATTAAATTTTTGTCAAGATGGTACAATGAGGTATATACATGTACACATACACACACACACACACACAAAAGAAATAACACGCTACTTGTAACGCTGTTACAGATATTTTTATTGATAACTGTTATCCTAACACATACACTTACAACATTATAGATTTCGTTTGTAACGAAAAAAGTAATTTTGATACATTTTTTTCGGTAATGTATTCAAGAGTTATTTTTATCGTTCTATTTTGGGTTTGCGCGGTATGATTTCCACACAAAAAGAAAGCGCATCAAAAGCATCCAATTATTTAAAAAATTAATAATCTCGATCAAATTTAACGACTTATTTTTTTATGTTAATAAAAATAAACTTGATTTGTAAATTAGCATATTATGTCAGGATTTTGAAACTGCATAAAGTTAAAGAAGCAAAAAAAAGAAGCGGTTTTATTCATATTTATAAATCTTATATGAATAAAAAAAATTAAGAAAATTTATCAATAAGAGAAAGATATATTTTGAATTTTATGCTATAATAACTACTTTTTTTGTAGGCACTATGTACATTTGTTGCAAAAACTTAGATACAAATATTATTACTTTCTGTATAGTTTAACAATACCAAATTCAAATATTATTT
Organism: Polyergus mexicanus; assembly: GCF_030449975.1. Lineage (NCBI taxonomy): Eukaryota > Metazoa > Arthropoda > Insecta > Hymenoptera > Formicidae > Polyergus > Polyergus mexicanus. The sequence goes on from NW_027223337.1 coordinate 26,033, forward strand.
TAGAGTGTCCACTTGTTCTAAAGCCACCATAAGCAATTTCTTGAGAGCTCACGAAGACATGGGGAAAATTCTATTTAATCAAATGACTATAGAAAGCACTCCTATTCTCAATACAATTAACAGATATTCGGGTAAGGAAATATTTGGGTTTAAACACATATACATGTCAATATGAAATTGTTTGGAAAATGTTAAAATATTAAATATTAAGAATACTTGGTCTTACAGGATTAGAAGAAGGCATATCAACATTATTTGGAATATTATCATTGAGTCCTGCATGGTTGAATCATACTCATTTGATGAACAGTACTAATGATAACGAACAACGGATGATTGTATCTTTAATAATAACTGCTCTTAATGTACTTCCACGATTAGCATATTATTACTCTGCTGATCTGTGGAGATTAAATGCGATTAAAGAGAAAATTATTGATCCTATGGACTTGGTATCATCCTGGTGGAAACATAGGTATAATATTTAATACAATATAGAATCTTCTTTAGAGTTTACTTTTATAACTATAATATATGAATATAATTGTGTGTATTAGGCAAGAATATGAAGGTGTCTCTTCTATGAATACAGATAATCCTACTTTCTTAGATGACAGTCATATTATTATGAATAAACCATACCTTCCGTAAGTATATCATATACATATTGTGTGCGCGCATGTTTTTGCTTGTTTGTATGTATGTGCATGTGTGTAATGCAGAGAAATATAATTTTATACTTATACTAAAAATTTATTACAGCAAAATTCTTGGCATAATGATATCTTTCCTGTTATATGAATATACTCTAGACTCAACTGAAGTCAGATACAATGGCATTGATGGAAAATTGATGAATGGCAATATAATGTAAGTTAATATAATATGAGAACGACGCGATATACAGATATTGAATACATTTTCAATAGCTATGATTAATGATAAATGAGAAAATTTTAATTGATATTTTTATGTCTGTGTGTAGAAAAATGATTCAACAGGGTGGAGCCTTTCATTGGCAAGATATTTTGGACAAATTCGTAGATATAGACGATATATCTGCAGATGCTCTCATTTCTTACTTTACACCACTGGAAGAATTTATAGAAGAAAACGAAAAGCAATTCAAGTATAAATCTGGAGCAACAGCAGATAAAGAACTTGAGGAATTGGAAAAATATATCAATACACCTACTGTAACATCACAACTAACCACTACTATAAGCAGTATAACAACAAAAGCTATGTCATCACCTCATAAGATACCAAGTAATGCGAAAAACATGCAAACGAAAGTAGAAAAATCTTTAGAGTTTAAATCTTCTGTGTATACTCGAGAAGATAAAGTAAAAAATTCTGACTCAAACTTACCAAACAAAACTTCTTTAAATAAATCATCATTAACGCTTGATACTTTCAATGATACACAATATAATAGCACACATAAAATTAACACCAGCAAAGCAGTATGGGCTGTAAGCGCAGTTCTTGTAGCGATAGTAATCATTTGTATTATTGCAATTTTCGGAAGACGAAGATGTCGTAAAACGCCAAAAAATAGACGGTATGTTTAACAGTATACATTTTTGTGATTAAATATATTTATTTCTCGCATTTAATCGTTAAGAAAATTTGATCATGTAATTTATTATCACAAACAGCATCTCTTATTCAGGAAGCTATACATATATATATTCTGTAATTAATATTGGAACATTATAGATATCATGCATTCCTTATATGCTACATATGTTTTGTTTTTCGAACATCATTAATAATTATCGTGTTTTTGATTACATTTTTATCTCTATCCTCAAGTCTTATCCAAGCTGAGCTTTCAGCTACTTCCATTATATGTTTGATGTTACATAAGTCGTACTTTTAAATATATCGCTATCAATTTATCATGTATTCCAAAATTCTATATAATTACAACTGGTAAAAATTGCACATCATTCAATTAGAAACTAAATAATTATATTTTTTTTCTACATATAATAATTTTAAATATTGTATAATTATTGTAATATTTATAATGATAAATTTGTACCTTATTAATTGGTTTATCATGTTCCCATATTCTATTGTGTTTATAGAATAATTAATAAAGTTGTGTATAAGTATTTTGCACACATAATTGATAAATGAAAAGAGATGTTTAAAAAAGAAAAGTAGTTTAAGAAAAATAAAAATTATATATAATAATAAGAGAATTATTATATACAACGTTAAGTATAGTTCAATATAAGTACTTAGTATAAATAGACTATTTTTCTACAAATATTTAATATCATCTCCGAATGTTGCGCTTGTGCATTGTTTATGTATCATTGTGAGAAATTCATATTTTTCTTAAAGACATATACCTTTTCAAGCACAGAACAATAAGATGTTCTATAAATTAAAAATGATACAATAATCAATGCGATTGTGCCAAAGAAATCATGCAGTTTAACTTATCTTTAAAAACACACGCGCACACATCTTATATCGAATACAGAAATAAAGTTATAAATCAGTCGCAAAAGCATGTGAATTGCGCTGTATTTATTAATTAAATAAACATTTTGCAAAATAAAATAAAATGTTAGCTATTTATAGTTGTATTAAATAAATCATATGTTTTCAATCATTCAATATTTAAAAAATATAATTTTTATAAATATTTTTATAAGTAGCAAATGACAATTTTAAGTAACTACAATATTGTTCTAATTTTGGAAAATAGCAAACGAGCGTTATTTGGTCAAACTAAGCCATCAATATCATCTATTATAAAAAAAAAAAAAAAAAAAAAAAAAAAAAAAAATCAATTTATGAGAGAACTTTTATTAATAAAATATTTTTTTTAATATACTTTTTTTTTTTATCCATCCAACATAATTTAATAGGCTAGTAATAAATTATTAGCGTATTTTTGATAACAATATCGGAATAAAAGATCTCGATAAAGTGTTATACATATATAGTCGCACAAAGAGTCGTTTTGTGGTAGATATTATACTTCCACACAATGTTTCATGAAATATTGATACTTGATACTTTTCTTCGATCGTAGTGTAACATTCGAAAAAAATAATTCAATATTCTCATCAGTATTTTCTCAGACATAAGAGTGCGTTAAATGTCGGAAATAAATCCGATTTTTTAATTCTCGATCGGCAATCGTTTTTGCGTTCTTAGAAGGAAGTTTGGGTGAAAAGAGAGAACATCCCCTTTTCTCGTTAACAACTCGTGATGCAGTTTGTTCTCGAAGGGCATGCGCGCTCGCAGTTGCACGAGGGCTGTTGTGATTAGGGAGGGGTTTTGCCTGATACCAGTGATTCAGAATATACATTTCCAAAAGTGTTTCATCGCATAATATTCTATAATCGCGATCGGCTAATAACGCGGAAATACGTTATTCATTGAATCGCGCCGTTAAAAACAGACAGCGATGTCCTAAATCTACCAATTTTTACGCGGGCGTACGAGTGTCACTATGCCTATCAGCTGGCCCTTCATCACGAACGTGAGTACGTTAGTGGCTTCTAATATTGACTGGTCACAATGCGACGCAAGCTATCTGACTGTTTTTGTGTTCTCTTTCGTCTCTTGTGTGCGAGATTGCGATTTTCGCTAGATACGTATTTTCGCATGAAAAATAAATATCATTCTCTCTTTGTCATCGAGATCATTAACAATAAGATGATATACAAGTGATATATCAATGACCTCGAAAATCCCATAAAATCGATGAAAAGATACTCTTTAAACGAGTCGTTCGTTCCAATAGTTCGTTGTACTTTTGAGAAATTGTGACTTTTATTGCAGTAAAGAAATGCAATGAAATATCTCGTGATATATTATATACAAGTATATGGAAATAAATATAACAATTCAATTATACATGATAAATTCGATTTCACAATTTGCATCCGCTCGTGACTAAAATAATAATGTGATATTATATTTTTAGGTGTTTTAGATATTGTCACGGATATCGCGTTTGTGATAACGGAAATAAAGTCGGTAAGTGAAAAATTTTATTTATTGGCAGTAGAAATATTCTTGCACAACTGGGAAAAACATGTATGTCATATGTATACGTGTAAGAGTATTTCGATTATAAACGTAGGAAGTATAGAATGCGCATATATCTTGTTATCTATTAACGATTCGTACGCCAAAATTAGAAGAAGAACGCGAAGAAAAACGTCTTAAAAGTATACATATATCAAAATATATGTATGTTTATCTCATCATTTCAACTAGAGAGAAATTGTTCCAAATTGGTAATCATAATTGCGATACCAATGATAACGGCGTAGTTTTATGTTTGAGAGAGAAAAACCAGGCTTGTGAGACATTGTGTTTTTTTCTCAATTTTGGCGCAACATTTGTTTGATACGTGCAGTCTGTATTTCCTTGATGTCTATGGTTTCGACCACCCCATTATATGACATGACATCGAAAAAGTTCGTACTCATTAATGTGCAATAGTATAATATAAGCTGACGTATAAATGCTAGCTATAAATTTGATAAAGATATTATAATGATATTACGATGTAAGATTCTTTCCCGTGTGCCTTTTGTACAAAAAATGACCTCACTAGAGAATGTTACGTTGATCTTACTCGACGAAAATTTTTCAATTTTATATGCACTCTTAATGAATAGATTGTTGTGTATTGACCTGCATTTTTTGACACCGAGCAGATGTTAGCGTCATCAAAGCGTCGTAATTCGCGAGATGCGGGTTATTGCGAACTTGGTTCACGCGACATTACGCGTGCATGAAGCCGAGCCCTCGCCCACGCCTTCGAGCAGGACAGCAGGACTGTTCTCTCTTCTCTCCTCTTCTGTATTATGACGTTCTCTCTTTCTCTCTCTCTCTTTTCTTTGCTCTGTACGAAACGATACGAACATTTATTAATAGAGATCAGACTTCGCGTCGTGTGGTGCCGTGTGCAAACATCCTCCAGCGAGATGCGGATCGTGTAAGAAAGCAGTCTGACTCAGAATCCTCGTCGCGGAAAAATAATTCTGCCCGATCGTATGGGATTCTTATTAAAAGAAATGACTCTCGATCGTGTTCGATGAAAAATCGACGGCTATTGGATTGCGTCGATATAATCGGTGAAAAATTACCGATTGCTCTCGATATCTCTGTGTCGTTTTATATTGTCGCGAGGAATATCTAATGATCCATACTTTTCGTGCTAGTGTTTTATCGATCGAATAAATAATTTTGAAAATTAGATTGTTTTATAGATAATTTTGTAACTCTTTGAATGTGCGCGCGTATGTGCGTAAGTAACATTTTACGATGATTGGTACGGGTGTGTGTTTTTGTATCGTGCGGTTTTACACGATAATCTTGTCTTTCGATTAGTATGACAACTATTTGATCTTAAGCTGAAGAAAAGCCTTTGTTTCTCGAATAAAATATAAAATGTTTAAAAAATATTTAAAGCTCTTCTAGGATATGTCGCGAAAGGAGTATAAGTAATAAAAAAATAATAAAATCTGGAATTATATAAATAAGAAAAAGACGTACTTTGCATCAAGCGTCATAGCACGTCGCAGCACGCTAAAAAAGTGTACAAGTTAATACATATGATGCATTATCGTGTTCCGAAATTGCGATAACGAATCGTCGCATCGGTATCAACGTTACGTCACAGACTATCGTGATATATTGTATATATATATATATATATATATATATATAACTACATTCGGACAATTGGCAGTTCGTTATACACAATACACACGGACGGAAATGCTATTATAATATAACGGCCATCGGGGCTGTGTGAACTCTGACGTATCTTGTCAACGAATAATGTTAGTGCTGTTGTTGTGCATCATTATGAAGATAGCAGAGTTTTCCGTGGGCCGAATGTGCTCGCCGCCGCTGACGTGGCCATTGCCGCCCACTTGCACTAGGCGGTGTAAATGTAAACGATGCAAGCGGTATAAGAGCCCTTTACCTAAGCATAAGCAGTGTTGGCAATCCTGTGAAGATAAATATATTTCGCGAAAACGTAAGACGTATACCATTGCGCCCTCGAGTGTCGATTTGTCGCTCGCGAATATGCTATAATTATATAATTAAATTTGTCCTGTTTAGGAAGCATAATGTTTTATTATATGTATGTATGTGTATATATATATATATATATATATATATATATGTATGTATGTGTCTGTGTAATTTAATCTTAAATAATTCTGTTGGGATTGTAAATTATATTTTTTCCGTACTGTGCGGGAAATAACTTATTGAATAGAGAATTTCTAAAATTTCGAAAGTTTCTTGCTATGGGTGTTTCCAGCAAGGTACACAAATTACATAGTGTAACACACAACACAATACTACGTGATCGGCTGTCAGATGAAGAAATTTAAAATTCTGTATTTGATAGCCAATCGATACTGCGTGTTAAGCCCGTATCAGACTATGCATTAAAGATTGAGATTCAAGATTCAAGATTGAAATTTGACCAATCGGAACAAAGAAATTTTAATCCTTTTTGTCCTGATTAGTCAAATTCCAATCTTCAATCTTTCATTTTCAATACGTAGTCTGATACGGACTTTACACTGTCTTCTGTGTACTTTGCTGGAAAACATCCTATGACAGTCAATCGATATAGGTATCCTCTTTCATGACGCAGCCTAACCAGCCATTTAGATAGAAGAGGATGTAGGTATCCGACCATAGACATAGTACTATGTCTATGTATCCGACAGAGCTCGTCGAATGACTAATACAATAATGAACTTGGGGTACGATTTTATTTGAAGTTTGTCGACATTGATGAATGCGGTGATTGGCTATTGAAAGATAATTTCTAGAGTCTCTCGAGATTCTAAAAATTCTCTATCCGATAGCCAATCACCGCATCCGTCGGACAACGACGGTCGACGAACGTTAAGTAAAATACTTGTACTTGTACTCTTTCGAAATTGGGTTACGTTCCAAAAAAATGTCCTCTCCGAAGAAAATTTTACTCGATGACCGTTCCGAAACTTTTTTGAGCGTTTCCGATTGATTCCAGACCGGCGATCGAGTAAGATTTTCCTCGAAGAGGAAACTTCACACATTTTGGAGCCTAACTCTGATAAGAGAGAAAAAAAAGAAAGAAAAACAGACAAGCATTTCGTGAGAGTAGTACGAGATTGTGATGCGCTATTTGGGATATTTTTCTTCAATTTTTATGATACGAAACAACGAGTTGTCGAGACTTATTACGATGCAGGTTCCTCGATAAGTTTTCGTCGCATTATTATGTTGCTGATAAAAACTGTAATATAAACAATTCTCCGTAAGTCATTCCTTAAACGGACTTTTCTCGCACATTTGACGAATGTCGCTTTATATTTTGTCAATTCAATTAAACATTTTATATAGCAAATGAAAACTACATTATCCATATTTATTAACTATGTCATTATGATATTTTAATTGACATTTATGATATTTTATTTGATATTTTATTATACGAATATAAAAATGCTATATTTATTTTTACACTTGTTCGTGCGTATATGATTATATGAATACATATTTTTCTTAAGGTATACATGATATAGCCTAGTTTTCTTTTCTTTTCCCAGTTGCACAAGAAGGCATAGCAGTAATGGAAGAGCCACAAACTCCAGGATCTGATTGTAACTCTAATCCAGCGACTGATTCCATCCAGCAGGATTTGATTGGCTCGGAATTTGTTCAGGACAATGTTGAATATCAATGGTTTATTGATTATGGGTAATTAACTTAGCACTCTTGTATCTATTTTGATATCATTGTATCCTTAACAAAAATATATATATATATATATTTATTTTTATAATTTATAGATATAGAGATGGAGGACTACATATCCATCCTAGTGTTATTTCATCACTTTCTGTGTCCTATTCCTCCAAGGATCTAGGTTATTATGATGATCTTGCTCGTAATTTGGATGCTAATCTGGCAGAGATTGATATGGAAAGTTTTCGTACAGCGGATATACATACCTTGCTTACGGCTCTACCTGTCATGTGTACAGAACCAGCTCAACATTCTGAAGTAAAAATTTAATATAGAATTAATTCAGTCAACTATAATTAATACAAAATTATCATTTAAGTAAGAGCATAAGTTGATATTAGATGTAAGATGTAGGAATGTGTATCGTGCATATTGTAAAACGATTAATATCATTTATTTCATTTCTGCATTGCGAATTTGACACTTTACACAAACTTTCATATTATATAATAAGAATAAGAATCCAGTTTCTTTTTTCTTTTGTAATATTTTAAATTTGGAATATGTTCCATTATCACTACAGTTTAACTATCAAAGGGAACAATATGCCAGTATATCTGGATCTGTCATGGAAAAGCTTGACATCGGTTCTTCCATCAGCCCTCATACTAGTAGCCAGGTATGATAATGGCTATATATCAAAAATAAAAATCTCCAATACATTATAAAAACATAAAAACTTACAGTCATTGTAAACTCTTTTCATGTATTGATCATTTTTAATATAACAGGGTGTCTACTCTTTTGAAAAACATGGAAAATCTGGAATTTACTTTCTTTTTTTTTTTTAACCTAGGATATTCAAGGATTTCTTTTGTGAAAAATCAGGGAATTCTTATGAAATTTTATTAGAAGTTAGGAAATATTTGAAAAATTTCTTGTCGATAATTTTGCACTTGTATTATTATAAGCAATTGGCAATTTCGCCGATAAGCGAAGTTGTGAATTGTACATTTAAAATATATTATAAAGATATATCTCTCTCTCTGTTTATATATATATATATATATGCACAGTATCTTAATATATTGAATATGCAGTACATCTTTATTGTAATTTCTAGTGATAAAAAATGAAAATGTTATGTAAATGAAAAATGTTTATTTTACGAAAGCTGTTCAGTTTTTTTCAGTACATTTGCATATTTAGTATTTGAAACTTAGTAGTTCTGTGTTTATTCTTTGTGATAAATGAAAAATATTAAGCATCGCATACTATAAAAAAACTTATTTTAGAAAGTTACACCAAAAAATTTCCCAAATATTTTCTTTATCTAGAATTTTCAACAAAAATATCTGGAAGATCTGGAAGGGAATTTTTACAAGATTTACAAAGAATCTTTACGAGATTTAAGTAGACACCCTGTATAAACAATTTAATATAACATTTAATATTTACAGTCTAATGTCCAGACTGCTTACATTTTCTTGTATGGATACAAACATATGATATTGAAATTAATAAACATGAATCAAATAAAATATTAATAATTTCTAATGATAAAAAGACTAATTAACAGCAAATACATATAATAATACAAATTGAAGTAATTCACTGAATATTTACAAGAAGTATAAAGAAAGAAGTACCCTTTTTTTTTTTTCCCCCCTCAAATTATATACTGATCTCATACTGTTATATATTTAAAAGGGAGAGGATTCCGCGTGTTCCACCGCTGATACAATATCCATATGCAAGTCGTCATTGTTATTTTCTCCAGTAAAGGAAACATCAATGCTACCATCAGGTGGTAGCTATAGCGTAGATTCGCTGGACTGTGAAGACATGTTGCTCACTTGTCAAACAAATAATAAAAATAATTATACTATTGCTTTTGAGGGTAGCATAACTATGTATTCGGATGGCTCCCAAGATTTTGAAAGTCATGGTAATATGTGCGCTGCATAGACAGACTAACATAAATTAATTTTGAAAATTTCTTATAATATAATTTAACTTATACCAATATTTTTTTTTAATTTTTTTTTTTTTACTTTATTTTATTCCATTTTATTCCTCTTACAATTAATTATTCAGTATATCTTATTATTTTTAGATAAACACAAAACATATGAATCATCAGATGTATTCTATGACAAACAGAAAGATATGAAAACTATACCAGACTTATCAATGGCATGCTCTGATTCAAAGATATACACAACATGGAGTAATTTAAAATATTCCTCCATGAATAAAGCAATAACTCGTCATCCTTCTGGCAACAATAACATGATACCAGATATCTCACAAAATACTGTTAATCTAACACTTTGTGGGATGAGTAAACGAAGTCAAAGCTTACCGGATTTTTCTCGCGTTCAAAAGTTTCAGCATGCTAATATACCTGTTAATTTCAGTGTAAGTATAGATATGATCTATTTGTAATAATTATATTTTATGTAATTTTGTAAACGAATATAAATGTCTCAATGCAGGTTGATTCCACTGAATCAAATAATCTCATACAAAGGTTGGATAATTCTGGATCTATGAGTTATTCGACAAACGCGGAAAGTTTCGACAACACAGAGAACGCTTGCACGAAAAAACTACAAAATCTAAGTCTCGTTAGGCTCTTCATGAAACAAAAAAGCATGAGTGTGGAAGGAATGAGTTTTACTTTGGATCAGTCGGATTCCACCAGCGACAATAATGGTAGTAACAGTAGCAGCAATGACAGCGTAACCAACACGAATACTCAGATACAACGGCAAGATAATGTTTGCGATCGACGCGTATCCGAAAACGATTTCTCTATCAATTGGATCAGACGTGATATGATTAATAATCGTGATACGGAAAACCAGAGAGAAACTATGAACACTCTGAAATGTGCATCACTAAACAAAAATGATAAAGTCGAAATGATGTCATCCACATCGATTGAAGAATTTTCAGAGAGTATATCCAAATCAGCCTGCACAAGTGGTCAACAAAGTTTTGATATAATCAATGATCCTTTTGAGCATCAACAGAAAAATATCTGGGTCGGTTTAACGGACAAACAACAACCGATATTTAGAACAACGGGAATACAGGCGAATGCAGAAATGGAAGACAATGCAATTCAAACCTCCTTAATTTTTACCGCGGTCAAGGAAAAACATGGGCCTTTTTTGCAAGAAACAATAGTAAACAAGAAACCAGTTTATATTGTGTATCCTAATTACACATTACCTGATTTGTCGTTTCTCAAGATTAAGGATACTGAAATCAATAATTTAGCGTTAAAGCCGCACATGTTCGACAAAGATAACGTAGAATGGAAACGTACCATTCATTCGAATAAACCATTTTCATGTAACGATATTGATGCGTTGCGACAACGTGGGTTCGCACATATAAAGGATTGGGAGTCGTTGACATTTCTCTTGCCGTACGAATACAAAAAGATTTTGCACGATGTACCAGAAGTATCAAAATATATTAATATTAACGAGGAAGTTAAACGACCTTTGTTCTGTTTATCTCCTCCAGTGCGTCACAAAATTGGACCTATCAGCGAATTTGTACCGACTAATACTTCGTCAACGAGCAGTACCGCGACACAACCATCTTCCGGATATAGAGGTTCATCGACGATTTTAACCGATTCTTCGACAAATCAGCCACCGTTATTGAACAATGCAGTGAATCCGTTGTATTTATATCGTTATGATAGTATTAGTTCAGAAACTAGTCTGATGAACAACGAGAAGAAGATACATATGCTCAATCAAACGAGACAAGCTTGCCCGTCTCTTCCGAGGCGATCAGTATCGTTGTTGCAGGGTGAAGACGAACCTGGCTTTAATAACAGTAGAGTACCACCACGACCGCCGTTGCCTAGAAGTATTTTACGGAAAAACAAAATTCTGACGAATAAACGGTACAGCATGTTTGAAATGGGAGATGTGGGCGAACAATCGGAGGAACTATCCACAGAGATAAATAAGAGAATGTCTTTACAAGAACCGTACTATATGAACAATGATTTGCAATTGTTATACCACGGAAGAGCGATAGATTCTGAGAAGGATGTCGACGAGACAGAAGCGGAGAGATGTTTTAAAGGTAAGACTAAAAAAATTGCGCGGCGTTTTTCTCAATTTTGATAATAAATTGTTGATACATTTATTTACAACTTATTTAATACTTATTTAAAATTTTTTTTCATATTTGATAATAATTATCGCAGAGAAATTAAATGAGATTACAAATAACACAAACGTGGAATCGGACATTTCTCAGCATAACGACGACGATATCAAACAACTAGAGGAATATCTAAAATACAGTGCAATTTCATCACAAAGTGACGGAGATATCGAGAACGCGGAAGTTAAAGTGAGATCGCATGTAAGGAAATTTTTAGCTTTGAAAATGAATAAGGATCCGCTCATTAGAGATGCCGATATAGGAGAATCACAGAGAAAAACCGTCAGTTTTGCCGTAAACAAAAAAAAAAAACATCTAGATGCAGAGGTAAAACATTAAGCTAATTTTAGCACAAATAGCTTTTTGTAATTCGTCCAATTTGTGTGTATACTTATTATTTAAAAACTGTTAACTAATTTTAGTTAAATAATTTCAATGCCATTGTAAATGATCAAAATCAGGATCAGAAGATTGAGAATAGACTGATGGAGTTTGAAGAGAAGAGAAGTACGGATGTATATTTTATTTAATATAATTATTAAATAAAAATATATCTTGGAACTCTCTTAAATATAATTAATTTTTTTCTAGAAATGGTGTCGTCTGTAAATAGAGCGGTAGATCTTTTGCTAAAATATTGGAACGCCGACTCCAACCACAGTCGTCCTAATTATAATGAAAGAAATGAGTGTGCGCAAATCTGTTTAAGTACCTTGTGTCCAGCTTTATACACTATTATGTCAGATGGTTTGAAACCTTATTTGAACTCTACCTTTGGACCAATTACTAATAGCGTTTGGCAGATCGTGGAAGCTAGTTCTCAACAAGGACCTCTTACAAAAACCTTGAATGAATTGGTACAAAAAATTAATGGTGAAGATATTATTACAGAAGGAATGTTAAAATTCCATGCATTCGTATTTGGCTTATTGAAGTAAGTTAGATATTACGATCTTTTTATAAACTCTTCGTAGTTGAATCGTTTTATTAAATATTAAATCATGATGTAATTCATGTACATCTGTTTGATCACTTTTCAATTTGATCATAAAACAAAAAATATTTATATATTTATCTTGGTTTTTTTCAGTCTAAGAGCTCTAGACGCATGGTTCGCATATCTATGTACACGTGAATCAATTTTACGGAAACATTACAGTAACAACAGTTTATTCGTCGCGGCTTTAGCGAATGCTAATGCCCGAGAAATTGTCGATTCATTGTTATACATTTTGAATCCGCTTGCATTTTGTCCATTCCATTTGGATCTTCTCTATCAATATCGTCAATTACAGAATAGCTTTGGGAATATGAATAGTCATACTATAAATGTACGTATATTTGAGAAAATTTATCATCAGTTTTTTTACATTTGATATTGCATCCACTTATATGATGTGATTTAATAGGCCATGAGCTTTAGAAATGCCGATTTAACTTTGAAAGACCTCAAGGATGAGAAACCGGAATTCTGCGGAATGGTTTTTAGTCCGAAAAAGACGCGGCCGAAATCTCGCATTGCTTACAACGTAGATGACAAATATGTTGTGCATAAAGATGATTTTCAGGACCCAAAAAAGCATTTTGGCGCCTTAAGTTCGAAGACGTTTTACACATTAGATAAATTTACTTCTGAAGATTCCGAAGATTATACAGACAGTTTGGAACATTCTTCTCTAAATAGAAAGGCAAACAAGCAGCCACAACAATCGAAGCTATTAAATCCTGATTCTAAATCGAATGATGATGATGGTCTTTCTGGCGAAACAAAATTCAGGAAACTTCAAGAAAAATGGGAATTTATGATTGGCAAGGAAGGCAATAAGATTCAATCTGCAGTAACGACTCCTTCGTCGCCAGTTAGGACTTTTGGAATGGTAGGGAAGTCGAAGATACCTAGATTGCTCACATCACCGATAAAACAGTTTAACATTGTGGCGAATACTACCGGAAAACCAATGATTAAATCACCCATATCGGGAATTCCGTCGTTAAAAAAAACCGCTATACTTCCCACAACAAAAACGACACCGAAGAAGTCTATGGACACGAAAACGAAAAATACGACGCGGCGTACCAGTCGCGTCGATCAGAATATCCTAGGCGTCACACGAACTACACGTCCAAGTTCCTTACCCTACAAATCACATGGAATAACGTCAAATGACAAAAATGTAATCTCACCTCACAGACGAGCTGCTTCGACCTCTTTACCGCGTCCAGCCTTTACCGCCATTTCGAGAACGTCAGTTCCAAAACTTTCACATAAGTAAGTATATTGACGCTTTATATGAGTATTTACTATTTTTTAGAATCATCTATCTTTTGCATTGTAGAGAGTTTTTTTGCATTGGTTGCAAATATTCTTTGTTTATACAAGTTGGATCGTAATGTACTTTTTTTTATTATATATGTTGATTTATGTTTTATATCTTATTGCTTTGTATTTTAGCTTTTTGTTTTTTTCTTTTTCTCTTTCCTTAGATCCGTACGATAATGATTCGTGCGTCTCGATTGCAGAGAAGTTCGCACTCTCACTCACAGGATACCGTCGGATACCGGTCAGCTCTCGTTCGCAGAAGGGGAGAAATTGAAAGTAATATTAGAGATGGATAATAAATGGTTGTTGTGCATGAAAGGCGATCGAAGAGGTTTGGTGCCACGAGCATGTGTGCGCAGCGTTCAAACTTAGATCCTCTTGCCAACAATATTTCATGATCATAATTGTAATCATAGACTCGCTCAACACTCGCAATTGTAATGTCATCTTCGAAGCAAGGCAAAAACAAGCGAGTTGCGAGGGCAAGTTGAAAAGTTCAAATTAATTTCGGCATGATATAATAGTGATGTACAGTGTTAAATTTTAAGCTGTACAATTATATAATATGCATTATCACGCGCTTGTAAAGTTATTTTTAATCGAAGTTTAATTAAGATTACCTCGTTTCTATCGGAACGCAATAATAGTATTATTGCTAGTGACGCTATCGAGGACATAGAAATATCACTTGGTCATGGTCTCGAATGACATTAATATATGTAGTTTATAGGTTGACATCCATATTTAAATTCATTTGAATATATGCGCGAAAATAGGATAATGACTCAATATGTCCTCGACGAGTAAAAAGCCGATAACAAATGTATAATAACTTACACATATTATGAATGTAACTGTGATTCTAGTAAATAGGCAAATAAGTTTATTAGTATGTATACGCGGTGTACATTTCATTTTGATGTTTGTATACTGTGACTTTGTAATTTATTTATGTCCATACTTTGCACAACAATTCTTCATTCTCATTCTATTTGATGTACGTATCATCATGCTGGCATATATCTTTACAATGGCAATGATCACATTTTTTACATGCTTCGTGTATTTCCTGATATATATGTATATATATATATGTTAAGATATATAATATAAACAAATATATAAAATCTATCGTGAATTATATTTCTTATTATAGTAATATATGCTTGTCTATCGATTATAAAATTTAGTTTACTATTTAATTTAATAAAAACAAATCTATGCGATTTCAATTTATGATTTAGTAAAGCAACACTACGCTTCGATCTTGGCTCACAATCAGTTGAGCCGAGAAGCTGTTTTAAATTTAAAACATTTCTGCACATGTTAAATATTTTAAATAAATTTTAATTATGAGTATGTCTCTCGTCGCACACATTTTGTGCAATGTAGCGATGACGACTGAAACTCGCGTATATCTGTATATAACCCGCCAAGTTTCTAACCTATCTGCCTGTTATTTTATTGATATAATTAAATTTGACTACAATTATTAATTAGTATTAATTAATTAATTTATTAATATCGCTAATCTATGATTGTGTGTATGTGCGTGTATCTGTGCGCAAGTGCATGCAAATCTTTCCATTTTTTTCTCCTCATGAAAGTTGACAAGTGTTCCGAGTTACAGCAAACACATCAACAAAAGTGCACGAAATACGTATACTTTATTAATATAATATATATATATATATATATATATAATAGCACATGTGTAATTTCCACAATCAAAAATTAATGTACATAGATTATTTGCTTGATAAATAAAGGTTAAGTATGCATATAATCCAAAGATTCTATAGAAGGCATAAATATTTCATTCAATTTTATAACCTCATATTTATAACTCATTAAATAAATTAATGAATTGATGAACTCGATATATATATATATATATTCCAGTTTTGGGCAAAAAAGTTGCATAAAAATGGATAAATTAAGGAGAGCTCTGAACGGTAATGAACGATGTGATGAAGAAAGTGGTATTATTACGCAGGTAATTACGTTTTTAGACTAACAATACTACTGGCTACATTAATTATATTCGCTTCTATAAAAATCCTTTTTATTTATAAACTTATGAAAATTATCATTTTAAATGCTAACGTATGATCGACGATGGAAGGTTGATGTGGATTTCACGGTAAATTGAAAAAATATCGTTACAAGTTTACATATTTTATATACTTGCAACATCGGCAGATATTACATATAATGATAATGACTTTCTTCTTTAAATGGAAAGTCTTAGAAAATTAATATTTTTTCCACTTAACATAGGTCATGGACCAAACAACATTGAGTTGGTCTACTAGGATAAAAGGTTTTGCAATTTGCTTCATCATAGGCATATTATGTTCATTTCTTGGATCTTTTGCCCTATTTTTGCAAAAAGGCCTTGCTGTATTTGCTGTATTCTATACTCTAGGCAATATTATCTCTTTAGCAAGGTAAAATCATTGTTATACAGTATATAGATTGTATGCTATGTTAATATTAATACAACGATAATATTATGTGAGTAATTATGTCATTTTATATCATTTAGATTAAATGTCAATATGTTAATTTCTGTGTTACAGCACATGTTTCTTAATGGGTCCGGTCAATCAATTTAAGAAGATGTTTGCATCAACAAGATTGATTGCAACTATATTAGTATTTACTTCAATTGCTTTGACGTTAGTTGCAGCTTTATACGTAAGTATTTTCTATTTTTTTATCATTAATACCCTTTGCAAAATATTTACAATATATTTCTGTTTTCAGTTGCATAACCCTGGTTTAGCTCTCTTATTTATAATTATTCAGTCATTAGCTATGACATGGTATTCCTTATCATATATACCATATGCTCGCGATGCTGTTAAAAAGACAGTGGAAGCCTGTATAACATGAAAAAAGCGATCTTCATCTTCAATCAAATCTTTTTTTATTCTGCATTAAAGTTTGTTGTATAAATATTAAATTCTACAGTGCCTTCTGACATTTTAATCATATTGTTATATCTAACATGTGAATTGTAAGCTATTCATTTTGTAAGAGGTAAATATTAAGATACTCGAGAATTATAAATTTACTGTAATATATACAAGACAATACAATATGTATTATGAAGCATCTGTTGTATATCATAAATGATATACTTAATTCCATGTGATACGTACCTAATACATTGTGTTACTTGAATTAATCGCGATATGAAATGTAATAATAAACATATTGTATTATTATATATTTCTTACAACATTTATATTATTATTGTTAGAATTTAATACTACAAAATTTTTGTACTGTATGTACGCATTGTATTTTTATATTATTTAAAAATGCATTGCATTTTTGAATAAAAAGTTACACTTTAAGCTGAATAATTTATTTTGATTGACAAGTTAAATATCAAAATACGAAATCATTGATTAAAATTGATCGATACTTCTCATATATGTATATATAGATTAAATTTTTTTGGGCTGATACACACACACACACGCTTTAATATATATATATTAAAGAAATAGAGATAAAGAGAGATATAAAAGATATGATATATCGCTTATCTTCCTCAGATCATATTTAGGACTTCACAGTTTTTTTCAGTTTTGTAATATCTGAGCATAATATTTAATTTGGAATGTACTAAATCTTTAAAATTATATCAAATAAATATAAATCAGATCTCAGATATCATTTCGCAATTTGAAATATAAACATTGGGGCATTGTGCACCAATCAAATTGCACGAATTAATATTGAATGGTTGACGATTCTCATTGGACAAAGTAATAAATAGCAACATCTCATTCTTTTTTCCTTAGAACATATATAAATAGAAGGGGACTAGCAGGCTGAAAAGTGTCGGAAGGAAGTGAGAAAGAAAATCGTAGTTGCCTCTTTCTTGTGAGTAACTACGCACAAGCATCGTGTCTGTAGTATACATATTTTTGTGTACATACATACACATTGTGACTAATGTAACCTTATTTTTCATTGGACCAAACCGGTAAGCCGTGCATGCGCACTTTTGAGCAGTTACTCACAAGAAAGAGGTAACTATGATTTTCTATCGAGAAACAAAGGCAATTCCCCTTCCATTTATATATGTTCTAAATATCTAAATGGCTGTGTGACGAGTATTTGTCAGAGCCAATCCCCACACGAAGAAGAAGATATATGTTCTAAGTAGCAACAGGCAACAGACAACAGGTTGCGAGGTCGCGTGAATATCTATACTTTTATAAGAAGGAGCGAACGAAGGGGTATTGAAAATTATATACGAATTTGCTATTAAAATCGCGTTTGGTTGGTTAGTGTTAAGGATACATTTAAAACTTCAATTTATTTTGGCAATTTTTGTACAGGTAACATTTTAATTGTATTCAATTAAGCCGTTATATATTTTTCTGTTTGTCATAAATATCCATACGAAAGATATTTAAAGATATTTATTGTGTGTAACCGTTGCGAAAGAGATGAATTTGAAAATGACAATAATCAGCAGCTATTATGCGTAGATACTCTAACGTATAACGTAGTTTTCAAATTATCTACGAATGAAAAATTCGTGAAAACTCTGATTTATTACAGATTACTTTATCAGATTCATTTAATTATTTTTTAATATGTTATTATTATCCTAATTTAAATTTTTTTACTCATTGTATAAACAGCAGAGCCAACTGTAAATTCAAAATAAATCGAAATACACTCGACCAATTTATTTACAGCGACACAACGATGCCTTCACGAGAAAAAAATAGCCATGGACGCATGGCAGATTTTAAATTTAGCAATAAACATGAAGTGAGTGCGAATAAAATTATTTTCTAATTTATGTACCATAAATGAAGAGCTTAAAATAGCAATATTATAATATAGCAACATCTTTATTTTATTGCTATTGCAATAATGTTCTTGCATTTTCGTTTTCATTCTACATTTATACATGTATATATATATATAATATGTGTGTGTGTGTGTGTGTGTGTGTGGGCGCGCGCGCGCGCGCGTGTGTGTGATATATATATGTATATAAGGATATTTTAACTATATGATTTAAGACTTCTTATATAAACTATTTGACATGTTCGAAATAAATTTTTTAGGAGGCCCGAAGAAGAAGAAACGCATTATCAGTGGAACTACGTAAAGCCAAAAAAGATGATCAATTATTAAAGAGACGTAACCTTGACACTGAACAAGATTTATTAAATTTATGGAACAAAGTAGGCGAAAATGTTTCGCCTACTCCTCTACTTTCTATAGATGAAATTGTAGCTGGCATAAACTCGTCAGATGAAACAACACAATTGATAGCAACACAGACTTGTAGAAAGTTATTAAGTCGAGAAAAAAATCCTCCTATTAACGATATAATACAAGGTGGCATAGTACCACGGTGCATTGACCTCTTGGATTGCAATCATAAGTATGTATATGCGCACAAATGAGATTTATATATTTATATAAATAATTTTCTTATTTCTGCCTAGCATTTGCTTGCAGTTTGAAGCAGCATGGGTATTAACGAATATAGCTTCGGGTACATCCGAACAAACACAAAATGTTATAGAGCATGGAGCTGTACTAAAGTTGGTGAAACTACTCAAATCTGTGTCTCCTTTTGTTAAGGAACAAGCAGTATGGGCTTTGGGAAATATAGCTGGAGATGGACCACAAGCGCGCGATTTTATTCTTAGACACGATGCTCTATCTCTTTTACTTGATTTAATTAAACCTGATATCTCTGTATGTAACATAATTTGACATATAACACTGTCAAATATAGTCAATTTTCTTTATTCTATGATTTTTTCTAAAACTTATTCTAATAAGCTGCATGCTTTTTTTACTAGTTTTCTTATTTTAATATAGCTCTCTGTTAAATATGGAAGAATAGGGCAAGAAGAGAATATAATTTAGAAAAATACTAGCTAACAGTTAGAGTAGAAGATTAAAGAAAATCATAAGAAACTGAATCTTTTAAATCTCTAAATCATTTTTTTTTTTTTTTTTTTTCCTTTCCTATTATAATTAAACACATTTATATTTTAGTATGCTAATATTTTTAATGGTAACAGGTGACATTTATGCGCAACATCGTTTGGACTATATCTAATTTATGTCGAAATAAGAATCCACCTCCACCCTTTGAACTGATCAAACCTGCTCTTCCAGTATTTAATCGTGTACTTAGCCATAAAGATACAGAAGTACTTGGTAAGACATTTGCGCGTTTTATTGAGATTGCATCATATTATACAATCAATCCCATATTTGAATAAGATATTTATGTTGCTATTTGTAATGTTTAGCCGATACTTGTTGGGCACTCTCTTACCTTACCGATGGATCGAATGACAAAATACAAGCGATATTAGAAACTGGCATTATACCTAAACTCGTAGACTTGTTGAGATCAAAGGAAGGCACCATCCTTACTCCGGCATTGCGTGCAGTTGGAAATATAGTGACAGGTGATGATATTCAAACGGATGCTGTAATTTCAGCAGGAGGATTACCGCATCTCGGCGCTTTGTTACGGCATCATCGTGCTAACATCGTGAAAGAAGCTGCTTGGGCAATCAGTAATATTACAGCTGGTAACACAGAACAAATTCAACAAGTGATAAATGCTGGTTTGGTGCCATCATTGATAAATATTCTTCAGTTTGTAAGTATATTTATGTATAAATAGAAAATAATCAGATATATTTCATAAAGATATATTTTTCAATAGATGTCTCTAAAGAGAATTCATTGGTAAATGTGTCTATGATATATTTTTCTTAGGGAGATTTTAAGGCACAAAAGGAGGCTGCATGGGCTATAACCAACTTGACATCGGGTGGGACAATCCAAAATTTGGCTGAATTAATACAGGCGGGTGTATTGCCACCTTTCTGTAATTTATTGGAAACAAAAGATTGGAATATTATTATTGTCGTCTTAGATGGCTTAACTAATATCTTGCATGCTGCACAAAAAATGGGAGAAGTGGATCGACTTGCTATTATGATCGAAGAAGTTGGAGGATTAGATAAAATAGAAGCTCTTCAACATCATCAGAACGAGCAAGTTTATCAAAAATCTATGGCTATGATTGATACGTTTTTCTCTGAAAAGGTTTGTACATGAAAAGAAAAGAAAAGAAAAAAAAAGGATTGGTATATGAAAACCTTTTTTTTTTTTTCCCCCTAGGATATTGAAGAAATGACACTTACTTCTAAAGAGAATGGTGATGGACACCTTGAATTTAATGTAATGGAGAACGCACCAACAGATGAATTTAAATTTTGAACATGTATGTCTTTGTATCTGGAAATGAAATATTGTAAGTCGAAAAATTTGTAAATACATACGAAACTTGATTATTGATTTATTATAACTGTCCATAATAGTAATAATGATCTATAACAAAAATAATAAAATTGACACAATGTTTAATTATTCAATCAAGTTTTAGTGATTCAAGAAATGCGAAAGAGAAAGAATTTGCGTTTTAAACAGATAAATTAATTATTTCATGAATTATAAAACATGTTTATCTCTTTATACATCATTATAAAAAAGAGATTCTAGCAATGTATAAGTAATTATAATGAAACTTTATTTAGATAATTAAGTATCGTATGTTTTAGATATTTTTAGACAAATGAAATCGTTGCCTGATGTATTAATTTTATAAATTAATAACTTCAGAATTATTGATATAATTTTTAGAATGATAATAGAATGTTTTCTCATAAAAATATTATTTGAGACAGGCTTTCATTATATTAACTACAAAAAAAAAAAAAAAAAAAAAAAAAAAAAAGTAGCTCTTCTCATGTATTTAATTCTTTCTTACGTTATAGGTATATAAAAAATGATCATTGTATGATAAGTTTTCTTTATAAATTCTGATTATTATTAGATTATTTTTTATCGCAAATCATTTTATGAACTATTATTAATGGAAAAAAAAAATTCACAGAAAAGAAATCATAATTAAGGTTAATAATGTAATGATTTATTATTCATTACATTAACCAGTACATCTTGTCTGTATAAAAAGAAAAAAAGGTTCAGTATTATTTATTACGTTTTACTTTGTACCTTTATAATAAAACTTTGATAAATATTCATAAATAGATTTCATTATTTTATCCTGTTTATTGTATTTTTCTATGAAAAATCTTTATTGAAAAGAGATTGATAAGAAAGCATAATGTTAAGTATCTAATATTTTATAATATTCGCACGCGTTTATTCGTTTGCTATAAATCATATCTTAGTATATACTAAATTAATATATGGAAAATTGTTTAATTAATTAAATATGATTTCTAATATAATCATGTGCATGTAATAAATAATTTATTTTCAAGAATTAATACACACTTACATAATTTCTTGATCTACAACACATACCTACTGAATTATTTATGTAGCTTTGAAAAGTACCTCCTGTAGCAAATAATAGAAGCACATGTTTAATTTTTGATATGTTATAAAAAACACTAAAAAAAAAACCACTGTCAGCTAACTAGGCATTTAATCTTTTTTCAGTTCTTCTCTATTTAAAAACTAAGAAACTTTAAGTAATGTTGTTAATAAATACTTCATTAAAATTTTGATCTTCACGTTATCGACCCAATATAAAATCGCTTTGATCATTGACTAAAAAATGATAAACAAAAGCAGCTTTCTTTTTATCGAATGTAATCTGAGTCGCGCGACTTCTTTGATGACGATCATCTCTGCTTCTCGGCGGGTCTCTCAAAAATATTGATCCAAATAATGTGGCTACAAATAATATAATAATGCATCAAATATCATTATAAATATGCGAAAGCATATGAGAGGAATAATAGATAAAATGATAAAAAAATAAAGATGAAATATATGAGTAATATAAATTATAGAAGAGAAATATAAATATAACTACCGAGCGTTTTAGCATCAAGTTCATTATCTTGCATATGATTTAATAACTCTTGTAAGAATGAACTAATGTAGAGAAAAACTGTTCTTCTAGTTTCAGGTAACTGCATCACGATCTGTGAATAAACAAAAAACGATATGATGATATGTATGTAATGATATAATCTTACTTATAATAAAGTTAGAGTTTTTAATTTGATTTACTTGTTTGCATTGAAAATAATTGGTTGCAGCAGATAGGCAAACATTATGCAAATTATATGGTATTAAGGGTTCAGCTGTAGACTCTAAAAGTAACAATAATGCTTCTGCTACTGAATGTATGCCTCCAGCTATACATGGCGAAGAAATCAATATATTAATATTAAGGAATATAATATAATTATAGCATTTTAAAATATGAAAAGGATACGCATCGGATCTTGACTTGATTCATCTAACCAATCTCGAATGGCTATTATTTCGCTATGAAGGCCTGGTGTTTCAAAAAGCCCTGGAGTTTTAATACCGTGTCGATATAGCCTGTCTACTAAATGCCATACTTCTTTCGGTACTGGATATGGTTCTTGTGATGGATTTTTATTGTTCTCCTACAATTTCAAATTAAATAAAAATACAAATGAAGTCAGAGTAACAGATATTCAAACTACTAGGGGTTTAATAACTAGGGATTATAACAATTTTTGAATATTCACCAATTCTACTAGCCGTCCAATAGGAATTTCTCTAATTGGAACTGAAATATGAACCAATGCTTCCATAGAGGAGCCAAAACAGCTTCTTTCATAAGTACCTAGAAAATATCATTGATTCGTATCCTATAGAACTTTATCAAATGTAGAAGTAAGTAATGATAGTTTTTCACTATATTTTATGTGCGACATACCTGTTATAGTAATAAAAATGTCCTTACCTCCCTCGAGATGTAATACTAATATATCATATAACTTATCCTCACCGGAATTGAGTTTACACGCAGTTTTCTTGTCTACATATACTTCCAATTTAATATCGCACTTTTCACCTATATGTGAGCAAAAAAAGAAAAACGAAAATACATAATTAAAAATATGCAAATGTAGAACGAAAAATTTAACAAAAACATGAGAAAGCATACAATAAATATATATACCTGGTTTTATGAAACCTGTATAGGGTTCTATGTGTAACCAATCCTTGCAGTAACTTGTATCGTCCAATTTTTTTATGAATTCAAATTGTACTGGTACCTAATTTGCAGAAGATAAAATATAATGATCGTGCGTGCGTGCACGTGTTTATATATGTATAACATAATATAAATTATTTCACTTATATTCTCTACCTGGCCTGTATTAGCGATAATGAGTTCTTTACTACTAGGTTCGAGAAACTTTAAAACATTAAAAATAATATCCGTGGTATCAACCATTACTTGGGGCAAGAATTCATTTTCCAATTTATCTAATTTCTTCATGACTTCTTCATGAATTTTACGATACTTGGCCATGTCTATAATTCGTATCTATTTTGAAAGATTAGATAATATAATATATACATCACATCTTTCCTAAGTAACATGGTATACAGTAATAAAAAAGAAAAGAAAAAAAAAACAATATCCATGAACTTATGGATTTACCTGTGAATCAAAACTTGCACTAACTGGTTTGTGATCGGATATCTTAAGTTCCGGATAACTTTTGTAACTAATTGATTTAATCATATCTCCCTTCCATAATACTCGATCGCACCAAGCCGGAGCTCTGCATTTTTCACTGCATATCATCAGATGCAGATAAAAAGAAAATCACTTTAATTGAATTTTATTTCTAATGAACATATTACGCATATTACATATTTCCAGTATCCCTATTTTATAACTTTTAACGACAAATTCGCTATCGTTACGCGTCATTGAGCAACTTTTTTCTGATACGTATCAGCTGTGCAATGACATATAACGATAACGGTATCGTCGTTACGAAGTTAAAGAATGGGCCTACAGAAATAGCAATTTAATAAAATTTTAAAAATACCTCGAGTCCCAGTTGTCAGTACCTGGATCATATTTATATGTAGGTTTAAAATTAATTTCGGCTTCCTGAAATCCTTGAAACACACGCCCTGCTTTGCGTTGTTGTCCAAGCTGATCTAATGCTAAGACAGGATTATAGTTGCCTTCTGAAATGTATTGCTTAGCCACTGCAGCATCCATATCCGTTATCCGGTAATTTAAATCTCCCAACCAATAAATTTGACTGTGATATCAATTTGATTTAATATATCACGAAATATAAGTAATAAATTTTAGAAACAATAAATTAAGCTAGAAATATACAAATACATTCATGCAATACTCGTATGAATATATATAATTAATGTATGTGTATATATAATAACTAATATGACATACACAAAAAGGCTTACTCGTGATCTTTAAAGTTTTTGGGTGGAACATATTTTGTAAAGGATAATCTCGCACAAATATCAGCATAATCCTGATTGCGTCGTTCAAATTCTTCACAGTGCGCCGCTAAATGAGCGTTAACAAAGCAAAGAGATGTATTGTGTATACAACAGCTTACTGCCACACCACCCTTATTGCCCTATAAGAATTAGCAATTGGGTATTAAAATGTGAGGGTCACAATCAATTATCTTTTGGAGTTAAGGATTTTGTGTATTACATTATATCTTATGCCATATTGAAAAAAAAAGTATTATATAATTTCCAAGTATTATAAATATTAAAAATTCTCTCACCAACTTTCCCATGATGCCTGTTCCTACTGTATCAGTAGATACATTTTCAATAAACGGCATATGAATTTCGAGCGCATACACCAACAACATTATGCCCACTAATCTAACAAGAGCGACCTGGGTATAAACACCTCCGGGATGAAGCGAATCAACTATGACTTGCCTATAAGATAGAATTTTTTTCTTTCTTTTATTTTTATATATTACATAACTGTCTGTGTACATATATATCTGTGTTAATACCATATGTATATATGTATGTATGTTAATACACTACCTCCATTCCTCTTCTCTGGGAGTTTCATGAAATAGGAACGCTTCTTTACTTAAATCTAATTCTTGAAATCCAATAGCGTATATATCCGGTGGCAGTTCGTCCGTACTCAACCACTGGTCTAATTTAATGCCATTTGGGGGCTGTCCATTGACGTTCCATGTACAAGTCAATATACTATAATTATTAACAATAATCTTATATTTTATTCTTAAATCAAATAAAAGAAAATGTGAGATACAATTTTGTAACAATGCAATAAGAACAAACCGAAATGTTTTACTATATGTGTAATCATCTTCTTTACAGGCCATCTGATATCGTATTACTGACTCTCTTGCAGCTACTGGTGATTTACCCGAGGCAATGCTTTGTCTTCGTACTACTAAATCATGACTTTCGAGATTGAGTAACTATAAAAATAATAAACTCTTATTAGGAAAATTCTATAAATCAGTTTACGTATGTGTGTATGTAACATAAATTCTTATTATATATTAAACGTAACTTACAGAATCAGCAGCATCCTGTGCATCTTTACCAACAGAAGCTAAACTTCTTGTACTTCTTGTTAGCTTCTCAATCCATGAAAATTCTGCTGCTGGACTTTTACCTGTTTGATATACTGAAATCATAATTATTCTATTTTATAGATGAATGGGCTCTGTATAAGAATTAAGTATTGGACATATACCTTCTATCGCACGAAATATTTCCGACACTAATGAGCTAGTTGCTTCTCCGAGTTTCATTTCAAATATCAGACGAAGTTTTCTCGATGTAACATTCATGTATATATTAAGACCATCCTGTGCTTGTCCATTGGTATCTTAGTAATTAAAAGAAGCAA
This sequence comes from Polyergus mexicanus, assembly GCF_030449975.1. Lineage (NCBI taxonomy): Eukaryota > Metazoa > Arthropoda > Insecta > Hymenoptera > Formicidae > Polyergus > Polyergus mexicanus. Next base: position 53,092 of record NW_027223337.1, read on the forward strand.
CAAGTTTGATTGAGATTCAATTATATAATAGCTAAATATTTATTTATTTAAACAGCAACAAATGAAAAATTAAAATATAATTGATGATATTGAATATAGAAAAATCTTGATACGATACCTATACCACATTTAAAATCTTGATCAATAGGCAGTATTCCTTCCAAAGTAAGGTCACTGTACACTTGTGGAGGTGTTCTTGAAACAAGGAAGATTGCTAAACCATGAGTCGTACCTTTGTAAACGAGAGCAATATATCTTGAAGATTTTATCCAACCTTGTATTAAGAATGCTTCTGTAGCCTACAATTACATGATTAAGACGTTGTAATATTATCGATGATAATATATCAAGTTACTGATGACAACTGCTTATGACTGAATATAACTTCTAAGAGTTTCTGATCAATGATAAATTATCATTAATTATAATGATAAATAATATATAAATATCCATTATTCATTAAGTTCAGAAAAGAATACCGTTACGACAGTCTCTCCTGAGACAAATTTTGATTGCACGATTGCTAATGATTCTGATGCCGACATCGCTCTTGTCACCGTATATACACGGAAGTAACCAATTTTAACCCTTCTAATTGTCTCAAATATTATAGGATTAATATATATTTATTATACTATATATATCATAATACATAGTATAATAAAAAAATAAAGCATTAAAGCATTAATAAAAATTTGTTACTTTTGACAGTTCACTCTTAAAGCTTTGTGATGCTTTGTGACAAGCCAACAAATGTATGAACTCTGTCACGGCATCCCTAATCAGGTTTAATGATATCCGTAGTTGTAAAACTGACCAATCACAGCTATTCCTCTGAAGAATGGAATGACTGTGATTGGCCAGCTTTAGAACTACGGATGTACAATATTATACGGCGTCTACAATAGAGATTTTAAGCCCTAAGCCTTAAGCGCATTGATTAGCTAATTTCTAAAGACTCGAGAAAGTTTCTATTTTGCAGCCAATCAATATGCTTAAAATGTTTATCGTACGACAAACTTTTTTGTCGCTTTTTAATCGCTCTGAGGGCCAATTTCACCAAGTCCGGTTAGATGAACCAACGTCAAAATTAACAAGGTGGCCAACAGAAAATAGAAGTGAAGGAAAACCAAGCATTCATGTCATTTCAGTTAACCATCCTGCTAATTTTAACCGTCGATTCATCTAACCAGACTTGGTGAAATTGCATCGTCTCTGCCAATAGGCGTTTTTCAGCAAGGTACACACATGCCACAGTGTACTACACATTATCACGCGATTGGCTATCAAATACAGAACTTTGAATTTCTTCATTTGACAGTCAATCGTGTGATAATGTGTAGTACACTGTGTCATCTGTACACCTTGCTAGATAACGTCCAATGGTTGGGTTCCGATATTTACTGCCAGTACTGAAAATCTATAGTTCACGTGACATAAACTATACATTTTCAGTACTGACAGTTAATATCGGAATGCAGCTAATAAAAAGCTTGAATTCATAGTAAAATATAGTGATTAATTGATCCGGGTTGAATTAAGTCCGGATCTACAATAAATGTAGTAAGCCTTTAGCCTTAAGAAATTGACTAATCACAATTAAGTATAAGGAGAATACTCGACTGTGATTAGTCAATTTCTTAAGGCTAAAGGCTTACTATATCTATTGTAAATCCGGACTAACCCGTTCTTTCGAAAACGCTATAATTTATATCATTCCTACATAACAAAAGTTTTATAAAACATTGTCAAGAAAATTAATTGCAAATATGGTAAGAAAGATTTGAGGAGAAAGATAAATATTAAGATGTGATAAATCTTGACGGAATTTATGTTTTTTAAACTGTTTTTTGAAACATAGATTGAGGTGAATGATTTATTATTTAAAATGACTTTTCAGTTTCAATTCGGGTTTAACATGTTTCCGGAGGTCCCACGCCCTTTCAACACTCAGTACAAATGCTTTTCGGTGTCGATGTTACCCGGCACCTATCGTCAGGATGTCGAGCGTGGTGGCAAAAGTTAGTAAAGACTGCCAGTTGTATGAGAATAAAGAGAAAATTTTGCATTAATTCGTTTATTTTTCAGTAATTATGCCACCATCCGCTCTGGAACAACTCACCAGGCTTAATATTATTTATCCAATGTTGTTCAAATTGATCAATAAGAAAACAAATAGAATTACTCACTGCGGTGTGCTGGAGTTTATCGCTGATGAAGGCAAAGTCTATTTACCTTACTGGGTAAGTAAGCGATACAAATTTCACTGTAAAGTTGTCATGAGACTTTTATCAAATTACTAAAATTAATAAAAGTATCATTTGAAATTTTGTGTCTCATTTATCATTAAAGAGTAAATGAAAAATATTTCCCCTATCTAGTATCTATAACTTTTTATAATGTATCAGTAATATATATCAGTAATATAACACATTTATAGCAATTTCAATATAATAAATTTAAAATAATTATATATAATAATATTTACTGTTTTCTTATAGATGATGCATAATCTTTTATTGGAAGAAGGTGAGCTGCTAAATGTAGAGAGTGTATCGTTACCAGTTGCAACATTCTCGCGGTTTCAGCCACAGTCGGAAGACTTCCTAGACATTACAAATCCAAAGGCTGTGCTGGAGAATGGTCTACGCAGTTTTGCCTGTTTGACTACAGGCGACTTAATTGCTATCAAATATAATCAAAAAATTTACGAGATGTGTGTTCTTGAGACCAGACCTGGTTCGGCAGTTAGTATCATTGAATGTGATATGAATGTAGAGTTTGCACCGCCAGTTGGTTATAAAGAACCAAAGAGAGAGATAAAAAAGGAGGAAAACGAGATGGAGGATCTGGCCGATTTGATGCCGGCGCCGACTGGTTTCGTGCCTTTCAAAGGTGAGGGCGTTCGACTGGACGGAAAGAAGCGCAAGGACACACCCAAGCAGGAAACTTTGGCTGCTAAACCGATTTATGTTCGAGGAATACCCGATTATGATTATCAGATAGGCACTCTTAGATTTCTGCGCAACATGAAGCCAACAAATAATAAAGAGGTAATTACTAAAGTTAGATTTAAATGATAAAATATGAACATCTTGGATATATATATATATATATATATATATATATATATATATATATAGATGAATTTATATATTTATATCTTAAGCTGAAATAATAATCTATACATTCTCATATCTAATTTGTTTCAATAATTTTAATCGCACAACAATCTACAATATTTCAAATTATAAAACAAAATGTAAACTTTTTAATTTAATATATAGTAATTATTTTGAATTATAATAATTTTGCACGTTATAATATACTTGAGAAATTTATCTTTATAATAACTTATTCTGTGTGTGTGTGTGTGTGTGTGTGCGCGCGCGCGTGCGTGAGCGTGTGCGCGCGCGCGCGAATATATGATTGATATAATATTGTTTTATTATAGATGAAGGATTCAGACGAATTTAAGGCGTTCAGTGGCGAAGGATTCACTCTTCTGAGGAAATCTAGAAAATAATAAAACAACAAATGCGGGTGCACATACAAATACACAAGCGTTTATCCTTTTTAATTTATAAATTAATTTTTATGAATGTTTATCTTAGAGATTGAATAAATATTTTTCTTTGATTGAAATAATATTCTTATAAGAATGTTCTATTGTGGAATGATGTTTCTTATTTGTTACAAAAATGTGATTAAAGAATAATCAATTTTTTGCTTCAGAGTTATATTCATATCGATACTATTTGTAAATATTATTACTATCTCTTAATAAATTTGGCGTATCTTTATTTTCCATTAATTTTTTTAGATATAAAAATGTTTTATTTTTTTCATATTTGAAAAAATACCGCTGGTATTGTGTGTGTGTGTGTGTGTGTATATATATGACAAATTTATAAAATTTCATAATCAGTTTTTTATATTTACTATATAGGCTACAAAAATGTTTGATCCTCTATAAAGAAATCATACTCCAAAGTAACAAATTTCTGCGAACTCGTCTATCGTTATTCGTAAATAGCAGACAGATGCAAAGAAAAACAAATTTATAAACTTGCTAATTAGACCAAATGTGCATAATACAAGTGATATACATTATTTATGGCTTAATTAGTTAGAAGTTAGAATTGAATCACAATTGCATAAACGCGTATAATTGCGGGATATTGTATGTAAAAAATGAAGAGATTAGAACAATATATTAAACATTATATAGAGAAAATTCTATAAAAAAATGATAAAATTATATAAAATAGATTAGAGTATTCAAAACATCTTTCAGACGTTTTTATTTTGACGAGTCCTATATGTAGGCAAAGATCATACCACGAATTTTGATATACCCTGCATGTAAAAGAAATTTCTTTCAATTATTAATAGCTGTTTTTAGGATTTGCTTTAGGTTTTTGCTTCATCTATTAATTCATTCTAAATCTAAGAGAAAATCTATTTTACATAATATATAATCGATATTATTTTATTTACAACAAATATACGATTCATTAATTATGCTTAATTAATTAATTAATCCGAAGTGAATTGCAAGTGCCCTGCAAATATTACATGTTTATGCGCATTTTTATTGAATTCTGGATATAATCGCAATGATAGACGCATACTGAAAATTCCATTGACTCTAACTTTTTTTGTATTCAATTCTCTCTACTTTGACTTCATCTCCAACCAGTTGATACACATAAGTGACCACTGTTGAGCTTTGAATATCCATCAATACGAACGATGGTATGACTGATCTGAAAAAATAATGAAAATTAAAACAAGATTTTGTATTAAATTAATTGTTGTCACAAATTAATTTCCCTAATAAGTCTTTTATTTTCTTTTTTTTTTTTTTTCGGGAAGTATTTTAAATTATAAATTTAAAGGGAAAAAAAAAAAAAAAATCACAACACAAAGAAATAGTTTTTAAGTCGTTTTTTTTTTGTTTTGTTTTTAAGAGATACTTTTATATAAAATCTTTGTATATTGTAGAGAAATTCTTTTGTATAGAACTTTTTTTTTCTTTCTTCTAAAATTTTTTAGCCTTACGTGTCTAAAGGGTTATAAGCTCCAGTAGCTGATCCAGGATTAATGTAGAATTTATTTTCATGCTCGTATGCCTCAAATTTATGAGTATGACCAGATATCAGAATATCAACATCCAATTGCCTCTGTATCAATGCTAAAGATTCGGGATCACCCCATGGCACCACTTGATGCCCATGGGAAAGCCCAATTCTGAACTGGCCCACAGTGACTACCTTCTGTTCTGGATAATTTAGATTCTGTAACAAGTAAAACTCCTTTTCTCATACATATTTTATTTATATTTTTAAAGATACAATTTTTTAAAATCGATTTAAATATATTTTATCTTAACACTTATATATTTTAATTTCAACATATATAAATTTACTTAATTATATTTACTGCATTTGATTATGACTATATTTAATTATACATGTATGTATGTATGTATATATGTATATGTTTATTTAATATTCAATATTGTATAAATATTTTTATATTTTCATATAAATAAGAAAAAACTATTATTGAAATAATATTGTACATACCTCGTCAAAATCTCCTCTAACTACATGTACATCGCTGGCTAGTGTTTTGAGATAATCATAAGATTCTTTTGTACAAAGATTGCCAGTGCATAAAATATGTTGTATTCTACCAGGTACTAGCAGTTTTTTGAATTTACTTGGAAGACTGCTACATCTGTGTGGAATATGCAAGTCGCCCAATACCAACACAAGCTGCAAAAACTTATTTTTAATTAAAAATGTCTGTTTTTAAATTAAGCCATTTTACAAGATTTATGAATCATATTAAATAATTTTCATTAAATATACATATTTCAGTGAAAAATTATAAAAGGAATTTATATATATAGACACTGTTAAGATTTTATCCCAAACAGATGATTCAATAATAAAGAAATAAAAAAGAAAAAATATATTATAAGATATTTAATGATGATTAAACACACACATATGTGTATGTGTGTGTGTATAGACTTATTTCTTAACGAAACACTATTAATCATTTTAGCATACAAGATAAGTATGAAACCATTATTATTTTGAGGTTAGATTATTAAAACAATCATATTTCGGTTTTTAGCAAATTTACAAATTAATTTTGCATCACTTACCATGATTTCCTTTTATAAATCCTTATATACTAATATATTCCGATACTTATAATCTCCTCGATATCAATAATTATTATAAAGAATCACATAGAGATAAGAGGCAGAGAAATGTCAAACTAGGGGATACAAACAAATTCTTTTTAAAAAAAAAGAGGATAGCATGTAGCATGGGCTGCGATCGAGTAGACGCTAGAGATACTTCGAAGCATTTCTAGCGAATTACATTAACCAATCGGAGTAGAGAAATCTTTACTCGTTTTGTCCTAATAGGTCAATCAAATTTCGAAGCATTTCTAGCGTCTTCCCGATCACTGCCAATGGCTGTGGTCGAGGAGCCGCTAGAAATGCTTCGAAGTGTTTGATTGGTCAATCAGGACAAAAAGAGTAAAGATTTCTCTATGTTGATTGATTAAAGATTAAAGCAACGCTTCGAAGCATCTCTAGCGTCTTCTCGATCGCAGCCCAAATCTCATCTATCATCTATGGCGTTATTTAGTTTGATTTGAATTTTGAATTGCACCGAACAGTCTATAATTTTTGTGTTTATGATCGCGCGAAAAAGTATGAATTTCCCAGTTCCTTTTCTCCAGAAAATTATTACAAATAAAGAAAACTTTTTTTTACAAATATCGATTTTACTTAGAATAACAAAGTTATCAATATGAAATGCATTGTACCTGGGGGAAATGTCAAGGGTACGTCATTAATTTTTTTTACTTTAGGTTATATTTTGCTCAGGCTAATAGTTGTGCAAAAAAATATCGCTGTTCTGTCTATAATTTAACTTAATTATTTATTTCATGTCTAAATTTTTCCTTTGTTGCTTGTTTTATTGATATACGTTTCCTCTCCTTTCCAGATATTGTTTACAAATATATATATATATATATGTTATACATATGTTTATAATTCAAATAAAATAAAATCTTATGGATAATTTAATGTAATACATATATCAGAATATAAAAAAATTTCTTCCAGATGATTAATAATTTTGGAAAGCTTTTATTTAATTGTTAATTAATACTTCTTGATTGATAGTATTGGCAAAAGCGATACATATGCTGGCAAAGATTGGGGATGAGATGTATGTGAATCCACAACAGGAATTTATATCTTTTCGTACAGTCAATATGGCAAAATCGGCATATTCTGATGTTACATTCCACAAAAATTTCTTCTCTTATTATATACTTGGAGATATTGAAGAAGAAGAGGCACAAAAGTGTAAAATTTCGATGAGAGTAATATCTATTATTTTATTTCAACATTATATATTTAAATATTTAATATTTATTCTGTAATTTTTGCAGAGTGCTATGACTGTCTTTAAATCTGCGCATACATTGGACAAACAAGTGGAAAATTGTCACATTCATTTAGAGGTAGACTCCTGCAATCTAGTATTTATCTTGAAATATAAGAACGGTGTCAACAAGTCCCATCTGTCACCTATCCTGGATCCTGAAAAGTTGCAAGTACACTGAAAATATTCTTCTCATTATGCTTAACTTTAAGTGCAAAACTCAATTCAAAAGCTAGAATAATTTGATATATTCAAGTAAATTAATATCTTTAAGTATTTATACTTTGAAAACTTGGATAAATATAACTTTTTAATATTGGAAAAGAATGCTGTACGTATCCTAGGTCTAAATTTTTATGATATGTAGTTAATCACTTTTTAATAAAGTTGTCTGAATTGAATAGGCATCGTATACTAAAGCTGGTATGACAAACGAACTGACATCGCGGGCTCGAACGTTTGTGGACGCTCTGCAAAATTTTCCACAAAATCTGATTGAAATAACACTTGAGATAACGCTACACAAGTTGTTTCTTAGGAACTATGTAGATGATGCATCAGGTAAATTAAGTGTGCAACTTTTGGCACACTAAATAAATCTGTAAAATATAATTTAATATAATATAATAAAAAAAAAAAACAAGATAATAAAAAATTAGTTAATGATATGCTGCATATTATGCTGCAGTTAATACACATCAACAAACAATCAACAATTCAGTGATGCGATACAACATTATACACAAAAATATAATGAAATAATTATTAAATTATTATTTAATAATTTAATAACGGGACTATTGTTTTTAGTTTTTACTTTTACTCTTGAATAATGTTAATTAATTTTTTTGTACAGTTATGGTAAATACTACGCGCACCCAATTAGCCTTTGGTATTGGGGAATTTGATCGCTACATAATGGGCAATGAGACAACCATTACATTTTGTTTGAAAGAAGTCAGAGCATTACTCGCTTTTAGCGAAAGCATAGGCATCCCAATCAATATAAATTTTGAGACAGCAGGAAGGTATGCATTAAAGTATACGCATTAAACCCTTTTATTTAGTATATTTTTTTATTTAAATGGATAATTATATTGAAAAAGAAAATGTTTATGTTAAAATATAACTGTACTTTATACAATAATATATTTTAAATAATAATTTTACCAAAATAAATATTCCCTAATATTCTAAGATTTTATATAAATGCTGATTTCATATATTAATATTCATAATTTTATGTTTGTGTGCGCGCATATCCTTCGAATAAATAAATATTTTGATAAATAAATTTTTGATCTTGTATATAATATTTTTCAGACCAATGCTGCTTACATTGAAGAATCAGGGATTTGAGGCAAATTTGCTGTTGTCAACTCTGAGTCCGGATAGTGATAGTCAATCGGATTCGTCGATCGTCAACAGACAAGTGCAACGTGCTCGAAAAAAAAGTGTTTCTTCAAGAAGCATATCCAAACGCATCAATAAATCTTCAAATCAAATTAAAAAGTCCATTCTTCCTGCCGACCTTATGGTCAATAATACATTTAAGAATAAACCAAAGAAAATGACGAATCAAATGGACAGGACGCTCACCCAGACTTCTGTAAACATTGTTTCGGAAGCAAATAATTTTATAAATAGCGCCCAAGAGAGAAATTTGAAACAGAATCGTTCGCTGCTTAATCCTGTCGATGCAACGTCTTCGGTAATTAGCAAAAAGATTCCGGATGACCAGCGGAAACTGGTAAGTTCGGTGTTTTCTAACATCGCGAAACGAAAGTCGGCAAGCGACGAAGAGGATTGCAAATTGCAAGAGCAGACTGTAGAAAAGTGTATAGACTTGGAAGAGAGCATACCGCATTCACCGCCGCCGTTACGCCAGGCAGCCAAGAGAGCCAAGTTGGTGTTCCAGAAATGTTTTCAGAACACTTTTGATCCTCGGATGTTACCTGGTCACGATATTATCTTGGTAGAAGACTCTGACGACAATAATAGCGATTGAAGTATATCTCCACATATATTATATATGTATGCAAACTGGAATTCAATTCAATTTGCTCAATATTACAACGGAGTAACTTCATAACATTAGACTTTCTAGACAATTAACTACAATATAATGTTTTGTTTAAAAAAGAATTATTTATTTAATTGATTTTCATGAATGATTAATAATATCTTTTTTTTTCTTCATTTGGAAAATAACAGGATAATTTGTTTTTATCTTTCTTTCGTGAATACATATTAATTTATACAATTTATAGTACATTGCTAAAGGTATGATACATGAATATTTCTTTAAATTTTTTTATTTATAGATATTTTTACACACACACACACACACACACATGTATAGGCATATAAATTTTATAATTATCTTTATGTATATATTCGAGACACCCCGTATATTATCACGCAATACATCAACAATGACAACAATAACGTGTGCTTGTTCATCCATTTGTCCCTTTCACGATTTCGCACAATTCCTATGTATGTGATTCTAACCTCGTATTATAAAGTTCGTTTTGGATGAGTTTTCTCGTTGAGAGCTCGTTCTCCCAGATGCTACTATAACAAAATATAAGGAAAACATGAATGGTATAAGGCAAGTAGCGTGTACCTTGACCGCCCTGACCAGTGTGGGTTTGGGAGGCTGGTATCTGGGCAAATTCTCCGAACAGAGGCGACATTTGAACGAGAAAGACAATGAAACAAGCGTTTTATCGAGGATGCCGATTCGGAGTATGCCAGGGTTGCCCTTGTTTGGTACTGTTTCGGCGGCCACTTCTTTGACATCCGCTGAAAGCAACCGCCAAATGGGTTCCAAAGTGTCCTCCATCGCTACAAGAGTGTCGCAGGTAAGTAATAATGTTAAAAACAAATTTATTTAATGTGTGGTATTTAATTTAGATAATTTGATAATAATTAGATTATCAAATTATCTGAAGTTAGATAATTTATAATAAAAATCAATTTAATAACAGAATGATGAGGAAGGTGGCAAGGAGGGGGGAGGGGGTGGGATGGGTGGGTAAATATATTATAAAAGATAATATAATAAGAGTTAAATTATACTCAATTATATTGGCACGTACCATAATAAGTAATTTGATGTCACATTCTTTGTGTGGCATATAATAAAAAATTTTCTTACAGCATCTTTTTCTCTTTAAATAAAATATTATATTTATAATTTAATAATATAGCAATGTTTAGAGAAACATTAATAATTATAGCATTATGATAAGAATTATAATGGTTAAATTATACTGGACATTATGACAGATTATGAAATTTGGTTTTCCCGGATTGGATCATGTCAGGTCGTACGAGGATTTTGTATTGTCGTACGACAGGAGAAATAAAGTCGCTCACTGGGTGTTTGAGCACTTGACTAAAGACAGACTACAGTATAAGAATGAAGTGGATCGTTCAAAATGCGAGTTCAAGCCCGATCAGAGTATACATCCTTTCTTCAGGTGAACGAGAGAATAAAAGCGTAATTACTGAAATAACTTTTACATATTAATATTAAAATTGCACAAAAGCGGAAGATCACAATTTAATTTAGTAAATTAATTTGCTAAAATTAATTGAATCTTAATCTTAACGAGATGCTGATAGATCAGAGAATATAGATTACAAGGGAAGTGGCTATGACCGTGGTCATTTGGCTGCAGCTGGAAATCATAGAATGGAACAAAATCACATGGAGCAAACCTTTCTTCTCTCCAATATGGCACCGCAAATCGGTGTGGGCTTCAACAGAGATTCCTGGAACAGATTGGAGAAATATGTTCGAAAATTGACAAATGTCTATAAAGATGTTTATGTGTGCACAGGACCATTGTATCTTCCCAAGTGCGTCTATTTCCTTGTAATTTTCTTGCATTTTGCTTCTTGTAAAATATATTATACAACAAATATTTTCTTATTAGCCTGTTTTCCTTATAATATTAATTTTTAAAATTATTGTAATAAAAATTCAATTTAATTTGTTTTATTTATAGGAAAGAATCAGATGGAAAAAAATATGTACATTACGAAGTGATAGGCGCGAATAATGTTGCGGTACCTACTCATTTCTACAAGGTGATTGTTGGAGAGACAAATGACGGCAAATTGGATATGGAAGCTTTTGTGATGCCAAACACGCCAATCAATGATAACACGCCACTCAGTAATTTCCAGGTACATGTATATATTATATTTAAGAGTCTTGTGCGATAAAAACAATTAAATCCTTAACAATTAATCGGTATATTAAGATTAAATAAATAAAATAGAGTAGTAAAAAAACTAAATAATAAGCTATAGTATCTATTAATATTTATTAGTATCTTGATTATGTAAAATAAGATGTAAGAAATGAATTTATGAAAATATAATAATTGTAAGAATATAATCAATTTTAATAGGTGCCACTAGAGAGAATCGAACGCGCTGCCGGACTCTTATTCTTTGACAAAATATCACGCGATAAATTAAGCAAGGTGAACGGTAAAAGGATAATCTAGCTTTAACAACCGCTCTTAAAAGATAAAAAAATCTCAATTTTGAATTACTTACAATTTTAAAGATTTTTAATTTCTGACATGTCATCAAGCATTATATATATATATATATATGTCTAATCAATTAAAAATTCTGTAAAACTATTATTGTATATAATTTTTAGAAATTTTATCAATTACGACATTTTTGTATTATCTTAGTTATATTTTATCGAAGTAATAAATATAGATTTGTTTGTTAAATTATGTATGGTATTTATTGATTTTGTACATTTAATTATCCGCTCGGAATCGCCTTATATCTTATGTAACACACCCTATATAGGGAATACCCTTATATTTCGATTTGTCGTGATCACATTGAATAAAATGCTCATGTTGAAATTTACATATTTATTTCCTTCATCTCTTTTGCCAAGAGAGGTAGAGAAAGTCTGGGTAAAGATATATTTGTGAAATAAATTATATTTTTATGAAAAATTTTACACAAATGAGAGAAAAAGATATTAATTTTCCTAAATTACACGTAGTTGGGCAATTTTTAAACATATTTTAGCATAATAAAGTAATAAAATTACAAAAAATGGATTAATTTAATCTACTTTTATAGAATATACTTAGGCCTCTTCAGATTTTCTTTCTTTTCATTTCATGTTAAAAATTCAGTCTTGAACAAACGCTTTAAAAAGATGAATCAGATATGCTTACAAAAAAACTTGCGTTTTATAGAATAAATTCTTATAACTCTTAAAATCACTTCGCCGCTCTACTTTGGTCGTGGTAATATAATTACGTACCGATTAATTAAGTACCATTTGTTATCATTAAATAATACTAATAGCCATACAAAAATTCTAAATTTGATAAAGTCCTTAATAATCTTCTAGGTTTATGAGCTAGTCTATGTACAAAATTAACAGACGTGACAATAGCGCCAGTCTTATGCGAGCGCTTGAAGTTCTCTTTTTTTCTAATTTGCTAGCATCGCGAAAACGCTCGACGACACAATTGTCATCTATTCACAGTAAGTCGGAATATTTGTCGCCGCTTAACGATATTTATGCCATAGTATATTATATATAATTCACGCATAGAGAGAAAGATAGGCAAATTAAAAGAAATTCCATTACACGATTTAATTAAAAAAATTAATTTAAAATAGGATGACGGATTAAAATCGAATTAGAAGAAGATAAAATTTAATAAAAGAATGAAAAATGAAGAATATTAGAAATAAATTAAGGTAAAATGATAAAAAGATTATATGTTACGATTATGATTTCTAAGAGGAAAGATCTTATTAAAGCTAAATTAAAAGAAAAATTATTATAAATTTAATTACATAACATATGACATAATTAAATAACATTGAACTTTAGAGGGAAACAAAATTTAATTAAATTAAAAAGAAACAGTATGTATGTATGTATGTGTGTGTGTGTGTGTGTGTGTGTGTGTGTGTGTGTAATGAATAGCAATAAAAAGGAATTAAATAGTTTGAAAACAGCAAGAAAAAGAATGGATGACATAAATGAAGTCAGAAAACAATACAATAAAGAAATACGCAATTTTATAAAATTAATCTTTGGAATTTTAAGAATTGAAAATTTAAACTGGCAAAACAAATTCCTGCAAATTTCCTTTAATTCGCCTATTCTTTGCAAACATAAGAACATATGCATTATGCATTATTCTCAGAGATCTTCCATATATTTCCCTTGTACGTTTTTTTTTTTTTTTTTTAATATTGTCCAGTTTCCTTCTTTTGTTTTTTCTTCTATTGATATTACATGCATCACTTATAAATAATATCTCTTTACGAAAAATTAGGCACTAAAATGGACGGGTTTGTTTGCTAGGATTTGCCTCCTTTGAGTATTGCTTAACATCTTAAGGACACTTTTGAGAGCTTTAAGTACACTTTGCTACAATCTACATGATCTATTTTACGTGTATCATTTACAGAGCGTGTTTCGGAGAGAGAGAGAGAGAGAGAGAGAGAGAGAGAGAGAGAGGCATAAATCACTCTCTTTACTGTTATTCTATGAAATCCTTTTATTGCTTTTAATATCCATAAATTTTAAAATTCATGTATCTTTTAGATACGAAACTTCTCGAGCTTATTTTCGAGAATTTTTGGATTTATAAATTTCCGATTTTTCGAATCTATTTGCATTATTATTGGTCCCACAGATGCAATTAAATAAATTCTCATTTAAAATTTTAATAATTTCCGAAACATAAATTATTTAAAACATATGTTGCACACATATGTATCTTTCCCTAGGGCATTCTTTATGGCTTTATAGTATTCAGGAAACTTGAAGCAACATAATGCTTTTATTTCATACCAACGTGATGCGGAGTTTCCGAAACCTATTAACAAAATTTGATCAATAATCATTTCTTTTTGATGGCAAAATGTCATCGAAGAATATTTGCGAGAAGATTTATTATTAAATTAATTATTGATAAATATGCAAAATAAATTACATCAATCATCTTGATATGTTTGAGATATATTGTATTTAGATGATTGATATAAATGCTTATGAGGGAGAAAGTGTTAATCATTTTTATTTGCTCTGAGATATATCATTTTAAATCACTTTTCTATTTATCAGTCTACATTTGACTGAGGATACATTTCACTCAAAATTCTATCTCGCAAAATGTATCTCAAAATTAAAATGATTGGTAAAATATAAGCTTTTATGCATATTTATCTCATTATTAATTTTAAAATCTTTTAGCCCATATAATCAATGTATAATAAACAAATTAAAAGGATTCCATAGAAATTTTTGAACTAGTCTCAAAGTAGTTTAAGATAAAAAAAAAAAAAAAAAAAGTTATAGAAAATTTTTTTCTAATTCTTTTATACCTTTTTGTTGTAATGAAATAACGAAGATACTAGGAGACGCGAGTAACCGTTTTAACTTACGGTCATTCATCAAGTAATTTGCATTCTTTAAATTGAGAAACTTCGCAATCGAACAAATCGCGTTTTCGGAAGACTAGGCTATACAAATATATTCCTCGATATGTGGAACACAAAAAATCGACGAAATTAATTGTTAATTTCAACGTCATGTTAAGAGATATAACATAAGTTTTAATAATTTGAATATTATGATATCGTAAATATAATCGTGACGTTAATTTACACATTGAGTAAAAAATTTGATGTTAGAAGAATCTTGCCTCGTTTCAGAAAAACTACATCTCAGAAAAAAATTTTAATACAAAAGCATAATTTTATCCTTATTTGTTTGCGCTTATAAAATCTGCCCTTTTTTGAAAAAAGCAGCTTCCACGTATCGAGGTTTGTCTGCATTGCTTTAATTAAATCAATTATATGTCTTCGATTAGATTAATCTTTCTTCTGGTGGAGGTTTCATTACATTATCCATTTCCACTCGCGGATTGCTGAATTCTTGAGCACTGGGACTATACGTGCCACGTGTTGCACGCTTTTTTCTTGCCATCATAAAAAACGCAACAAGGGAGCCAATAGCGATGAGAAGAAGACAGCCCACGATCGGGCCCACAATCACTGCTATATCGAGGACTTGGCTACCCAACTTGTTAACTACAGTATCTCGCTAAAAAATATTTATTTTTTAGAATTATTAATTATTAAAGAAATAAATATATTTATATATAGTAATTATTTTTTAGCACATACATACATACATACATTATAGTTAATTAATTCGATAGAGAGAGAGGGGGGAGAGAGAGAGAGGGGGGGGGAGAGAGAGAGAGAGAGAGAGAGAGAGAGAGAGAGAGAGAGAGAGAGAGAGAGAGAGAGAGAGAGAGAGAGAGAGAGAGGAGTGGGAGAGAAATTTAAAAACAAGAAAATATTTTTTGTATGATAATAACTTTACAGAATATAATATTACATTACATACGTTATAAATTTTTTGTAAAATCAATCTTTTTACGAAAAGGCTTACGTTAGGCCTTTGTATAAAACGTCGATTCAATGTAAAAGCTGGCGTTTTATAATAAGCTTAATAGTCTTTGTAAAGAATGGCAGAATTTATAAAAAGTTTGCAATATACGCACACGCACACACCTATATTTATAATAAATATTTATAATAGAAAAAAATAAAAAATAATATTTAAAAAATTACTTATATATAATGTTTCGATCTTTTCATAAATTATAGTTTCTCTATATGAAAGGTAATATTCTAATATAAAAATAATAATATGATAAAATCAATATAACAAATTCTAATTTTTAATTAGAAAAAAATGTATATATGCTTGGAACTTTTAATTAAAAAAAAAAAAAAAAAAAAAAAAAAAAAAAAAAAAAAAGTATGTTATAAAAAAAAATTTGAAAACTTTTATCAATTATTAAATAATATTTATTATAAATATATATACGTTCTCTATTTTCTATATCGTAAAAATTTGAGAAACGAATACTTGCTTCTTGTTTGCATAACTATATAATGCAGAATGATAACATACTATACTTTGTATGTTATTACTGCGTTTATCACATTAGTGAGATAAACTAGTTTTTATCTCTTTGTATCTTGTATGTACATATTCTAATCTAATTTTCTCTCTGAATTTTATCTTACCTCTGTACAATTTTGTCCCATGTATTCAAAAGTGCAATGGCATTCGTATCTGCCATCGTCAGCACATTTACATGTACCACCGTTCTGGCAATAATCCTAAATATAAAGTCAAAACAAGATTAATTAATATGCTTATTAGATATACATTATATAAACAAGTAAAAACAAAACGAATGAATACAATTATTATGTCGTTTTACTATCTCATTTTAAATTTACTATAATTTTATTAAAGTTTCTCAAAGGAGGCTCGTAATTTAACAAAATCACTATCAATTATATAGTTTTTTCTCGATTTTCCAAAATCTTTTTCATTATTTTTTAAAAACAGAATTTCTGTTTTTTATTTATTGAATTTCAGCGATATAAAACTTTTAGATGCCTGTTACTTATCGCGGTTTTTATCATTTCTTCCTCATTTTATTTTTTACCATTATGTTGAAGGGCTCACCTCTTGGCAGGGATCCACCATGTCGCAATTATTGTATCCGCAATAGCCGGGATCGCAGATGCACTGGTAGGTACCGGGCCGATTCTCGCATGTACCGTGTCCGCAATCGATCTCCTGGATTTGACACTCGTTTACGTCAATGGAGCAATCGGGACCTGTGTACCCGGTACCTTGGCAGTCGCACGTAAAGCTATTCACTCCGTCGTAACATTTGCCATCGTTCTTACAGGGCACGTTACCCCCAGGATCCGGCGCACAATCGTCAATGTTGGTCTCGCAGTACATGCCAGAGTAACCGAGAGTGCAGATACATTTCGGCGTCTATTTTATAACGGTAGAGTAATTTCATAATGAATAGAAAACACAAAGAAATTAAAAAAATTTTAACCCGAAGATTGTATAAAATTCGGAATCAAAATTTGAATTTACAAACTTAAGAATTTGGAGGAAAAAAAATCCTAGGATTTAATCGAGTTAAAAATATTTCTAAGAATTTCATATTTTAGAGTTTAAAGATTCTAGAATCGAAAAAATGCTTCGACGAAACAATTATAATTTCTAATTATATAACTTATATAGTTTTAGAAGCATTGTAAAATTCTTTAGAAACTGTGGTTTTAATAAGAAATCAAGACATTAATAATTAACTTCAAAGAAAGATGCAAGAATTAAAAAGCTTTAAAAATCAGTTTAAAATAAGGTATTCAATCTTTTTTCTATTTAATTCCAGTTTCTATTTAATTACAATTCTCCTCAAAATTGAGAGCTGGATTTTATAATAATAATAACTTAAGAATTTTTAACCAATCACGTATTCTAAAGTACTACTAGAAAGTAAAAGATTATTACCTGATACAAAAAATCGCATCTTCCGCCGTTTTGGCATTTCCTGCGAACGCAGTAGGGAGTATCGCAGGTTGGGCCGTCGTAACCGGGCATGCAATTACAGGTAAAGTTGTCGCTCGTCTTCGTATTCGGTGTGTCCACACAAGTAGCGCCGTTCTTGCATGGTTCGTTCTCACAAGTGATGAGTCGAAAGCTCTCGCATAGATCGCCGGTAAACTGGTCCGGGCACTCGCACCTATAATGACCCGGCAGATTCACACAGACACCATCATGCTGGCACGGACTCTGCGTCACGCATTCGTTGATGTCGCTGTCGCATCTGCGATCAAAAGAGAATCGATAGAAGACAGTACTCTTTATGGTTATTGAAGAACAAAGTTTTAATCTTGTGTATTTATGGGATTTATCCAACATTATGATTATATGAGATATCAATGTGTGATATCAGAATGATATGATGAGTGATTGATAAGAATGTTTTAAAGATGTTGAAATTGTTCTAGAAGATACTGATGTACATTTATAATATATCTCTAATATCTACAATAGAAAATAAGCTTAATTCTTGCATAACTATATGCATGTTTCTTCATATTTTTAAGAGATTCGAAGTTTTCAGAGATTAGAAGTTCCTATATAAAAAAAATTCTAATTAAAAAGCAAAATCATGAAAGTAAGATTATTTTATGATCTCTAATTTTAATAATCAAATTTAACGTGTAGAGAAAGAGAGCGAGAGCGAGAGAGAGAAAATTTCTTTATGCATAAAAGCTCAAGTAACTTAAAAAGAAGAACTATACTAACAGCCATCCCTGCCAGCCATTTTTGCACACGCAGGTATAATTGGCAATACCATCGATGCAAATTGCGTCGTTCTGACATTTATTGCCAATGCACTCGTCAATGTTGAAGGAACAATCATCTTCGGCATAACCGGCTGGACACTCGCATACATAGCTGTTAGCCTTATCGAGGCAATAGCCATCGTTCTTACAATCTGTGTCAAAGCATAACTGGCAGCCGACACTATCGCCATGAGTGGCATTGCCATTATCCTGCAACGCCAAGAACTCTAGCGGCGTGAAGTTTGCGTTTTGATATACCGCTTCGTATGTAAAATAATGTAGCAGAATACTGCCGATCCGGACTTCGCCCAGACAGCCTTTAAACGGTTCTCCTATATGACAAAGAAGAAAAAGCAAATGGATATTTTTAATCCTAAACAAAAATAACAAAAAAAAAAGGTAATCGAAAAAAGAGTGAAAGAAGATATAGTTCCACAATAAGAAACCTTAACGGTTAAATAGACCGAAAAATAAGATGAAGTATAAACGATTGAAATTTAAATGTTTTCGAGTTTTAAGGATTAGAGGATATAGTACATATATATATGCTTTGCCACACAAAATTCTAATTTTGGAATAATTTAAAGCTAAAATTTAACACTCTAATAAAATACCACACCCACCGGACATCATACTATACGATGGCATAGCTGTTGTCAGTTTATGTTCATTATAATCCACATTATTGCCCTCGATGCCATTTCTTCTTTCGTGTTTGAATCCAACATAAGTATGCACATCGGACAAGGCACTGGAAAGTCCACCCAGGGTGACTGTTCCGGTCACTAGGAGGTCGTACCATTTTTGAAAACTAAAGTTGGGACTCATGCGAGATTGTTCTTCGGTAGGATTGACGTAACCGCACTCTAAAGAATTGTTGTTCAATCTAATAAACAGTGAGGTCCAATTTCCATCAGGTTGACTCTTGCCGAAGGAAATAGTATCCTGGTTCTCCAGATCGAATCGCCAAGACACGGAGACATTATCCTTGAAGACGGACACGGTGAAGTGTTGGTCGCCCATCTGGGGCGCCATATGAAACAGCGTGCCGCCGGTATTGGATCGATAGGTAATCTCGATAGTATCGAGAACAAAGTCACTAGCGTCCGTAATCTCATTGGCGCGTCCGTATACATACGTGAAGACAGTGGAGACTCCGTCGAAAGTCGCGTTGGCAATACACTCGTAACCGTCATCAAGATTCTGACACCGCGAGCCCGCAGGACAGTCCTGTAGTTGGCAAAACTCCATCTCCTGGCAAGTCTTGCCCGTGTAACCGCGCGGACACTGACACCAAAAATCATTCCATGTCACGTGACACGAGCCGTTGTGGTTGCACGGGCTGCTTATGCACACGTTGTCCGATACCACACCCTCGAGGATCTTGTCATGATCGAAGGAAACATTGCCAAACTGAACGAGCATGGGAATGTCATGTGCCTGGAAAAAAAATGCAAGCTGTAAAAGATCTAAAATGTGGAAATACATTCTAAAAGATTATTGAAGATTAATGAAAAGGATGTGAAACGATATGATACATAAATTATACAATATAACAATAGTAGCGAAAGTTAAGAAGAATTTTCAATTACCTTTAACGGAAAGAATTCTACGACCATCGTTTTTGTACCATTCGATACCTGCACGTCCTGGATGACTCCCTTGAAGTTAAGTCGCCGCTCTTCCATTGGCCTGTTGTCGACTTGGCGAATATATCGCGACGTCTGTGGCAGTCCTCCCAGGTAGAGAACGGTCACATTCAGATCGCCTGTGGCACTGATGGTCTTGCGAAAGTACTCGGTACCGTTGATCTTTACCTGGACGAGGGTGACGTTCCTCGCTACTTGGATCAGATGATTGTTTCCATCATTAAGCTTCACGCCACCGACGGTATAAGCCTCTGTGCCATTGAATTGAATCCTCACAAGCAGTTCTCCGCCCTCCACCAGCTGCGCCGCTATATAGGTCCTCTCTTGAGACTTTTGATCATCCTGAAGATCCGGCTCCGTGCCTAGGTAAAAGATATCACCGCGGCTCTCTCGTGTGCGAATGAACATGGAGATATCGACGACTGAGCTGACAGTCCGTCTAGCCGTATCGCTGACCTTCACAGTCACGTAGCCATTCGTGATGTTCTCGTAGCCGAAAGTAGCGGCGGTCATGTTGTATTGGCAGGTATGACCGAGATAAGGACGCTCGCACTTGCAGTAAAAATCACGCCAA
This sequence comes from Polyergus mexicanus, assembly GCF_030449975.1. Lineage (NCBI taxonomy): Eukaryota > Metazoa > Arthropoda > Insecta > Hymenoptera > Formicidae > Polyergus > Polyergus mexicanus. Next base: position 74,070 of record NW_027223337.1, read on the forward strand.
CGATCAGTGCAATGGCCGCCATTCTTGCAAGGATTCGGCGAGCACTGAGCTTCGCGAGGGCAACCTGGTTCCACATCCTCCATGTATATGGTTTTCGATGTCGTACCAGAGTAGACCTGAGATAAATTTAAAGATGTAAAATATAGTTGCAAAAATTTTGATGGTGGCGCAGTTTTGAGTGACAAATTATCGCTATTCAAATTAGTCAATAAATATTAAAATGAATTAAAATTTTAGAAAGCTCCTTTAAAACAATTTAAAGATTTCAATTATTTGCAAGATATAATCGGGCTTATCGCATAAAATTTATGATTTCTTAACAAAATTTATGATTAAAGTTTAAGATTTAAAGTAAATAAGATATAAATTTTATATAAATAAAATTTGTAATATAAAAATATAATGTTCATTACTAATTGTAATAATAAACAAATTAATATTTTGTATTATTATATATAAATTACGTGTGTGAAGAGAAACTAAATTTTGAGAAACTATATATAACTTATAAAGATGATATAAGTAGCGAAAGGGTAAATTCTCAAGTATAAAAGAAAAAGAAAAAATAAATAATCAAATATACCCATTCGCCATTGATGACGACATCTTCCATGCAGCCAACGAAGAAAGTGAACGAAGGTAAGCGAGACAATCTTCTTAGAAAGCTGAGAGAGCTGATGTGGCTACCGCCCACGAAAGTCGTTGGGAAAGACGTATGGTTTGACGAGTTGGAACCCTCATTAGGACTGATGGGATAGATAGTTTGCTCCTCATTGGCCGAAAGAACGAGATGAGTCGCGTTGATTGCCACGAAGGCCTTTTGCCAATTGGAATCATTGAGTCCGCTACCTACGAAGACCCCATCCCATTTGTTCAGTATACTGGAATGTATGTTGAGCTTGCCGTTTACCAATTGAAGGATATAAATGGTCACGCCTCTGCCGATCGCTAGAAGACCGTTTGGCAGGGTGGTTCTAAAGCGAAACTGGATATCATAACCTTCATCGCGTGTAGTGTTCACCAGGACATAAGAACTGCCGCTCAGAGACATTGTCGTCACCTGTGAATTTATCGAATAATCGCTAACATAAGATTTGCTGCTTATGAGATTGTTTTTAACGAAGGTGTCGGCATATTTATGCATATTTATCCTCTGCCCGAAATGCTTCGGAAAGAATTCAATAATTGCAATAAGGCATAATTTTGTAAATGTAAGTAGTTTGATTGCGTGTGTATGTGTGTGTAATATATTCAACAATTTTTAACTCTTAAAAATCTTTTTAAATATGACAAAAAAGAATATTAAAAAATATTTATCATATAATTAAAAAGTAAAAATCCTTATAAGAACGGAAAAAAATAAAAATCTTATTAAATAATTAAGAAGTAAACATCAATAGATATATTTAAAAATAATATCTTAAAAACGAGAATATCATATATAAAGATATTCTATGGACGAGATGTTGAAGAAATAATATTTTTGATTCAATTATTTTAAACTATGTTAATTAAAATTATATATTTTGATAATAATTTTTTGATATCCAAAAAGTAAAAATTCCTAATTCATTGCTAGCTTAATTAAAATTATATCGAATAAATATTTACTGAATGTTGATTTTCTGTTTTTTTTTTGGGGGGGGGGGGACAAAAAAAGATACAATTTAAATTCATTTAAATTTCTTTTTTTGTCATGTAATTAATATTATTTAAAATTTCTCATTAGTCAATTTATTATTTTATTCATTACTCTATTATCAGCTAATTATGATTATTTATTATTTTATCATTTCATTAGATTATTCTCTATTTTTATTTTTACTAAAATATATATTGTATAATTATATTTTTTTAAATTATGTTAGTAATTTTTGTATATATTTTATATTATAGTATTTTACTATACCTTCTTTTGTCATAAATTCTTTTATTTCAAATTGTTATTTATAAAGATAAGAGAGAAAAAAAGTTATATAAACACTCACATAATCACAGACTTCGCCGTGGTAACCGTTGGGGCAGGTACAATTGAACTTGTGAATAGTTTCGTCGATAAGATAAGGCCAGCAAGTGCCACCGTTTTGACAGGCATTGCCTTGACAGCCAATCAGCTTCACCGAACAGTTTTTACCACCATATTCCGATTCGCAAGTACAAAAGTAGTCGGCTCTGCCATCGGTGCACATACCATGTTCGCATGGATTGTACCTTTTGCATTCATCAATCTCGTATTGGCAATGATCTCCCTCGAAGCCTTCGTCGCATTCGCAGGTGTAGCCGCCGATACGATCCATGCAGGTGCCCGGACCGCAGGGGTTGCTATCGCATTCATTGATGTTCACCTCACAATTTTTGCCGGTGACACCTTGCACGCAAAGGCACTCGTATCTATCGAGATTTCATGAATTTTTAGTTTTTTGACAAGGAAAAATGTAAAGTAAATTTTTGCAAAGAAAAACCGAAGATTTTAAAAGATTTATTTAAAAACTCACCCACTGGCGTTGATATAACTAAACTCCTGGTTGAAAATTGCGGGTAAATTTAAGACTTCGCTTTTGTAAAGCTCCCTGTTTGACCGTTCAAGGCAAGTGCCGTTGTACTGACAAGGCGAGCTCTCGCACTCGTTCACGTCGATCTCGCAATTCCTACCAGTGTAACCAACGTAGCATTGGCATTTGTAATTCTTAATATCGTCCAAGCAGTGACCGCCGTTTACACATGGTTGCGAGAGGCATTCGTTGATATTCTCCTCGCAACGCGGACCCTTAAAAAAGAATAAAAGAATTTAAAAGATTACACAATAAACATTTAAATAAAATTTTTTACTTAAAATTAAATTAATTTTTTAAATTAAATTAAAAATTAAGAATAAATTAATATAGAAAGTATATAATTAAACAACATATAATTAGATAAATCAATATTTGAAAAAAAAAAATATATAAATAAATAAATAAATATCACATAGCGTTATTCTTGTACGGGCTAGGTATTTTTGCAGACAATTATCAATGTCAGGATTAATATACTTATATTAAGGAGAGTTCTTATTATTATCAAAATATTGTACAATACAATACATACAACTTGAAAGATAAATTAAATTAAATCAAAATCTAAAACTAAGAGAAAGAAAGAAGAGGGAACGTCAGAACTATCAAAATTAAATTATGCAAAAAAGAAAAAGAGAAAGAAAAAAAAAAGAGAAAAAGATTATACTTTAGTGACAAATTATCTTTTGCGATATTCCATAAAGTATAATCATTTGTATAACAAAAAAGAAATCTTTTCACAATTTTATGATAGAATAACAAAACTTACCTCGAAACCGGTATCGCTGCAATCGCAGATGTAACTGTTTACGCCATCGATGCATGTTCCCAAATTCATACAGGGCGACGATTTACATTCGTCAATATTAATTTCACAATTTGCACCGAGAAAACCCGCCGGGCATACGCACTTGTACGACGCTACGCCGTTTACGCACCGCGCTCCGTTTAAACATGGATTGCTATCGCACTCATTCACATCTACTTCGCAGGTTTTACCGGTGTAACCAGGCTGGCATAAACACTGAAACGTATTGATGCCGTCGAGGCACGTGGCATTATTCTTGCATGGGCCACATAGACATTCATCGATGTTAATGTCACAGTGATCGCCGGAGAAGCCCGGCCGACAGAAACAGTTGTAACTACCCTCGATGTTGACACAGATGCCGTTGTTGCATAGAGAATTGCCGTGTAAATCGCATTCGTTCACATCAAGATCACAATATTTACCTGAAAGTGGAATTCCATGTTTATCATACGGTTTTGGCAAAAAAGGAAATATATCTTTGAAATATTTTTTTATCTTCTTATTATGATAATTGATAATCCAAACAAAGTATAAACATAAAATAAAGATTTATTTCTCAATAAACAAAAATATCTATTTTTAAAGTTACTATAAAAACAAAAAAAAAACAAAAAAAATTAAAAATAAATATAGAAATATTATAATATAAAAAAACCATATAATTAAATGTGTGATAAGAAAACTAATTGAAGAAATCAAATACAAAAACTCAGAATAGTTAAGATTATTATTTTCGACAAAATTCGTAGAAATAATAAAAATTAAAAAATTTTAGCTTATGTTTTTTTAGAATAATAATTGAAAAGGTTAAAGAGTTAAAAAAATAAATAATAATAATTAGAAATAACATATATGTGTGTACTTCAAAACACTAATTTTTTCAAGTTTTGAAATATTTTTGATCGATCTTCCTATGTAGATTCGCTTTGGATTTGGCGAAATTTACCTTGAAAGCCGTTTGTACATTTGCACTCAAAGCCGCGCTCGCCGAGGTCGATGCATGTGCCGTTGTTACATGGTTTCGCGGCACAGTGATCTATTATTAGCGTACAATTGGGATCTCTGTAGCCTTCGCGACATTTACATTCATAAGCTGCGATACCATCGATGCAGATTTTGTCATCGGGGCACACTGCACCTATGCAATCGTCGATGTTTACGTCGCATACCTTGAATCATTGTCATTAAATGTTATTACTCATATTTCCTATATATATTCCATTTTTATTACATTATAAATTTATGTATTATTTATTATGTATATTTTACATATATTTTAATATATCTCTTTTACATCTTTTCATCTTCTACATGTATGTATAAGGATATTATCATGCCTTACGATACCTTGCCCTCAAAGCCATGTGGACACTCGCAAACAAAATCCCTCTTGGACCTCAATATCAGTGTACAAGTACCATTGTTTTGGCAAGGATTTATAGCGCATGCATCATATTCCCGTTCGCAATTATCACCCATAAAATCTTTAGTACAGTTACACGTATATCCATTGACGCGATCGATGCAAATACCGCCGTTTTGACACGGCTGCGACAGGCACTCGTCTACATTAAACTGACAGTTCTTTCCTGCAAAAACATTATTTTCAGGAAGAAAACTCTAAACATTTGAAAAATATATAGCTATAAATTACATGTATTTTATAAAGAACTAATTTATTGTTGTAAATTATAACTATAAAAATATTAAAACTGTTTCAATAATAAAAAAGAGAAATTGCAGAAAGAGATTTAAAATAACTATAAAAACTATAAACATTATATTTTAGATACATAGAAAGAAATTTAATATATGTCTCTCTCTCTCTCTCTCTCTCTCTCTCTATCTATCTATCTATCTATCTATCTATCTATCTATCTCTATATCTCTATATCTCTCTCTCTCTCTTTTAATAACTTTAATGTGCGCGCGCGTCTGTGTATGTGTGTGTGTATACACGTTATATATATATATATATAACGTGTATATATATATATATATATATACGTTAAAGTTATAAAAAAATAGATATTCAAGCAAAGATATATTAAGAGATATATCTTATTTTTTAGTTATAATATTAAATTCTTAAAAAGAAAAGTTTTTTTCACAAGCTTAGGATCTACCGAGTGTTTGCTTTTCATCTAGATGAAAGTGTATGTTAATATATTAAGATAAAAGTTAATTTCACAAAATGAATAAGAGAAAACGAATATATTGTTAATCTTAATTTTGACACTCTTACCTCTCCATTCAGATGAGCAAGTGCAGTTAAAACCATCCCTGCTGCTGGTGCAAGTGCCACTGTTAGCGCAGGGATTGCTAGCACAATAGTTGACGGTGCAGTTGGGTGGATTACCCATAAAGCCGGGATTGCAGACGCACTGGAGTCCATGAGCGTCCTCCACGCAGATGCTGTTGAGTGGACAGGCCGCATTTTCGCAGAGACCTTTCAGTTCGCAGTGGCGGCCTGTGAATCCCGGGAGACACTCGCAGTGATAAGTGCCAACATCATCGATGCATTCACCACCGTTGACACAAGGTCCGGATAAACATTCGTTTAAATTGAGCTCGCAATTTTGACCCTCAAAGCCTTGCGGACAATTGCAAATGTAGCTGCCATAATAGTCGAAACACACACCGTTGTTTAGGCATGGGTTTGCTTGACATTCGTCGATGTCCTCCTCACAATTGATACCTTCGTAGCTAAATAGCGAAAAAGGAAAAGCGCTTGAAATATATCTATATGTATATCGCCATGTGTGAAATGTAGAAAATATAAAATGGAGAATATAAATTCAATCCATTATCTGTATCGTGAATCTTTTTATTCTTTTGCAATTTAAGATCTTTTAAATCTTTTGAACTCTATAAAATGAAGGTTTTGAAAAATAGGACCTATAAATAAAAATTTTGAGATATGTATAAAATGCTTCGTCCCAGCTTACGGTCTGTCAACTTCAAGCTTTAACATGAGGATCGAGGATCTACAGAAGAAAATTGTAGAATGTGTGAAAAAAAATCTATGTTCCACACGATTTCAATATGCATGAAGAAATGATAAGAGAGAATTTGTGGAATAAAATATGGATTGAACGATGACGACCACTTATAAATTGTGCAATGGCTGATTATTTAATTTAATTATCAAATTAAAAAAAGAAAAAATTTTTCAGTTCTTTGAAAAGACTCACCCAGTCCTGTCGCATCTGCAGGTATAATTATTGATCCCGTCGATACAGATGCCACCGTTCTTGCATGGGCTCGAGGCGCATTCGTTAATATTAGTTTCACAATTTTTCCCAGTCCAACCAACTTGACATTTACATTTGTATTCGCTCTCTGTCAGCGATATGCAAACGCCATCGTTTCTACATGGATTCTGCTCACATAATCGCACTCCCAGCTGAGATTCGCAGAGACTACCAGTAAACCCGGATTTACAATTGCAGACAAAATTGCCATCCTCATCTTCGATGCAAATGCCGCCATTGCGGCAGGGTTTGCTCTCACAAGGTGGACCTGAAAGATACGCGAAAAAGATCATTATTTGATCAATGATAATTATGAAAAAGTCGATGAGAAAAGATACAAAGCGACACTAATTATTCTAATTGATACCAGTATTAATTAATTGCACGCGAAAGAAAAAGTAAAATATTGTACATTTTTTAATTATTCATAGTTAATAAAGTAATTAAAGATAAAGATAAAGAATAAATTTGTTAGAAATATTAAGCGTATTTTATATTCAATTCACATGAAAAGAATACAGTCTCATGCGTTCATCCTTTATGTGCATGCGATAACGCTAGCATATTCAACTGTGCAGCTTTTTATGAAGCGATTATTTTAGTTCTATTCAAGGCGGTTTTCTTGAGAAGCAACGTCGATAAGAGAAGGGAAAAGACGGCAGCGCAATATGTAATATTTAAAATCATTGAACGAGTATGGTTTTTTGAAGTAGATATCTTCTATATCTGACATGAGGGTAAGGTATACAAAAAGCGTTTTTGTGAAAGCGTTTATATACAGGCTGTTTCAAAGCAGGATAGATCTACATCTACAACATGTAAAAATTAGACAAGAACGATGCAGATTTCATACCCATTCAATCACATAGTCATAGATATAATTCCTCTAAGATTCTAATCTCCCACACGGACCATATTTGCGAAATACGTTTCACTATTTCTAACATCTTCTGCCGTTTAACTTTTTATTCACATGTTTTTTTAATTTGTATTAAATTTTCTGACATGTTTTTCTGAAATCCGCAAGAAAACTTGCAAAAATTGATAACTCTACAACAGATTGATATTTTCTGCTCATGCGGTATAATTATACATCATCGTGGCATAATATATTTCCGTTTAACGCGCGCATTGGGTATGAATCCACTCGTCCCACACAAATGCCGCATAAACCCCGCGTATTCGAAATATCGACGAGGTCTACCATTGTCGATCTGGCAGTTGTTGCCGGAGTATCGGGCGTAACAGTGGCATTCGTAACGATCCTGCCGCGAGACGCATTTACCATGCATCATGCATGGTTCGTGGTGACAGAAATCCATGGTGGAGGCTGTAGCGGAAGCTGCGCCCGTACCACTCACGAGACCGCTCGTTCCACCTGAAAGTTTTTCGTTTTTCACAGAACTCGCATGCAATCTCTCTCTCTCTCTCTCTCTCTTGATGCACATCTATACGTATTCTACGTTCTTTCAGAGCAACAAACATATATACGCTTTATTCAGAAAAGACACGTGTGTCACTGCTTTACACTCATAATCTAATCCTACAAGTAAAAAAATGATGCTAAGAAGTTCTAAAAAAACTATCATTAAAAGATTATTTCGAGAACGAGATCAAGAAAGATAAGAAAAATGAACTGGAAAATTCTTTTCTAGTCTCTCAGTTCTCGTTTTTAATTTCAAAATAAAATTTTTATAATTGAAATCCAGCGCGTGCACACCCACGCGACACACACACACACACACACACACACACACACACACACACACACACAAAATTTAACTGATTAATATATTTAATTAAAATACAAAAAATGATGATGTGTATGTGTCTGTTAAATAGAAGAAAAGAAAAAATAATTAACATAATATGATGAGATAAAATAAAGTAAGTCAAATAAAAAAAATGCATGAATATTTCAATTTTTTAACAATAACAAAAATTAACTATGCAGAATATTGCAAAAATTGATGTAATTATTATTTTAATATAATATAATACAATAATAATTATATTAAGAGTTTACAGTAAGTTTTGTATAATATAATAAATCTTATAATTTATAAGAGCAGTCACTATTAAATTTTTCTGTACAAAATTGCTTTTTCGTAAAAAATATTTGTACTTCTGTAGTTATTCTTGGTTTTATCTCAAGATTATTTCACGTCGATGACAATCTAGCTTATTGTTATCAATCGATTCCTGCAACTCATCTAACATAAGAAACTAAGAATGTTTCGTTTGCGTCGAGCGCGATATCATCAATCTACCCTATTGCAACACGTTATCATTTGATTGTTCTAACCAATTCTAACTCTAGCCTAAAACTGTTCTACTTATTCGTGTGATGACTATGCTACCGATCTACCTTATTACCACGTGTGTGATTACTCAACGTTTTTCGGTGCAAGAACACTCTACCACTTAAATAACTTAAAAAAAAAAAATATATATATATATATATATATAGATAAATCATGTATTCTTACATCCTTTGATATTCAATGGACAGGGTCCAAAAATGACCTCGTTGTTGATACTGTTGTTGAAGAGGATCCCGGGGCCATGCAGAATGCATCCTTTGAATCCTTCGCCGATTATGAGTGAACTGTTTACATCGTAATCGGGAAGTGTCAGAATGGCAGAATTATAAGTCGCATTTGCAACCACCTGGGGAAAACAACTTTTGTACATATGTATATCTCTATGTCACTTAAAAATTAAAATTGACTTTTGTAGCATATTTTTATTGTATATTTTTCAATTAATAATAATTAAACAGCTATAAAATTTATAAAGTTAATTTTAACGATATTATACGCACGCACGAAATTTGAAGAAAATTTGTAAAATGTCAAATTTCGAATTAACAAGCATGATTTATTAAATTTATTTAAAGTTATTATTTATATTTTATCTAGAAAATCAAATGTAATGAGACGTTAATAACTTTCCTCGATATTATACATTTATATTAAATTTATAATTATACATTCTATTGTATTATTTTTCTATTATAATGCAATTTGCATCATTAATGTAATGTGTATTTACCTGGGTATGTCCTGCGGCATTCAAAGTGAGATTACCGAGTCTGAAAAAAAGGTTGACGTTGTGCCAGATATTATTGAGCAATCTAGCGTTCAGTCTAGCCCTATATCTCTGCTGATCGACCACAGCCACAAAGAGTAGTCCTTCGGGCGTCACCTCGAGACTGATGGAATCATCGTTGTACTTTTGCAGGAACAATCGACCGGGATCGCACGTGCGGAAGCTGAGACCACTGTGACGATGCACAGATACAAAGGAACTCAGTTTCAGGAACGCCGAGCCGTTGAAATAGGCCTCGCGCGGATATTCTTCATAATTTCGACGTCTGAGATCCTGGGGAGCTCCCTGAGTGACAGCCAAGAAAGTGGCTACAACTGCAATAGAAAAACAAAAACTGTTAAAAAATTGCGATACGAGATAATCCCGAGAACAATTATGTCTATCAAAATTCACAGTTTTTATAATCCAGAATCTATATATTTCTGGATTTTTGTTGCAATCCATTGTCCCATGACAACTTGGAGCCTTTTTGATTTTGATATATGGTAACTGTCGAAAATAAATACTTGGGTTCTAAGAATATTACATAAAGACAAATTTTGTGTGTGTCAAAGTTCGCCTATAATCTCGATGATCTCTACAATCTCTCAGATATACGTTAATCGAATTAAAGACATAGAGAGAATGAAAGGGAGAAAAAGAGAGAGAAGTTGCGATAATCAATAAATACGATATTTTTATGGCATATTATAGCATATTATCCCATATATAATTCTAGAACTATTCCAAAATATTCATAATTAAAGAAAAAATATATTATATCTTGATTAAGAAAATTAATTACATAAGAAAAATTCTAAAGTAATTTATTTAAAGTATACTCTCCTTTAGAAATTATACTTTTCTTATTAATTTATATTATTATATTGTTTTGTGATTATCATAATATATATATATATATATATATATATATATATATATATATATATACATATACATATATATATATATATTAATAAAAATATAAATACGAATACATAAAAAGTCATTTTTGGTGGAAATTATTATAAAAGAATATTTTATTTTTTTTTATAATTAAAAAACTGGCGTCACACAAAAGAGTAGATTGGTGAAAGGATAATCGTGTGAGATGAGAGAGAGAATACACTTTCGTCGGAACGAGTACATTCTTAAAAAGATGCAAGTTTCGTCTTCGAGAACGGACGTATTTTCAAAAAGCATGTCTCTCGATAGATTTATTCTTTGCTTTTTATTATTTGCAGAGAAACCATACATTAGGACAAAGGAAGATCTGTGAGACGAAACAATACCGATTAAATATTTTTTCGAAATATATTTTGCGATGCAAAATCCATATCGCGATTGGCAATAAAATTAAGCAATTTCTAAAAAAAAAAAAAAAAATCCCTTCTTCTAAAAAGTTGAAAACTTTATTGGAAAACATGAATGACATTAAATAAAATTAGATTTAAAGAAACAGCTTAAAAATCTCGCACTTATTGTGAAGACAGAAAAATTGATAAAGATTATTATTATTGTGCGTGTAATTATACGTTTGTATATTGTTTAAGACCTTATTGTAATATATTAAATCTCTGGTCGAGACTATTCCGGAAAGTGACCCGAATGAGCGATTTGTGGCTTTATCGACCAATTGAAAAAGGAAAAAAAGAAGAAAAAATGTATTTAATATACACACACACACATACACATAATTCTTCTTTAATTTCGTTTAATTTATTTCAATAGATTGATAACAAATGAACATTCATTTGAATCATTGTTTGAAGTAAACTCGCTCTTTGTGAACAAGATCCAGAGAAAAGCACAATTTAACATTGCAATGCATAGCAAATTATATAACGCTTCTCTCTTGCGTGCCGTTATCTTCAAGGATAAACTATGATATTATCTCGAGCGCTTACACGTTTACACTTCGGTAAAAAAAAAGGATTCTCTTATATTCATTCACGCGCACAATTTATATGCGTACAAGTACACATAGAACTTTAATTTCTGCTGTCATCGATTCCTTCAGAATCTGTTTTCCTATATTGTCTTTAATTCTCGAAACCAACATCCGTGCGCATATTTGTGTGCATTTATGTTTGATATTAAAATTCTACAAATTCTATTAAAGTTTAATAATATCTCGGTATTAAAAAATACGTTCATTCGAGTATTTTTAATTTTAAGGATATCTGTTCTTATAAGTATTGGATGCCACAAACATTCAGATTTTTGTTATCAATTCACAAATCCATATACTCGTACGTATATATATATATATTGTAGATTCCACCTGATTATTTTTAGAAAAACCGTACAATTCCATTATTCCATTTTTCCATGTGTCATTACTCGGCTGAACATGGCTAGGCATAAACTAAAGTACAATTGTCCACATTCAACAGTTCAGTAAGAAGTAGATTGATTAATCCATTAGTGTCATTACTCTATTTTCCTTTAAAGCGATCGACGATCTGAGATATGTTAAATGGGAGAAAATAGTGGAAATAGCGTAACGGTTTTTGTTGCGGGCCAGAGATCGCTGGAGATGGGGGGATCGAAAATGCGGGCCCCGATTGGACGTGTCGCATTCATGACAAATTCCATTCGGAGCAATTTCGCAAAATGCCGTTAAAAAGCATAACAATATAATTCGTAATTCGAAAAAGAGATATCTGTAATCGTCTGCGAAAGTATACCGCGTATTTCAAGAATATCAGAGGAAAATGTGTCTGTAGCAAAAAATTAGAGCGGAATAATTGATCGGATTAATCGGCTAATGTAATTAAATTATCGGTTAATTTTCTTTCAATTCTCTTTATAATTTTATATATATATATATATATATATATATATATATATATATATATATATAATAAACTATAAAGAGAATCACCAGGCAATACGCACCGAATGCTCTATGTATTGATTATTCTCGTGATACGCATAATTATAATCATGGCAATACCGATTAATATGTGTATACTCGAATAAATATATGTTATGTTAAAGTTGTTCTAGCTGTCAAGTTTCTAATCTAATGGCGAGAGGGCAAAGATCGCAAGATCACAAAATCACAAATTGCTGTTTATAAAAAAATGGCAGTATAATGCAACAAAGAGAATTGTGCTCGCGAGGCTTGACGAAGGCGTGGCAATTGCGAGTGAGTCGAATCATATAACTCAGTTCTCGTATAGATGAATATCGACGAGTTAAAACTTACGCGAAACGATTTAATATGACTACTGTCGCATAGCAATACGCAGAGACAATGAACAAATTCCGTCCACATTTTGACGAAAATTAATAATTAGTTTGATACGCGAAAAACATGACAGCGCAACATTAATTTGCATAGGTTTTAATTTTGAATGTGTTTATATATGAGTGTGTGTATATATGCGTAAGAAAAATTTTTTCAATAACGTACACACACACGCGTGCGCGCTTACACAATTTGGAATATCGGATATGAAAAATAAATAAAATTTTGAATTGTAAATATAATCACGAATTCACGCACATTCTTTAATAATTAAAATAATAATCTGAATATATAAAAAAATAATTTTTCAGGAGAAATATAATTTTTAATAAAATATTCTTTATAATCGCAAAACATTTTCAAAAATGGATATTGATTGCCATTAGGAGAAAGAAAAGCGTGACAAGCACAGAATGAAAAATCAAACAAAATTATTAGACATGGCTAATGGCTGAGCTAGTTGCGGAGCTTTCGGTTCATTGACACGTGGGAATTCAACGATCGAACGTTAAACATACAGCGGTCGCGCGCGTGTAATAAGAAGTTTTTTTGTTTAGGAGAAATGTGTGTTACCGATACCGAGTCATCGTGGCATCATGGCAAAATTATGTAATTCCAGGTGACAAAAATAATTCTTCATTTTTGTTGAAATTCACAAATTCTTCAAGTTATATTATTAATGTGTAAAAAGTCAGCTTATCCCGTGAGAAGCAAGATGCGAAAGGCGCCGACGCATCTAAAATTATGCATGATAATGTGCTTCGCTGTGAAATTCATAATTAACTAACAATAGACGGGATTAAGATAGCTACGTTAATCAATTTCCTGCGTCTGCGTCGATTAATAGCAGTCGACACTTTAAATTAATCTTGTATACAGTAGTCGGTGTTTAGTATAGTATATAGGCGAAGAATTTAAATTTCGAAAAAAAAAGAAAAAAAAAAGAAAAACGGAAAGTATATATATATATATTTATAAACATATTAATATTATTATTATTAATTATTATTTATTTAATAATTACACGACATGCATTATTATATTTGATATTGTAAATAAGAAAGTTTCTCTACACAAAAAAAGAAAAAGAAAAACGCGCTATTTTGTATCTCTGCGCTTTTACTTCCTATTTTCCTAATTTTATCCTTAACACATTTCGTTATATCCATACATACTTAATAAGGAATAAACCAAGAAAGTACGATAGGATAAGCGGCAGGATGCCATGTGTGACTGGTTAGATCGGCTCGCAGAAAGTACCGCAACTTGGTATACGTATAATGACGAATAACTGCACAACACACACACACACACACACACACACACACTGAATTGCATTCTCCCAACGGCGGTAAATACGGTGTTTCGCCTTGAAAACGCCAACGCCTCCCTCTCGTTTTCCCACATGTATTTTGTATGTAGATCAAGTATACATGTACATATGTATTATGCTATGCATACTATACATGACTTAATTTTTTCTTTATCACATTTTATTATTCTAATTCTCTTTCGCTTTCTCTTATTTTTTTAATATCCTATCGTCGTGTAAGTTTGATTTAATAATATATGATAAATGATGGACTTTTTCGATTTTACGCCGTCCTTCCTAGTCTCGAAATCTTTGTGGAATCTCGTAGGCGAGTCTCGCGACCCGCATTTCTAACGCATAGAATATCGATCGCCTTTAAATCTCATTGTAATATCGCGTCCCACTCGACGATATCGTAGAGTCGTAGAGTGTAGAGCGAGCCGGGCTCGAAGCTTTGTCGTCGAATGAAAAAAAAAAAAAAGAAACTGCTCCATTTAATTACCCGAGCACACACAATTATCGCAGAAGCTTGCAATCTCCGTAGCTAGCAAGTTCGGTGATTAGATCGACGATATGAAACTCTCAAAAGTTGATGAGAGAGCGCATTAGATGCAATATATACCGCATCTATCGAAACACATTTTTCTGCCTACATACGTACAATATCTCACATCAGAGCTCTCTTCTTTATTTTATCTTTCTAATGAATTCTAATTCAACCTTAAAGTCTTGCTAATAATATACCTAATACTTTTATAATTGTTACATATTGTTTTCTTTTTCTTTGTGAAAGTGCGTTTCTTCTATAATCATTAAAATTTTACTAAATTTAACAATTTCACAACCATTATAATTTTTTCATATTGATTTTAATTTTATATGAAAAGAGTACAGTTAACAGAAAAATTACGAAAATTAAGAAAGTTTCGGTTTTAATTATTCTACTTATTTTTGGAGAGAAAAAAAGCTCGTATATTTATCTCTTATTCAAACTTGCTATATAGTACATATATATGTATATACATTTTATATATATATATATATATATATCTCGAGTCACAGAATTCTTTTGTTATCGAGTTGTCGAAATACAATATATACTGACTCGAGCTCGCAAGGTGGAAGCCATATTGATACATCAATGCTAGCTAGTCCAGGTCCCTCGCTTCACGCTCAGGTGCGTGCCTTGAACAACGCGATACGCATATGAACACGCATATAGCCGCATAGAAAGAGAGGATGATTACAATGAATACAACGTTCGTCGTTACCTGTCGGCCGGACGAAATCGCCGTTGAGCGTTTCTCGTTGCAAACGTCGTAGATGAAAGAAGAGCCGCCTGCATTTTGTATTTAGGTGCAACGTTGCAATTTCACAGAAAAAGATTTCAAGGAACTAGTGGAGGATTTAGAAGGCTTATATTGTAATAAAGAAGAAAGAAAGCGGCTTTTAATACAAAGACGCTCGAGCGACGTTATAAAATTTTCAAAATGAAATTCTTTTCGGTAGAAAATGCATATATATAGAACAAAAATATAGAAAGAGAAAAGTGTCATAGAATATTCATAGATATACATAAAAGAAAAAAATTATTTGATATACTTTCTCGGCAACTATGGTAAATTAAGGATACCATTATTTTAGATTAATATTTTATATACGATAAAGTAGTTATTGAATAAAGAATGTGATAAAAGAAATTAATATGATTTTTGTTTTTCCAATATTTAAATAACAAAAAGGTATTTGCACAAGACTTGTATAATAATAAATCACTATAAATTTGTTCAACTATTGCATATGTAACATAAATTATTTTATTTTCAAAAAATATGTGTATATAGAGAGAAGATATAAACAGTGGATATATCTTTCGAAATATCGACACACTGGCATGTTAATAAAAAATATTTTATTTCCTTTTTAAAATTTTTCGATAAATCTTTTTATTTAAGTACTTGGAGAAAAGCTAAGAAATCTTTTTAAAAATTCGTCAAAGGATCCCATGCATGACATTTTATTCCGAAACAAAGGGAGGGCGCAATATAAAACTTACAACAAAATTAATATTAGAAATTAGAAATGTACAATATATCACCGGTAATTCTTTTATGTTCAGTATCGTATAATTATGATTTTACGATTCGCGAAAGCTATACATATAGCTGTTTGATATTTTTCGAATATCAAGTGACTCTGAATCAAATTCACGAAATACGCGTATCTTCAATCAGCAATCAATATAACCGAGCAAGAAGAAAAGTTTGTAATATGTGTCTTACTAATTAATCAATTTAAAAAATAATTATAAAGATTATCGCTTATATGTATAAATAAGAACAATTTCCGATATAAGTTTAGCCATTCTTTATTTCGTGGTCTGCGTGTCATATTCTATAATTAATTCTGAATTGGAACATTTGTAAAAGCAAAGCATTTCGATTCAAAATTCTCTCTCTCTCTCTCTCTCTCTCTCTCTCTCTCTCTCTCTCTCTCTCTCTCGTAACTTTAATAATATACTTTCTCATTGTCAGTTTATATGTATATTGGCATATACGTGATTTCTTAAATCTCACTCAATCTATCTTCGATGTTTAACATTGGAAGAAGAATAAACATGTATTAAGAAACATGATTTCAGATTTTCTGTTTACAATTTGTGTGTTTGTTATAATTACTTTCTTTTTTATATTTTAAACAATCGTAAGAGAATGCCATAAATATTTAAAAATATTTCCAATTTACCCTATATGTAATGAAAGCCTTTATCACGCTGCATAATAAAATACGATAGAATTGTAGCATATAGCCAATTACATATGGTTACTGATGATTCAGCTGTGTTATGATACATGTGACATGTTTGTGAAAAAGAAGGGATAGTCTTCTAAATATTATTACGTTATTATCGGGGAAAAAAACCTATTTTTAAATTAAATAAAAAAGCTACGTACGCACTTCCATAGATTCAAACATTCTTTGATTAAAAAAAAAATATATATATATACAATATTAGAGTCTTTTTCAGTTTTTCCATTAATTCATTATTTAAAATAACAAAGTGATGCATTTAATTACTGCTTATTGATAGTGTTATCTTGGCGTTAAACGCACATTTCTCGTCGCTTTGGAAATCAAATGCATAGAATTTGAGCTAGGAGTCAAAAAAGGTCTGTTAATTGTCAAAATTAGGCACTTGAATGAGGCCTCGGGACCTGTAAAATGTCTTTGTTAGTGAAAATACTGGACTCCAGGGGTTCTGGCGCCACTCAAGGGAGCCATATGCCCTTTTTTTATTTGCGAGTATCATCCTGAGAAAAGTTAAGATTCTTATTCTTTCCAAACTAAAACAACATTTCAAGCACTTTTCAAACGCTTTTTATATATTTTTAACTTTAAACACGCATCTATACTCTGTAACATTACACATTCCTGGAGAATTAATTGGAAGAAATTTTTTTAAAAATAATTATGTAACGTCTGTTTACAATTATAATTTTCTTTAACATAAAATATTTTGATAAAATATTAAAATAAAATATTTATCTCGGCAAACAGAATTTATTTTAAGACAAATTACGTGCACACAAGTTTTGCAACAATTGGAAATTATTTTCCGGCGGATCGTTCTGTGTATGTGTGTGTGTGCATGCGTGAAATAATCGTGCGTTTTATTCGACTTTACCGACGAGTCGGAATTTATTTTTCACATTCGGATTTCGCGCGAGCGAGCGGAGCGTAATATTACGCAGCGCGAACCGGCTCTGTAATTTAACGCCGATATCGTGCACATTCGTGCGGATGCAACTTTCGTTCGATTCGCTGCATTTTCCATCGCAACCACGCTTTCGCAATCAATCGAATAGAAATACTCTTGTCTTTATAATCCTAGGTCATTTAAATTATTTGATATGTTTATTTTATGCGAGAAAGAGAGAGAGAGAGAGAGAGAGAGAGAGAGAGAGAGAGAGAGAGAAGAGACTCTCTTATTTAAATAGCGCAAAACCATTTAGAATTCATTTATTAATAACAACAATTAATATCGTTATAAAAATAATCTGTATCTGTATACTCTGGATATTATACACAGATAAAAAGATATCTTGTAATGTAAGATGTAAAAAAAATATTTTACATCGAGCACTTTACAGCTCGATTAATGGTATGAAAAATTTTTTTATCCAACATAAAGGAAGTAAACTCGCGTAAAAGCTTTCTCAAAGCTCTTTCATGTCCGCAAGGTCCGCTTAAAATTGCGATGAAAATGCAATAATGTGATGTATGATGAGTATTACGCTTGTGGCACAGAAAAACGAGCTTAATACACTCGAAATATTTCACGGTCGTGATGAATTATTCGCGAGGACGCGACGAGACGTCGCGTCAAGTACCGGCATGCTTGATATAAACTGACAGGCGACACGTGGAACAATTGCGTCACACACGTCCGCCTCCGTTCTCATGAGAGATGACGTTCCGATAAATGCTTTTTCAAAGAGAAAACGACGTCTGTTTATGAAACTATCGACCTCTTCTAAAGCGGCTATTGATATTGCGTTCGCGTGCGCGACGAAGTCTGAAAATGTCTACGATCTCTCCCTTTAATTAAATCTGCTCTGTAATTAGAAAGGAACAAAAAATACAATAATGCAAAAATGTATAATATATTGTTTTATTCTCCGAATAATAAATATTTCCTTATTACGTCGAGATTTTAATAATGTACGTTTTATTTACGTTAATTATTTTTATTATAATTTTATTATAATTATTCAAGTACACACACACGCGCGCGCTTAGATTTTGCGAATAGACGTCACGCGCGTCCCACGAAAGATTGCAAGTTTATACATACTATATACATCTGATAATAAGTATCATATAAGCATATCCAATATTGCGCAGCAAATGCACGCGTGTTATTCTGTTTTTTTAAACGCGATTTTTTTGCTTTATAAAGTCTAGAATAAAGACTTGTAAAGTAGACGTTGTATACATCAACATTAATATTGTAGAAATTATGCTGTTGATATTTCACACAATCATTGAAATAAACTAATATGATTATTTCTCAATTGTATAAATATAAATTCTCGCTTATCTAAACGTATTTTGATGTTCGTTTATTTCCATAGGAAAAGAATGCACGATTTGCGTGACGCACAGAAATTTCTAAACGGCGATAAACCGCTCGTCGTTCTACTCTAAAATGTCTTTCACGGAGCGGAGAAAAGATATTTTCCTCAGCCTGATGGATCTTTACAGCTCTGAAAAATGAAACTATGTCTGTGACAAGAATCCAGCGAATTCACTCGAGGATTCTCACTCACGGACAAAGAATTTCCAAAAAGTCACATTTATCTTTTTTTACAATTCGATTCGACACATTTATGCATGCCATTTTGTAATTTATTAATCAACTTTGATTCAATTGTTTTCAAATAAAAGATTATTACAATTATACATTGTGTATTGTAAGCTATATTCTTACGACTTAATATTATTCAAAAAATGTGATTGTATTTGTTTTCTCGAATTTTAAAAAAGCCTTGTAAGTATTGATAAAGATTAATCGTTATATAATACATGTATGTATTTTTCCCCGTTAATTGTTACTACAGCAAAATATCGTAGCGTGGTAATAAAAAATTACAAAATTTATAACAACTATTTATTTGTAAAAATTCTCGCAAAGAGAGTTAACAATTAATCTGTAGCTATGAATATTTAGCAAAATACATATTCTTCCGCGATTGTCGAGATGACGGAAGACGATGGGTCATCATAGTGCGGTCTCTCGGGTCGGTTACTGATCTACACCGGTGATCCCGAAGAGGTAAAAGTTTATACCGTTACAAAAGAGCGTCGTCTCTCTCGTGCGCGTTCACTGCGCGGTCAATGCGCGACCGGAAAGACGCGCGTAAGAGCGGAAGCTCACTCGTAGCTACGTATTCAGACGAGGACGTCTCGCTTGCGACATGTAACGATCGCATATTTTTACAAAATTTCTATTTATACAGAAAAAAGGCGTGTTCTCTCTCTCTCTCTCTCTCTCTCCCTCCTTCTTTTTCTCTGAATAAAAAATTCCGACTCGGGAAAAAACCGTGCTGCGTCGATTGCGTGCATTGTCGACGATTCGGGAAAGTTGCCGGATGTTTCGAGCAATGACACGTAATGTATATCTGTGAGCGTTGTTTTCTTTCAAAAGTGCATTCTAATTAAAAAATATAGGATTCTAGCAAGTTTTATATTAATTTTTAAAAATTCTTGTTTCTTAAATTTCTTTTCTCTCTACACAGGTACACACCCGCGCGCGCGTGTATGACCTGTAGATGTAATTAAAAACTTTTATTATTAAATCACGCGTGAATAGTGAAGAAATAATTGTAATATTAAATTATATAAAAATGATTATGTTATGATTTAAAGAAAATAAAATTGATGCAAGAAAATACAAATGAAAAACTCGGACATAGATAAGTCCGCGAAACATAAATAAATTCGCTTTCCCATTTGATAAGAAAAAATTATCAAGATTCTTTAAGAACAACGCAACTACAATACATCATGTTTTCAAGAATTCGATGGCATAATCGCCGATGGATTTAATTACTTCGTTTCTTCTCCGTTCAGTTCGAATTGTAATCGCTAATAATTTCGTAAATACTTTTTATCATAACTCGCATATACGTAGACGATTGGAAATAGTTGCACATTTCAATGATAAAGTCGACGTTTGTGGTATGTAACAATACTCGTAACAGTCGTAGTCAAATAACGGTCGTTATTTAATGATATTGTACGTAATTATTTGTATTTCTCAAAATGCTGTGTCTTGTTAAAAATGTTAAAATTTTTAAAAATAATTTATTAAAATAGAGATTATCAACCCCGCCCGCACAATTCTGCGGACAAACTAGCTGCGCGTTAATTAGTGTTACGAATGGTGGATTAACATCATCGTCTCTTTCTCATCTCTGAAAAATATATAGTAAGACGATAAAAACATTTACTTGTGCCATTTTTATCTTTGACGCCTTTAAACGCTTCATTTTTTGCAAGTCTATCGTAAGATTCGTCGAATCAAACGATGTCGATTAATTCGCGTTAATATCGCTTTGCGATTAATATCGCAATTCAATTGGAATATTTTATTTCTACGATCATTGTTTACGATGCATTAAGAGAGAACGTCCAACCGTTTTATCGCATTCGTTTTAGAAAAACTCTCTAGTACTCACACGCAAAGTTATAACTTTCTCATTCGGTATTGTTACAATTTTCCAGTCAGTCGCACGAATGTAAAAATTTTTTCCTTTAGTTATATAAAGTAACTAATTATTAGACAATTCTTAAAAAAACTTAATTTATGAATCACTTTATATGTTTATAAAGAATTAAATAAATTTGATATAATTGGGAATGTAATTGAAAAGAGAAGACTTGAAAATGCGTGTCCGAAATTTAAAATTTTCGATTCGATAAAATAAAATGTTAGGGGTATAATTATATAAAAATTAATGCTACATACAACCGTTTTACGAAATGATAATGTATAATTAATGTAGCGTAAAATTCAATATCGACGCGGTAAGGGAAAGTTTTCTTTATCGTAATATCTGGTATCGAACTCACTCGCGGGAGATTTCAATAGATTCAGCATGTTTCGGCTCCGGCTCCGGCTCCGGCTCCGGCTCCGGCTCCGGCTCCGGCTCCGGCTCCGACTCCATCTCCGTCTCGTTATCACGAGCTGCACAGGAAACATTGCGTCGGACGAAACAATATCTAGATCTAATCGAAGAAATTTAATCGCGCGCAATGTGCGCAAATTGCGAAAAGTCTGCCGATAACTTGTAATATTCGAGATACAAATCCGCAGAAGCTAATATAAAGCGTACGTTTAGAAATATCTTAATTTTTAATTCCAATTCTATCTTCTCCTAATTCCTCTTTTAAACTTTGTCCACCAATTTCTCTACCAATTTTATCGCCTTTTTTTTTTATTTTATTCTAATTCACAAAGAGATTTTAATTCCGTTTAACTCATTTAGTCCCTTTGAAAAATAATGGCTTGAAAATGTTATTTTCTTAGATTTTTCCACAATATCTTTACTATTGGAATTTATGTATGTCGATCCCTTGAAAAAGGGCCTCTCTATTGACTAGGGCCGGAATTTGGAATTCGGAATCCGGAATGCCAGACTCTCTTGTTAGAGTCCCTAACGATGCGCCCCCCCCCCCCTCTCTGTCTAACAATATGTCAGGTAAATATAAGGTGCACGAAATGTTTTGTTTCAAGGGTGAATTTTTGTTCCCTCACCTGTGTTACGACTGTCCCTCGCCCCAGGAATTACCGGTCGTACGATATTTGATCCTGACACTTTTAAATTACAACGTTTTATTGTTTAAAGTTTAAATGTTGATATAACGAGAATTTTACAATATGATTCATCATGGAAAACGACGAAATATTTCCGCATAAACGTGAATCAAATTAATACCATAGAATAGAGATCGCTCAATCTCCTCGCGTTTTATTCAAGATTTACTCATCCGTGCAACGCTTTACAGCTTTACACACATTTCGATCCATTAGAAATTTAGATCGAGGATCGAAAAACGATAATTATGTAATTATAGTCGTGAATTCAAACGTACGCGCGTATGTGTGTGTGTGTCTGTGTGTGTGTGAATTTATTAAAAAATTATTTCAAATATTTCCAGTAAAATACAACTCGCGTCTAGACGCTTTGGCGGTCCGCGTTGTCTGTGGCTTTACAAGCGACGCTTGTACAGCGATGGCGACCGCGATGACTCGGGGGGGGGGGGGGGAGGAGGGGAATCTGACTCACCTGCTACGACGTGTCCCGACCGCATTTTCCGGCTCCAGATCTTTTTCGTCTCCTTCCTTTCGTTCTTTTCTTTTCTTTTTCACGCATTCAGCATTCTGACGCAGATTCCGCTCTATTTTCTCTCGCTCACTTTTTTTTATATCGCATTAAAAAGATTGCTTCCCGCTCCGAATTTTCTTTTCTAGCCTCCACTCTCTCACCTCTACACCCGCGCGCGCGCGCGTACACCAACTGACATCAACTTGGACTAACGACCAACGACCAACAACCAACGACCAACGACCGACGACCGACAACCGACAACCGACAACCGACAACCGACAACCAACGACCGACTACGAACGCTCACCGAACGAAACTGCGGTCTGCGGAGTGCGGTGCGTACCGCGTTGCCGTTGCCATTTCCGCCACCGCCACCGCCACCGTCATCGCTACCACCACCACTAGCATCATCACCGCTACCACTACCGGCCGGTACCACCACCACTATCCCCCGCTCCCGCTACCCACCGTCACCCGTCACCCGTCACCCGTCACCCGTCACCCACCACCCGCCATATTCGCCATCCGTCACCCGCTACCCGCCACCCATCACGATATTCACAACGGCGTCAGGTGGTCAGATCGAGCGTAAGGCGAGACGTCGGATTCGGAGACAGGCGAGGGGGGAGATGGAGAACCCTGCCATCTCGCTCGGCCGCCTCGCTTCATCCCCTTTCTTTTGCTCGCTACTGTAAAACATTGTAAAACACTGTGTGAATTGGTATATATATAATGACGATTACCTGTCTGTCTACTTGCGCGCCAGATACGAATAAGCGAACAAGCACCCGATTTATTGTTAACCGAAATGATACAAATATATCTTGCATAATTATCAAGAGGAAAAAGACGATTGAGATTTGTCTAAAAACTATATGCAAAAAGGAAGGAAGATTTGATCAAAGATACTGTATCTGTATAAGAACATTGTAAAAACAACAAACAACTAAATAAATATTACAAGATTTAACAAATTTTTTTTTCTACCGCGACGATATCTTACTGTTCTCTATGGAGAAAATCGGTAATTATAGCGATTCATTTACCGATGAATGGCGTTTGTTCACACCGGATATTTTCTCTCATTCTGTTATTGAATTAACAAAGTGTGAAACATTTAGAACGATGCAAACAATTATTACGCAATTAGATTAATTATTTTAGTCTTTATCATATGTATTTTACCAGTTTTAATATTTTATACAGTCCCAAAACGCTGCTTATATATATATATATATATATATATATATATATATATATATATATATATATATATATATATATATTGTATATATCGGTAGGCGGACAGTATCTTCGAGTGCGGTTATCCCGGCCACGCTAAACGCACAATCGATGCGGTTTTTGATTTATCGTGATTCGATGAAACCATCTATACACGATATACCGCCGCGTCCGAATATCACCACCAAATGTGTTCGTTGTTCGCGCTTAAACGCAATGGCGCCATTTTACGCGGGAACTTTATGACACGATGGCGCCATCTTATGTCAGCAAGTCTAATCAAATATGGCGACATGAGCTGTCGCCATTGATCGTAACATATATAAACTTATAGCCGGTATTCATAGTCAGTTCTTATATTTAAGACCATCTTAAGCACAATCTTAAAATGTCCTAAACCAATCACAGAGCCGTATTAGCATCTTAAGACATTACTTAAGACAGTCTTGAAATAAGAACTGACTATGAATACCGACCTATGCTTGGTCGGTATTCATAGTCACATCAATGTCCGATATCCAATAAAAGAGCTCATTTCCTAGTGATTCTAACTAGCAGTATTTTGGGATCCAAAAACAAAAATTTTCTATCGGATACGGTATTGTATGTTCGAATATCTGAACGTAGGGTGGAAGCCTCCTTCCCTCCTCGCAGAATAGACTCCGTCTATGCATTTTATACGTCCATGTTCAGGCAATCTGAAAGCTTGAGTCTTGAGTCTTGAGTTGAGTCTTGAGTTGAGTCGCTGCCGCTGCCACGAAAATGTTAGCTCGCTCAAGCTTGCTGGTTGTTGGTGGTAATTCGCGCTCGGTCTATAACGCTTGTGTAAACTAGCTTTTCGTCTCGTGCTATCGAGACGATCGACCGCATTTTGCTCGGACTGCGAGCAGGAGCAGGTGAGTGAGAGTGGACGAGTGGACGAGTGGACGAGTGAACGAGTGGACGCACAACGCACGCTCGTTGAACAGCTCGTATTCGGCTCGTATCGTTGATCGCCGATCGCCGATCTGTTAAAGGCAAGCAGGTTAATTGCATTCTGCTGTCGCAACATCTTGTCCTGTTCTATCTTCCTGTCCTCCCTTTATGATATTAGTCCCAAGCATTAGACGCAGATTAGTATCTCTGTGTGCCTTTGGTAGTCCATAGCGATTTGATGATCATCGGATGAAATTCCGCTTTCATTGCACCTGTCAAGTGCACTTTCTAATATATGACTCATACTGTGCGTGCGGGTGTGTGCGTATGCGCGCGCGCGCGCGCGCGCTGCTGATGAGGATGTAAAAAATTGGAATGCCATTCTAGAGAATATCTTTACTTTATTTTAACAAGAAGAATTCGCGATAATTTTCAAATGATTTTGTAATTGTAATGAGTAGAATTGTAGATAAGAGCCTAGTACAGTTTATTATTTTATAATTAATATAATATAATTAACATATTAATGTCAAAGACAGAGAGACAGAGAGAAAATGCGTCATGTAAATAAAATTATTAAGACACAAGTATTTCAGATTGATTAAGACAATGAATTTATACACTTTTCAATACGTGTATCACTCAATGATAATAAGATTGATTGATATTAATTATATAATGCGTAATGTAAACTATGTTAAAATTAGTAATTAGTTTTGTTCAAAGATATTAAATTATAGTCACTTTTTTAAATAATTACATTAATAATACTTTTTTTCCCAACAAATTCATTTTCTTTCTGTATATGTATTATTATATAGCTATTATTTCTTTTAGTTAATAGTTAAATGTGTTTGTTACGCTTATTTCGATAAGAAGACAAAAGTTCCATTACACTAGAATTACATTAAAAACAGACATTACATTTAAATATATGAAACAATAGTGTAATAATTTGTGTTCATAAAAAGAACAAATGTTACAGAATGATGGACGAACCGTTGAACCAAGGCGCTTCGCTGTCTAGCGGTGGCAACTTTTCTGCAGGTGGTAGCGGTGATCTCGATTCGTCTACCATAATGAGTCTGGATGAAAGGATATTGGACATCACATCGCGACATACCTTAAATGTTCTCAGAACACCACCCACTAAAAAGGCCAAGAGAGTCCGATTTTTTCGCAATGGAGATAAGTATTACACAGGCGTGGTAATGGCAGTGACGCCAGAAAGATATCGCAGCTTTGACAGTCTCGCATCTGATCTGACACGTGCCTTGGTGTCGAGTGTAACCCTACCAAACGGTGTTCGTGCGATCTATACCATGGACGGCCGTAAGGTACAGAGTGTCAGCGATTTGGAGGATGGCAAATGCTATGTGGTATCTGGCCAAGGTGAGATCTTCAAGAAGGTTGAGTATTCGGCGTCCAAGGTCCGTCGAGGGAGCTCTTTGTCTGGACTACCGCAGTCGCCAGCGGCTAGCGGTAGCGGCGGTGGCACCGGCAGGCAGATCAGTGCCATTCCGTTATGCGTGAAAGCGCGCATCGTAACGCTGATCCGCCACGGTACCAAGCCGCGTAAAGTGATGAGACTATTGCTGAATAAGCGTAATGCGCCGAGTCTTGAGCATGCAATGGAGGCGATTACAGAAGCAGTGAAACTTGACTCTGGGGCGGTAAGGAAGGTGTACACATTGTCGGGTCAGCAAGTCACTTCGCTCGAACAATTTTTCGACAGCGACGATATCTTCGTGGCGTATGGTCCGGAAAAGTCTATACAGGAGGATTTTGAGCTAGACTTTGAGGAGAGTAAATGCGTGCAGAGTTTTCGACGATGCCCGTGGAGTTCTAAGCGACAGAGTGGTCCGATGCCACGTATGCCGAGAAAATCTGGCAAGAAGATGCTCACTACGCCTCAAGTCAGGACTCCCAGTCCATCATCTTTGATACTGCCCCAACCACTGAGGCTACACTACACTGCGGGACATGTTATCGGAGACGGAAATTTTGCTGTCGTTAGGCATTGCATTCATAAGTGAGTATATAATATAATATTGGGTTGAACGGAAAGTCCATGCCGTTTTCATTCGTTAGCAAAAAACGGAACGAACATTCCGTTCAACCTAATATATACAATATATAATGTAATATATAGGCACTTTTTTTTATATAAATTATGAAACCTTTCACTTAAACTTAGAAGAAGGTATATATAATATAATAATTACTTTACAAGTGATAAATAATTATACATATATGATATGTGTAGAATAATTTAATAGGGGAGGGAAAAAATATGTTATTAATATAAAAGATAATTTAGTATTAATTCTAATTTATCTTAAATTCTCTTTATTTTCTTAATCCCAGAGATATTTTCTTTAACTCAGTCGTTTAATTTAAGAAAAATATATATATATACAAAATATGTCGATGATATTTTAGATCTACTGGTGCTGAATATGCTATGAAAATTGTGGATAAATACAAGTGTCAGGGGAAGGAGACAATGTTAGCGAGTGAGGTGGCGATTCTGAGGCAAGTCTGCCACCCCAACATAATCAGCTTAATTGCGGAGCAAGAGACTGCTGATCAGCTATTCTTAGTCATGGAACTTGTCAAGGTGCGTTATCGAAATTAAAAGAAGCTAATGGAGCTTAAATTTAATTCATGGTTTACTTAATTTAATTCAATTTAATTAATATACACAACATTGACAATAATTAATAATCCGTATAGGAAATGTATAGAAATTATATATATTATTAACACTGTTTGCTTTTTAGGGAGGAGATTTGTTTGATGCAATCGCAGCTGCGACGAAATTTTCTGAAGCAGAGGCAAGCGTGATGATTGGTCATCTGACTTCTGCCTTGGCTTATTTGCATTCTCATTACATTGTACACCGCGATGTTAAACCAGAAAATCTCCTAGTTGAAATGGATGATAGTCATGTTAGATGCTTAAAATTAGGCGATTTTGGACTTGCGCAAGTCGTGCGAGAACCTTTATACACAGTTTGTGGTACTCCAACTTATGTGGCACCGGAAATTCTCGCCGAAACCGGATACGGTTTAAAGGTATATTTATTTGTTTTAAGAAATTCGCTAATTAAGAACGGCGAATAAAATTATCAAATTATTGCTTCCTAAATTAATTCAATTCAACATATTTTTTATGTATAAAAAATATTTACTTGAAAAGAAAAGAGTATAGATTTTTGATTTCGCAAACATATTATAAACATATTATATATTATTTAGCGCATAATAGATTAGTTTTTTTTTATTTTATATCCAAAATAAATCTTACTTATTTTCAGATTGATGTATGGGCGGCCGGTGTGATTCTGTATATTCTTCTATGTGGCTTTCCACCTTTTGTATCGGTAGAAAACGAACAAGAGGAACTGTTCGAACGTATTCTGAGCGGCCAGTACGAATTTACGTCACCATACTGGGATACGGTATCAGATTCGGCAAAGCAATTAATTTCAAATATGCTGCAAGCACAGCCGGAACTTCGCTTCAGTGCCGAGGATGTGTTAGATCATCCGTGGCTCGCGGTAACTGTCACTAGTATACAATATTATTTTGTATTGTTTCTTATGAGTTAGAAAAATCAATCCTACCGCGTTGTCTATATCCCCGCATGGCTTAAAAATTTTTTCTTATTCTCTCTCGCAGTAACCGAAGATAAGATAAATATAGGGTAATTTTTGTCTTTATAAAACATTTGCTATCGCATTTATTATTTTGAGCACGATTTCTTTAACTTTTGCTAGCTCGTTACGTCATGCTACATGAAAAGATGAGAGACAGCATATCTGATTACGTATATCATTTTTCTTATAATAATTAATTTTTTTATAATTTTTAAATAATAAGATGCATATAAATTTATACTTTTAGTTAAGTGTATGTGTACACACACACACACACACACACACACACACACACACACACACACATATTTAGAAATAGATTTAATCATCTATATATAAATATAATTATTCGAGAAACTTTCTCTCTCTCTCTCTCTCTCTCTCTCTCTCTCTCTCTCTCTCTCTCTCTCTAAATTCGTCATTTTGAAATTTTCTCTGCTTTATACTGGGCGGGATTTTTATGTTACGAGCGTGGTGTGAGCGAAAACCTATCCGCCGCAATTTCCCTCGCACTTCGTCAGCTTCATCTCAATTACAAGACTAAGAACGCTTCCGTAGTGGTTTTGCTGTATCTGTAGCAGTGCTTTTTCTTTTCTTTTGCCCCGCCTCTGTATATCAGCAGAGCTTTCTAGGAGGCGAGCAGACCGCAACAGCAGCAACAACCACCGACGCATCGACGGAGCAACACCGGTATCAGCAGTGTAAGCCGATAAGGTTGGCTACCTTTGAGTTCGACTTTAAAAAGCAGCGCAATCAACGGCAGGAGACCGATCATGTCGAAACAAGAGTTGAATGGAAGAACGTCAATCATCACGACGCATTGGAGCTTATCGACATCTCGAGAAGGCAAGATAAACGGGATACCGACGAAATCGACTTCGCCAATGGCAATCACAGCGAGGATGAGCCAGTGTTCCTTAGTTTTGACTGTCTGAGAAACATTCACAGCTTAAGCCGATCGATGCACGATCTGATAGATAATTTGAATGATAACAGAATACCACGATGTCGTCTCAAGTCGCAAAGCGCTACTTCTTCACTCAACAGCATTTCCGAAAATTTAAACACGTATAATTATCATAGCAGTTTGTCGACTCGTTGCGATGAAATTACCATAAAGACTGCCGCATCTCCAATTAATCATCGAGGCGATGAAAAAAATGAAAACTTACCGACGGAAAAAAAACATCTCGACTTGAATTGCGAAACGCCCAAGTCGTCAAATAAAGTTGCCTCCGCGAATCGACAAAGTAAATGCAATAGAAAAAACTTGTGCGATATGAATCGCGATGATAGCGAGAGCAGATTTAATAATGACTTTCGCAACAGCAATATAACTGTATCATCGGGCGATAGCTTAACCGGTGACAGTTCGACTGGCAACGATATCGAGACTTCTGACAGTTTCGTAAACATTCAGTTCGCGCGTTTGGCATGCGGACAAAAGTCAAGCTCGACGCAAAGTATGGAGTCAACTGATAGCTTCGAGAATGTGAGTTTTCAATACGCACACCAAAATAACTGTCTTGTGAATCGTCCTTTGCAAATTTCTTCGCAACTCACAGTTAATCAGGATCAGACTAAATCTGCCGCGAAGATATTACAGACTCAAATACAATATTCAACTGCGCTGAATGCGTTGAGGTCACCCAAATTGGGCATTCAGCCTGACAAAAAGAGCTGCAACAGTTTGAGAGTTCAAGAAACAGACAAATGCGTGAAGAATGAAGCGGTAAAACTGCGGCATGAAAGATATATTAATAGGAAAAGCCCGATAGATTCCAGAAATGTCAGAAGCAAGAGATACAGCTGCTATTCATCATGCGCGACAAAAAGATCACCTGAAGAGGTGCGCGACGGCGATAAAGTTACGACGCGAAAATTTAGTTCAACGGATGAATTGCGCGATGAAGTGAGGCAGAAGACAACGACGAGGTCAAAACGATTCAGTTTATTCTACACGCCGCAGCCATTAAGAAAGATGTACGAGGGCGAGGCAAAAACTGGGAGGATCGCATGCAGATCGGTGAATCGCTCCCAGAAGTCTGAGAGTAAGAGGAGAGATGCAGAAGAAGCAGAGAAGGAGAGATTAGATAAGAATCGAAGATCGGTGATTGATGCTTCGACGGTCGCCAGCAGAAGCAAATCCAACAGACAGAATGTTCATGTGAGACCGGGTGCTTTAATAAATACAAACAGGACAAAGTGATGACGAGTAAAGTGGTAAAGAATTAAAGTGATTAGTGCCGAGGATGTTTAATCATTGATACGCGACAGAGTCCAAAGTTCAATGTAATTGCTTTAAAAATGAAGCATCAATTGCAATGGTAATGTTGATTAAAGCAATTGAAACTGGTCAGTGTTCTCGGGCGCAAGGCGATCGGAAAGGCAACTCTCGTCGAAATTGAAGATTATCTTTCTAATTATATGTATATGCGCGTCGAGAAGTTTTGCATTGCTTTAAATTCTATTTAAATGCATCTGAAATTATGGGAAAGTAACTAAAGTAAAATTTGGCGCAGAAATAAATAATCTATCAAATCTATTTAATCGTTTGAGTCTATCACAATGCTCAGAGATTTTATATCTTCAAATATATAAATATTAACGGCTACAACAAAAAATATTGCAAAATTATAAATTTTCAGAAAAATTATTTACCCAATATAATTTCTTTTTCTTCTTTAATTACGGTAGAGAAGCAAAATGTTAGATAAATATCAAACTACACAAAAGAGATTCAAAGGTTACAATATTTTTTAGGGATATTTTCTTTGATAAAGTAGCATTGTGTAAAATGATTATAACTGACAGAGAGGGGATATAATTTTACAAAATATAGTTAGAATATTTTGTATTGATTCTATTTGACGCAGAAAAAGATCTTCAATAGGTAATATACATATACAATAATATGGAATAATTCGAGTGTAAGACTTTTTAAATGCGCATATATATTTCCATAGAATTTCTGTTACTGTTGAAAGCTACACAGTTAACAGAGACCAAAGACAGATATATAATGGCAAAATGCGAGATTTTTAATAAAAAAATAATGAAACCGGATTAAATATACTATACACGTAAAAAATACACTTACCAGTGTTAATTCGCGGGATTAATCTGAAGATTTGCTAACAATTATTCCCGGTTGCAATACGTCCCTTTTTAGAAGTATCCTTAATTATAGAATATAAGAATAAAAAAATATATAATTAATCTTAATTATAATGCTTACCGACGTTATACAATTAGTCTCGAATCATGCGGGATTGGAAGCTGATTGTAACAAAATATTATTGAAATAGTAGTGGATTTCGCGATAGTGAGGATAATGATGACGATAGAGGCGGACGGGCTTCGAATTAAGAACAAAACATGCCAAATGCATTTAAGTAGATTATTTTGTATCGAATGTTTGTGTAAGTTTAGCTGTAGGTAAAACGCATATAAATTAAGTGTTCTATCAATCGATTCGGTTCTATGACGCGAAAAAAATTTTATGAGATAAAAATTAATTTTATGACAATTTTTAATTGTGCTTGTTTATATTATTCATTGCATATTTCGTTTTAAATTAAATTCATCTTAAGTAGGAATGCGATTTTAGATTAAAAGATATATTTCGAATAATTTCTTGATGGATGAAATTAATAAGATCGAAAGAGAGTTGAGAAGTAGTAAGAGAGGAATTAAAAATTTAGGAATGCTAAACTTTTCAATTTTAAAAAGACGCGAGTGATTGGTATTAATATCGCAAGAATTTTCACAATTTTCACAAAGGGTGATGAATTAGCCGATTTTTTGAAATGGTGCGTAAATGTAATGCATATTAAACTTGTGCTCAAGAAAGGATGATAAGAGAATTATTTTTATAAAGGGACCGCGAAATTATATTTTATCAATAAAATATGACACTGATAAATTGACGAACAAGTGCATGCACTGCAAAAAGAAAAGAAATATGGCTATAATCAAAATTATTTTTATAGACATTGATAAAATGAAGACAAGGATTGACAGAATTATTTTTATCAAGTTAGTATGTGAAAATGAAGTATACTTAATTTGCAATTACGTTTACTAAATTAGCAAAAAGTACATATTTCTGTGAAAATGATTACGAATTATGCTTACAACACGTATCAATTTCATAGAGGTGCGCACAAAATTACTTTTTCATTTTCATCTTTTATAGCTTATGAAATATTTTAAATTTAAATTATATTGAAATTAGAACAAAGAATAAAACAATTTTTGAATTTTTGGAAATTTCAAAAATAATAAAGAGATAAAAAAAGATTACTCAGCAATATTAGAAAGTAAATTTTTCAGGAGAATATAAAGATTCTGTCAAATCTTTCTTGACTCAATTTAGTTAAGAGAATCGTCGATATTATTGTAACATTGCGCTCTTTGTCATTCGATTCTTAATAATCTATAGTCTCATTTTGCTACAGTGATTTTCCGATTACGATTTTTGTAACGCAATTGTGTGATATCTGTGGACAAATTTTATATATATATATATATATATATATATATATATATATATATATATATATATATATATATAAAATTGTGTTGACATGTGTAAGACTCGGTTATTCGTGAAATAATAGAAATAGTGTCGTTACTGTGATTTGTTCGCTCGTCATTTGTTTACTCGCGGAATTCCAACTTTTAGAATTTGTACTCGCGAGTTTCTTAATAATTGATAATTAGTATTTTTTTGTTCCTTGTTCTCGTTTCTTGTTTCGTTGTTTTGTCCTTAATATCGTAATAAGCACGATTGATGGTGCACGATTTATGGTAGTCTTAAACGTGATTCACGCCAAATATTAAGATGCATACATATTGTGACTCTAGTTATTTATATTATATTTTATTATTTTATTATTATTATTATTATTATTATTATTATTGCACATATATAAATATAAATATGGTATTCGCACAAAGGCAGGGCTCGTATTAATATCACGCGACTTTCTATTTGTTAATAAGCTGTATCTGTTTGAATTGTGATTTGCAGACACAAAATTTTAAAAAATGCAACATCTTTCGTCAACATGTCAGGTTTGCGATATTAAATTCGGGTTTATTTTTTCAAAATACATACTCTGTACAAATATGAATCAAATGTTTTAATAACTCGTAAGTCTTCACGTAAAAATATGTTTCAATGTATGAATGCCGATTAATTTTAATTACGCAGTTAATCGGAATTTAGCGAAATGTATTCAATAAATTTGTGAAATAATTAATATATAATTATAAACATTATAATTTCTCTTTAATAGGTTCAAAAAAATCTTGTTTGACGTTATAATTTTCAATAGAATTAAATGTTTGAATTATATATAACTCTTTACTTTGTTGGATTTATCAAGATGAAATTATGATAATTTTTTGCATTTCTAGTGTATATTATTAAGCGAATATGTCACAACGTATATTACGCGTGCAATGGACTGTATCAATTGCCACGCGATGCTCCAAGGCAATCAAGAGAGAATTTATACTTTATTAATATTTCAATTATTCAAGATTATTAATTAACACGCGCACACACACATACACACATAAATGCATTCGCAAATATATTTAATGTACTGCCATGAAGCTTATTATATACTTATATTGAAAAACATAATTATAGAATTTCACATGTTCATTGCATCTTGCGTGTATAAATATCTATTTAAAATATTTCAATTATTCTTTTTGTCATTTCCATGTTGATTTACTACAAGAAATTTCCCCAAATCATCGAATATGCTCCTGTATATAAGTTAGGTAAATAATAATAATAATAATAAACTTTCGAAATTGTCATTTTCTGTTTTATCCGATTAATATTGTATTATTCATTATTCAATTATACATACATATTGAAGCATCAAATAGTTTAAAACATCATGGATTGAAATAAGTTCGTATATACTTTAACAACATATGTGTGACATTATATTTAATCGAAATTATAATCTAAGATTACAAAATCGTTTATAAATTCATTTGCAATATGCAATCAATCTAATTACATTGGGGAAAAACTACAAATCGATTAGAGATTATGCTCAGATTTTGAGAGGATATTCAAGAGTAATAAAATAATGTACGAAATTTTATACACTTTGTCAATGTTTTAACACGTTACACTAGAAATTTTGAGAATAAGAACATACCTCTTTCGATAATACTACTAAAAGTATAATTTCACATGTCGCTAAAACGAACAATGATTAGAGATTGTAACTTGTAACTTGTAACGTGTGCTTTCAAGTATAAATTTCACTCACATGTAACAGTCCTTTCAAGAGGACATTTTTTAAAGATGCTTCGACACGTTCGATTGACCAATCAAAACAAAGAAAGTAAGATCTCCGCCCTCCGATTGGTTATTGCTGTGAATTTTATTCGACTAATCAGAATAAAGAAATCTTTGTCCGAATCCAGTGATATAGATCCCTACATGTTTCCATAGATTCCTTTCTATAGATTTCTAGCGTTAGTTGGCAACAATGGATACTATTAAGCGAGACGTCCGTACAAAGCTTGAGCTGTATCCTTTCTCGTTCATGGCTCGTGGCATGATTTAAACATCGTTAGGATGAAGGTGAGAATCCGTGAATATTTCAGAAATCTCGCGTCCATGGCGTAAAATATAGATTTCTTTCGATGTACTAAAGTATTGTGGATGCTACGATGTTTGTATATTAGTTAAAATTATATTTATATACACGTAATGCCGATTATAAATAACTGCGGTATCGGACAATGTTAAGTAAAACATTGCGTCGTTTTACTTTATATTGAGTCATGATTACAATGTGTCCCTTTTATCACTGTATATCTTATAATTCGTAAAATTAATATACCTTTTTTTGTTGATATAATGTCCTTTTTGTAATAAAAAAAATTTTTACCTAACCTTGATTAAAAAATTCTGTGTACATTTTTCCTATTGTATGCATTCGATTGTTACAGCTGAACGTATCGTTTCCCGCGACAGGATGTCAAAAGCTATTCGAAATCTCGGACGAGCACAAGCTCAGAATTTTCTACGAGAAACGTATGGGTGCTGAGGTCGAAGCCGATGCGTTGGGAGATGAATGGAAGGGCTATGTAGTTCGCATCTCTGGTGGTAACGACAAGCAAGGCTTCCCCATGAAACAGGGTGTCCTGACAAACGGCGAGTTGATATGTTTATTTTACATTTGCTATTAACACACACACACACACATATATATATATATACCAAAGTTATTCTATAAGAAAACAGTAAACTAAACTTATGGTTTACATATAATTTATTGTTGCCCCCTTGATAGAAATCTCGACATATTTACAATTCTTCTGAAGCTGTATATAATTGTAAGTTTATGTATTTATATTTTAATTAATACAAAGTGATATATTACTTATTTATAGGCCGTGTACGTTTACTGCTATCAAAGGGACATTCCTGCTACAGACCTAGACGTGACGGTGAACGCAAGCGCAAATCTGTTCGAGGTTGCATTGTAGATTCCAATTTATCCGTATTAGCACTCGTCATTGTAAGAAAGGGAAAACAGGTAAACTATTAGCTGCAATATATTTTCTCATTATTAAATACTAAAGATCCATGCTGTTCAGGGTGTATTTAAGATAATATTCAATTTTCTTGAAATACCATCGTACGCATGGAAGATAAAGTTCGTTTTTTGATTTGGGAAATTGCTGCATTATTTTATGCTTTTTCTCAGTGTACGAACGAGACACTTTCTAATCTATTATTAACAATTTAGCTCTAATATAACAAAATAATGTTATTATATATTTCTAAATTCTGAATTTAAAAAGAAATAATCACAGTCTTTAATTTAGATTAAGATTTAGTTCAAACTAATGTAAGATCAATAATTATTATAGCTTAGTCAACTTAATGATTCGATACCGTAACATGAACTCGTAGGAAATCCCAGGATTGACGGACATGAACGTACCGCGTCGTCTGGGACCAAAGAGAGCGAGCAAAATTCGCAAACTCTTTAATCTTTCGAAGAAGGATGATGTACGACAGTTTGTAGTAAAACGACCGATACAAAAAGAAGGAAAGAAGGAGCGATTTAAGGCACCGAAGATCCAGCGTTTAATCACTCCAATCGTTCTTCAGGTATATAATTTTTCCTAAAGAAATTTATAGAGATACACTCAATAAATATATCTCTGAGAGATTGAGATTAAATCAATTAAATTAATTGCCAGTTAATAAAAAATAAAAATATAACCGAAAAAATGTCTTATTGAATCTCCACAGAGAAAGAGACATAGATTGGCATTGAAGAAGAAGCGTTGTCTGGCCCGCAAGGAGCAAGCGGCAGAGTACGCGAAATTGCTGGCGCAGAGACAGAAGGAGGCGAAGAACAGACGCCAAGAAGAACTCAAACGAAGGCGCAGCGCCTCTATGCGCGATTCCAAATCTTCGAGCCAATCGGCACCTACACAACAGTAAATCAACTGAATCTTAAAAAATGTATTTACAAATCAATAAAAAAAGTCTAAGCTACCTTTAGCTATCCCTTATTTAATTCGGTAACTTTCTTAAATATTCTACATACAATGCAAAATATGAAAATAAAAACTAGTACATATCACATCTATCAAAATCTATTTAAAAAATCTTTGTTTCCACATAGCATCTAATTATAATAAAAATTATAATATTTTTTTCTTATTTAACCATATATTTATAATATTTACATAATGATATTAACGGTAATTTATGTATGTGTAATACAACACGTTTTAGACATGCTTCGGTTAGAAAGTCGACTCTATTGTATATCGTAGTTTTATCTTGGTCTCCGCTAATTGGTTGCTTTCGATAAAGGACGATGCATATGCGGCGTCGAATGGTCCCAAACAATAGATACAGATCATGTATGGGAGCTTAGCCGGCTTAACGTGACAAAACATGCGAAGGTCAGTCTGAAACTTGTGTTTTTCGGGTACGCTCATTTGCTTGTATTACTGCCAAATTACAGACTCGTGCGTAAATGACTTCTGTTATCTTCGAGGGAATTTCGTTTTTCGTGACCGGTTTCTTTCCGATATCGTAAATTTTTTCGTGAATACCTGCATGTGTGAGCGCGAAATCTCTTATCATTGATCGAAACTTGGGTACAACTGATGAATTCATAGGTATATATATTGTATACAGGTTTTTCAATTACATTTTCTCGTTCGGATTTTCTCTCTCTCTTTATCTTCCTGCGCCCCCCCCCCTCGCCCTCTCTCCCTCCCCCTCTCTCTCTCTCTTCCTCCAAATGGCTAACATGCACTGAAAATATTCTAATATTTTACAAGTATTTTGTATTAGTAGCATAATATACATAGTATGATCATATTGGCTTATATATAACCCTTAATTTGACATTATTTTTTCAAGAAAAATTAAAAGTATCAATTCATGTCATGCATTTATATATAACGACTTTTTTAAAAATAAAAAATTTAAGTATAATTGTAAAAACATTATTGATAAAATATATGAACATAATACGTAGAACAGAGATCAAGAGAGTGTTAACAATAATTTGACATATGATACTATTTTTCGATAACACGACATATACATTATTTTTTACTATACGCACTGTACATGTGTACAATGAAATATTTTTCCAATAAATATTTTTCAATGATTTAAGAGCCCAATAAAAATATCGCTAAAATCTAAGTGTTATTGGAATATTACTAAATTTATTTATTTATTTATTTTTTTTTTAATTACATTTATTGAAATAAAATTAATACAAATGTTGAAAGAATTCAAAGGGAGAGAGAAGAGAGAGAAAAATTGCGATAAAACTACAAGAAGTACGATTATAAAAATGACATCTTTTTTATACAATATATTGTTTCATTTTAAATACAGAAAGTGTAAAAATGTGCGGCTGAGGAAGACAAACTTTTGAAATTACGACTATCCTTTCGACGGCTAATTCTTCTTTTTTCGACGACAAGACGAAAGGATGCCGGCGAGCGAGAATATGACAAAACTTGAGGGGAAAGAGAGATCCGTAAACTTCGTGGAGAAGGTATCATCCGCAAAACTCGAGACAATCGAAAACGAAACGTGCATTCGACCGCGATTCGCCAGCCACACGCTGTCGTCCATGATGAAGAGGCGGACGCCAATAAATCCAAGGAAGAAGTCATCGTCTTCGATGAAGAGCGCAAAAGCGTCGAAGAAATTGCAAAAGAATGTCATCTACAGCAGATTGAGCGGAATTTACAAGAGACGCAGCGTTACGAAGCAAAGCAAGAGCATGCAGGTCTTGAGGACGGTCCTGAAACGGGAGAAGAGGGATCATTATCGTGTGTCCGTTTCTCGTCAGGATAGCGAGTTGACGGGAACGGTCTGTGAATGCGCGGAAAATTCGCTCGTTTTTCTTTCGAGCGATTTGATCAAAGACGTCTCCCGAGATATGAAAAAATGCGCGGCAAGTCCGGCTAAATCGATGGTTTTTCATAGCGAGCCGGCGAAAGTTGATCAGCCTGATGTAAAGCGAGTGGAAGACTCGCACGCTCATCTTCTCGAAAAAATGAGACATACAGATAGCTACTTGTCCTCGTGTCTTCAAAGTAATACTGAAATTCGCGATGATATTAAAGATCGCACGATCATAGACATCGCACATCAATCACAGACAAGTGACGAGGAAAAAAAATTCGCAAACTCGCATCGCAAAGTCAAAGTCCTTCATTGCAAATCGCGACCGAGCGAATCTGGAGAAAGGCTTGCTGTTGAGGATTTCTCGAACGAGAATTGCTTTACGTTCGAGACTCAGCTTAATCGGCAAAGTGTGTCGATGAGTGTAAATAATGCCACGACGGATCGTAAGTATACATTTCGTCGAGGAAATCGGAAAACTTGGGCAATCAGAAAAGCTGAAACAGAACGTTACGATGTCCCGACGCACGTTAATGTCGATCGTAGGTATAACGTTGATTTACAAAGTTCCCGAAACTCTAAATTCATGAGACATGTCGATAATTCGCGGGATAAGGACGACAGATCAGTTGTGAACTGTGCTGCGTCAACCCGAAAAAAAGATACTTTTCAAAAGAATCTTGTTTTCATCAACCAACGAGTTTGGAGACCACCCGGCGTCACTAAATCGTCGATTATAAAGAGCGCAACGTCTTCAACGCAACCGACGTCGCAGAAATCGTCTCGATCTACCGAAAAATCCATCGCTACGACAGAGAATAAATATTCGTCGATTGAACATGTCGAGTAATATATCTTTTTAACTATTTTCTCTTTTATATAAAGAAATATTTACGAAATTGTATGTTTTTTGCGTATGCAAAATGTATCATCTTGTATATACAGATTGTCTCTTGGAAGTTGGAAGGGAACTAACAAACTTTTACGCAGGAACATTCTGTGCAATTCCTAATAAATATGATATTCCTGAGCTTTCTATCACTGCAAAATTTCAAAGCCTATAAATTTTTGTTTTCTCATCTTTTATCCTTACATTCTAAATCATGAAATCTTTTGCTCTTTTTTTTTTCCACGAATTTAAATTTATAATTTTTATATAAAAGATTGTATATGCGATATACATATATATACATGCATGCATGTATGTATGTATGTATGTATATGTATATGTTGTGTGTGTGTGTGTGTGTGTGTGTGTGTGCAATATATATATAACAGTGATCAATTTTAGGATACTCAATAGCGAGTCTACGAGCACATCGATATCTGTAAATCAGTCCAAGATATTGATGAAGGAGAATCGAGATCCTCGCGCAAATGGCGTAACGAAAATTTGCGAACATCTTGCGTAAGGAAAATTTTATATTTTTTCCATACATATTTTCAAACATTTAAACAAATAATATTTACATAATAATTTTATACTTTTATAGAAAAGCAAAACAGCAACAGCGACTACAAAGCGGAGGGACGCTACCGAAAAAAGGACGCTCAACTACCAAAGTTGATTCAAAGACTTCGAATAATAACAACGAAGCGAATCCGACAAGCTCGAGATCGAGATCGAGGTTGAAATCGAAATCGCGTCATTGGCAAACGATTATACCGAGAGTACCATCGCGGAACTGGAATGAGCAGAGTCGTACCGAATCCGTCATGATTTACAATAGAAGATCCAGACCTTCGGAAGTAATCCACGCGTTAAAAGAAATCATCAACGGCGTAAAAGAGAACGAAGATGTAGAAGACAATGCCGCGAATGTGTCTAATAATGACGTGTTTAATAACGAGAAAAGTGATAGCGAACTCCAAGCGCTATCAAATCGTGACGCTTCCGCGGAAATATCGCAAAACGGCGAAGCACATTTTATCAAAAATAAACATTTTGATGAGCCGAATCAATCTTTCGATCAGTCTTTTGGGAAATCAATCAACACGCAAACAGAAGAAGGCCTCGATTCAACGAAAATTTTAAAACTTATTCATGTTACAACACAATCATCAGCAAGTTGTAACAACGTCGTTGAAACCGGATGCAATACGCTATATCACAATGCTATTTGTAAAGATGCGGGAATTTCCTGTGATCTGATAGGCTTGACAAATTCGAAAACAAATATTGATTCAACAGCGATTGAAGATAAAACGCCGATATTAGAAGATGTACCACTTCATGCGAAATCTATTACGCATGCTGAAAGCAATGTTGAAGATGAATATCCCGATAAGAGCAAGAAACTTCCAATTAGCGAATGCAAACAGACTTCGAGTACAGAAATGACTTTAAAATTAGAAGATTATGATATATTTGAAATTTCAGCAAAAATGACAAATAATTGTATCGGAGATGAGGAAAAAATAATGGACGAGAATTTTCAAACTGTTTTAAAATTACCTAAAACTATTGACGATAAAATAAATATTGATATCGATACGCGTCAAGCATCTACAAAGTATTCCAGTGATTCGATAGATAATTTATTTTCAGAAAAACCTTCCCGACCGTCATCCTCAATCTATGATTACGATGCGTCCTGTTCTTCCGAGGAACTCGCAGAATATCTCGAAAACGATGTTCAGCACGGAAATATGGTCATGTCAGAATTGAAAGTCGAGAATATACCGAGTGACCTGATCGCGGCTTTCGAACTAGCAGCGGAGCGCGCGTGCAATCTTCATAAAGCCATTATTATATACTACGAAAACTTAATACCGGGGAGAACTGAAAAATCAGATGAGGAAACGGCTGAGGATTATGAAACCGTCGAGAGATGTGCCTCTTTCATAAACTGCGAAATTGAAAATCGTAAAAAATCCGAATGCGACGCGAAGCCTTGTCGCTTCCATGTGACTAACGGCGAAGATATCGACGGGTTTTCAACGTGTTCTACGAGGAGCGGTAACTCCGTCCAAATATGCGAACCTGCAATACATAAATTATTGCTAACCGATTATTGCAAGCTCGTGAATAATAAGAAAAAAATGAAGTCGTCGGAACTGCTAATAGGTAGTATGCGGGAAGAGGAATACGCGTACAAGGTATTGCAATCAAAAAAAGATGAGAATGACAGTGGAGATTTCGAAGCAGCAGAAGCTATTAAAACTTTGACGCTTCCCATGACAATTGAAAAAACTTCTTCGAGTATTTCACGCGAGAATTTGTTGCCTCTCATCTATTGCATTTTGTGTTCCATAGTATTTTGGTATTTGCAAGTTTCGTTCCAATGCGATCCTGCGACGTAATCTTTCTATATCTATAATTAATGTTATTTTCGCACATAGAATCTGTTCTTGATAATTGAACCGAGCTGAACTGGCTGCACTAATTCAGAGTTTATCTTTCTCTTTCCAATGTGAAGAGAAAAAGATAAACTCTGAACTAGCGTAACCAATTCAGCTATAAAGAACAGACTCATAGTCTCTCTGCAATTGCAATGTAACATTGATTTTATTAATATTCGTTTGCATATGTTATGTTCTCTTTGATTTCAATAAATATATTCCTTTTTTCTGTATCTAACATATCTTAATACAATATATATTTCTTATTTTCATTTATTGGTCCTTTTTACCGTTCTACAAAATTATAAACTTATAAATGTAGAAAAGTTTCTCTTGTAAACTGTGAGGAATATTCTAATAAAATAGACTTATGTAATTAAAAAAAAAAAAAAAAAAAAAAAAAATGTATTGCGAAAAAGAAGTTTATTATTTATTTCGATATATTTCATGCTCCCCACTTTTGAAATGCTAATTTCTCATTGGCTTTTCTATCAGATACTATTTTCATTGACGCTCGTCGTTAACCCTCTCTATTATTGATACTAATACAGATAATATTCAAAATTGATTAATACAAATTATTTATACGAGATAGATAGATTTGTAAGAAACATTTAGACGTTATTATATTAAATATATAATACCTAGATAGAGTCAAAATATCTTGTTATCGCGATTTGATAAAATGACGCTCGACGCACTGTGCATTGCGTTGCACCTGCTTTGAATTAAGGTCGGACACGACTAATCACCGTTCATTCAGCCTCAAGGACGGCAACAGTTGCGCAACCGGTGACGTCGACCAATTCCTTGGAGGTGAAAGTGGCGATTATCTTCTGCTCTCCGGACTTTTGCGGTACGAGCTGATGTTCCACGTAAACGTCCTCTTCAGGCCCGACATCCCTGAAAGTCAGGGTCTTATTCCTGGAGAGACCGGGTCCGGCGTAATTAAACTGGCAATTGGTCAGACTCCTCTTCAAGGGATTCTTAAAGCTCAGTGTGATAGTTGACGATTGTCCGACAACTGGTTCACCTTCGATCTATGCATGATATTCCAGAAGCGATTTACAAGCGGAATTTTTAGATACTCTGTATGCGTAAAATTCTCTAAATTTATAAATATGTAACGATATAATATTTTATAAAATTAATGAATATTAAAAAAAGAGAGAGAGATTAGAAGAGTTAAAAATATTTCGAAGAA
Organism: Polyergus mexicanus; assembly: GCF_030449975.1. Classification (NCBI taxonomy): domain Eukaryota; kingdom Metazoa; phylum Arthropoda; class Insecta; order Hymenoptera; family Formicidae; genus Polyergus; species Polyergus mexicanus. The sequence goes on from NW_027223337.1 coordinate 118,053, forward strand.
AATTCGGGCACGACTTTTATTTCTCATTTCTCGTACCTTGACGTCGATATTCGGCTTTAAAACCTGAAAATCATCCTCGTCCGCCCAGGTTTGCCGAGTTTCCTTGACCGTGGCAATGCAATACAGCTTCATGATGCAATACTCTACCAGCTTGTCTAAATAATCGTCCACCGTCACTGTGAGTCTCAACTGTTCGACTGTAATAAATTTAAACGCAACAATAGAAGAATTCTGACATTAATCGCAAACGCGCGGTTTAATCGAGCTAATTATCGTAGAAAGACTTCGCAACAACGTAATAAAAGCTACACGACTCTTTTCTTATCCGCTGATTGAATGCCTAATGAATCTTCATTATCTATAGGAATTGCAGACGATAAAGTTAGACAAGCTCATATCAATCATTTCTCTCGATAATCCGGAGACATTAGCCTTCATACTGCACTAGTAAAATAATAAATGGCGCAAATTTAACGCCTTATATTTCACAATTTATCGATTTCGTCTATTCATAATCACCTTGCTCCCTTAAAAGTTCTATCTTGTTCTTGCGATCAATCACGGAACGAGTTAACAAAAATCTCACTTAATCTCGTCGTAGCCCTTCAGAGAGCTTCGATTCAGCAACTATCGACGCTTTGACAGATCAACGTCTTTTTTGTCCATCTATCTCTAACGCGACTCTTGACGCAATCTTCGAGCAGCGTTAAGCCGCCTTTCGCCGCGAGCGTTTAGAAAAAAAGAAAAAAAAAAAGCGTGACAAATATCTCACCGGCGTTCGGTTGAAGCGCAAAGTCGCCGGACGCTCTCTTCACCAGATTCGCTTTAACTCCGGTATAGTAAACGCTGCCGGTGGACAGGATGGCCTGGATGGTGCGCGTCTCGTTGGATTTGTTCTTGATGTCCACGGTCAGGGCGAACGGCTCGCCGATGTTGACGCGTTCGAGATCGACGAGATCAAACTCCACGTCCTCCTTACCCGGCGATGGCAACGAGTAAAACCTCTTGGCCATCTCGGTGCTGCGCACCGCTCTGTATAAGGTCAATCTCTCAACCTCGGTGCCTAAAAAGTTGGACAAAATTAGCAAGAATAATAAACAGTTACAGTCGGCTATCCAAAAGATGCGATCCAGACTTGACAAAGGGAAGATTTTTTAAATAGAAATAAAGCTCTTCTTAATAAAATTGCAACAAGCTGCGCGCGAAACTTATATCCTTATCCCTTTGGCCAACAAGTCTTGCTTGACGTGACGAATCTTGCGTTGCGCGTTAAAACGCGAAGATTTTATATCGTTGAAATAATCTGTCAGATGCTGCGAAGATAAGCGCAATGCAATTTGCTTGCGTCGTTTACCTTCCTTGGCTTTATAGAGCGACGTTATATCCTGTCTGTCCTTGTCTCCGTTAGGATCAAAGATCCACGGCGCCTTCGTCAGAATCATTCGGCCGATGCTGCAAAGATAATTCGTATCGGTATTTATAAAATGTAACGTAACGTGACGAAATTTTATTTTTATTTATTTCAAGATCAGCTTCTCGAGAAGAAATGAATGAGGAACATAGACAAACCGAATAAATATCAGAATGAGACATCGTATGAATTATTGAAATATAAAATGTACTTCTTATCGAAAAAAAACCCACGCGAGAAACGTCGTAGATGATGATTGATGATTTGCCATTGTACACAGACGACATTTGTATAACTGATATAGTGACGGTCGAAGCTATCATTTATGCTTGCGCTTATAAAAATTAAGCATTATAAAAACATTAACATTACATTTGCCGAAAAGATAGAAATACTTGAGCATCGTGAAAATTATGCAAATCGCGAATAAAGACGTAGAAGACGAATATGACGCGTTTGAAGGACGCATTACGATTGCGAATTGCGCGGGATCGGTAAATATTAGCGTCAAGGCTCGCGCTTCCGTTTGCCTCGTTGATAGTTGACGATACATTCGTCTCTTTCCCCTTCGTCTGACGTGTCGTCTGACTTGTCTTTATATGTTTCACGTGTCGGACTGTCATAGTTATTTCCGTCCGCGAGCAAGACGAATTTGTCTGTGCCGTGGCTGATCGCCGCGAATGCATTATCGATCAATGAAATCATCGCAAGAGAATATCGTATAGGAACGTAAAGAGTTGCTCTTAAAGAAATGCACTCGAGAAGTATCATAGAGTTAATCATTTTGTGATCAGTATAGATTTGACAATCTAATAACAATTGCTTTCGGGGAAACGTTGATTAAATAATCTATCTAAATTCAATTAAAAAAAAAAAAAAAAAAAAGAAAAGAAAAAAAATCAAATTAATTTGCAACTTTACTTCTTAAATTAAATTTTAATACATAATTTATTTCTCGATATAATATCTTTTTCTTACTCATTCAATCGATATAATTTCTTTTTATTACTCACATCAGTAATAAGTATTTTAATAAATATATCAATGCATAAAGAATCTGTTTTTTGTCATTCGGCTCGTCCTATTTCTTTTTCTCGCTTTGCTTGCTTTTCTTATATTAATAAAGAATTTATAATTTCTAGCGTAATACAAGTTTTTAAACGTATACATAACACTGCTACTGTACACTCACTGATACTTGTTGCAATCGATCTTAGAATAACCCAGATCGCTCTCCGGATCCTCCTTCCATCTCATCAGATCCGCGTTGACAGACGCCACCATAAAGGTCACGTCATAGTTGTAGCCGACAGCACCCTGCCTGATTGCCTCCACCGACGCCGGTCCGCATTGATAAAAGTTGTCCGATTGTTCCTGCGGGGTGGCGTCGATGGCCTGCCAGCCTCCGTAACCCTTGGGTAGATCCGGCCTCGCCATCCACACGTCGTTCCATACGTGGTAATTCCAGATGGAGTCCTCGCCCAACGGATTGTTTGGATCGTATTCGAGTTCCTCGTTATTCAGATCGTAATAACGGTCTACCGACAATGAAGCGTTGGAATCGTGAGCCGACACCAAATTGGACACCACTCGCGACGGGATTCCCAGGGCGCGACACACCGTAGCGATGACACCGGCGAAGACCCAACACTGACCGTACTTGACCTCGTTGCCGGTCTCCCAGAACTGCTCCAGGATTGGCACGCTTCCGGTCCAGGCAGCCGGCGCGGTACCATCGTCGTATTGACCGTCCCAGCGGCCGGTTATTATGCCCTTATCGTCGTTGGAGTTCACCTAAAAGAAATGGAAAAAAGAAAATTTATTAGTTACGTATAAATCGTATCATGTGTGATTTTTATTTTTAAAAATAATTGAAATAAAAGATTTAAAATTAATTTTTTTTTTAATTTAAAATTATAAAATAAAATATCAACAACAATAAAAATACTTACTTTTATTTAAAATAAGAATAAATAATGTATGTGTTTAATAAGCGAAAAAAGAAAAAAAAGTTGAGAAAATAATAATTTGTTGAATTTTTCGAGAATGTATCGCAAAAAATAGTAAATTATAATTTTTTACTTAAAAAATTAAGAAATATAAACGCGTATGGCATATAAATAAATAAAGTGTATATAAATATATATATATATACAATATATGCGTAGATTTCTCGTTTTCTCTCTCTCTCTCTCTCTCTCTCTCTCTTAATCTTGCGATTTAGTTAATAAATTTTCAAATAATTTCCAGTTGGATTACAGATTTGAGAGAATCTACCTATAATAATATATTGATATACCGATGCCAACATTAAAAGAGATTTGTGAGATTAAAAAAGAGCGCGTCTCTTACGATTCTGGAGATTGCTCGAGACATTTTGACCGGATCGCCTCTGGAAATTGCCTTAATACCGGATCTCTCGAGCAACAGCTGGCAAGCCGGTAGCACACATGCGTCGAACTGCCCAAAGACCCATTCTCTGCCGCGAGAACTACCCCATGGGCCTACCCATATCTTCCCAACGTCGTTAAGGATGTACTCGTCGAGCAATTGTTCGTCCTCCATAAACACCAGGTCCTCTGTATTGATTATTTTTAGAATGATAGAGACATCGATCATCAAATTTTTCAATCAAAGTTCTACGAATTAAAATATCCATGACAACAAAGTTTGCTAAATTTTTTTTTAAATATCTAACATTCATAGCTCTAGATAACTGGCGACTATTGATTTTTTCAGAATTTATCCTCCGATATTCTCCTTATCCTCTGACATTTGTACCGATAGAATTTTTTAAATTTATTATCGATGAAAAAGGATAGATATAAGACATCTCCCCTGGTAATCCCCTCAGACATTGACTGTGTGCTTTCAATCGCGTATACCTTTCATCCACGGATTGAACAATAGATAGATATCCTTGTCGTAGCTATAAGTATTCGGCTCCTTCTTCCTGCCGACGGTGTTGGTTTCCACGTTCAATCGCCACACTCCGATGGGGCTGTCGATCGGACTCCTGACCTCGACGGAGAGATCCATTCCATGAGCGCCGATCAATCGTACTCCCCAAGCCTCCAGATCAGTCAAGTAGGCATCGTTGTTGGTCACCGTGTTCACCCCTCTGGTACCTCTCAGCACGTTCGGATTCGGGCCGAAGCTGAAGAGCAACCGGACGATATCGGTCGCGTCTACGTACTCGCGATTGAATCTCAGAGCCATACTGAAGGGCTGTCCACGTCGGAGGACGGGGATCGCCGGATCCTGATGAACCATCTCGAAGTTGAAGGTGCGATGGGCTTCAGCATTCTCCTTCTCGTACAAGTGCACCGCCTCCACCGCAAGCGGTTCCTCGTATGACATCTATAGAAGGATTGTAATAAATTTTATAAAGTGTCTCTTACCAAGTTTTACATTTTAAAGAATTTTTCAAAACAGTCCTTTTTCTCTTCTTCGAATTGATCTCTTCAAATTTAACCAATAAATATTATACGATGTATTTTTAACAGAGCATATCTATTATATTGTACATATATAAAATAGAGGATGTAAAAATAAGAAAGTGAAAATATTCTCTTAAAAGTTAATAATTATTTCAAAGATGTAGATTTTATACGAGAGTAAAGCACGATATGCGATCGATGCATCGATCGTAATTGTGCGATGCTCGTTTCCATAGTTATAGCAAGGCTACGCCTAAATACCAAGACATGTTTTCTCATCGTCAGACCGCATGATGAGTAATCGGTCACATCCAGCTTCGCTTCACCCGGGACGCATATTGCATAAAGATCCGACAAAAATTCCGAGCGCGTAATCCCGCACGCACCATCACGTTCCGTAAAGGGGCTCGATCGCCACGAGCGACCTCGATCTCGATCTCGCTCATTCGCGCAATCTGATCTCCCGACAGATGAAACGCGGGGATTCCACATTACGATGCAATAATATATGCCGCGACTCACGCACATTTCTGATATATTATATAACATCGAGTCCTTTCGTATACATTATTATATCTCGGTTGTAGAAACGGAACCGGTATTCCGTGATAATCGATCTTCCTCATTTGAATAAATCATATTACGTAAGAAACGCGTTTCTCTCGTATGTCTTTTGCTTTATTTTAAAAAACAAGTTGTGTACTCTGATTACTATCGTACTCGATTTAACAAGTCTTGCTCTTTTTTACAAGCGGATTTTAGCCCGGTGTTTATTTAAAAAACAAATCACTCTAGTAAATGCTATAAATAATCAAAATAGGATGAGATAAGCGGAAGATTTGACATACAAAATGTAAACGCATGTATTGTAAATGCAAGTGAATAAAGAAAAAAAATTCCGATTGCTCTATTACATTTGCCGAACAATGTATAAAAATCAAGATTTAGATAATCTAAGCCAAAAGAAGTATTTAAAAAGGAAAATTAATTCGAAACATTCTAACGGAAAAATTATACTTTATTATGTATTTTTCTAAATAACTGAAAATGTATAATTGTATGTGATGAATATACATATGAGACAATCTATAAATTTTATAAGTCTTTTAAGATCATTATTAGAGTGAAATGTAAATACTTACCAATATACTTTATAATATCTTGTATATTATGATAATTTCAAACGCTTTCTTCTTTAATTTCTTTCGAGAAATTATCTTTTCTTTTATGTAGAAAGTTTTCTCAGTGTTTGGTCATATTATATAAAAAATAAAATCTAAACTAACCTTATATTAAAAATCAATGGCAGAGGATGTAAATCACGAAGGGAAACACAGCCACGATCAACGATCGATTTACAATTTATACCGCAAACTAACGTTCGCAAACACGTCCTGCCTTCTTATATGAGCTTTCCTACTGCGTGACCGCAGAATCCCCACTACATAATAATCTTTAGATCTCTCCAAATGCGTGAGTCAATGATATGAGTCCAAAACGCATATTATGCGTAAACCTGTGTGGGAGTAAAGAAAAAAATGCATTACATTTGCCGTTTAAATATTTAGCTATTGAAACGACTCGACGATTGAATACGGAAACAATTTTAAAAAATATGAAAAGATTCAATATTTTTACAGCTATAATTTTCACAAATTACTTCAATCGAATTTAGAATACACACAGGAATATGTACTTCCTTTTAAAATAAATGTAATTCTAAACTTAGACAGAAAATTTTCGATGAAAATTGATTAGATTTATATAAATAAAGATATAAAGAAAAACTTGTCACTGATAATATTATTTTTATAAACGTAATTTATAAGAAAACTATGATTTTTTATAATTTAATTCGTTGACTTTCTCTCTTTCTCTCGATACCATTTCTTCCTGCACACACATATATATATATATATATAAAATAATAGTTATTGCTTTTGAAGTTTCTTTGGTCCCAAAATGCGCAAGAGAAAGTATAAGTCAATATTATTCTTTCGAGATAAAGTCCTTAATTGGAGGACTATATCTTATCGAACTACCACGATGCAATGGTAATTAACTTGATAAATCGCAACTTTTCGTAGGTAGTGGTTCGGACGTTGCGGTCAATGTTTGCTGATTACTTACGGACGATGAGAAATGCCTACGTGAAAGGAAATGGGATAGACCTGGTACCGGATGAGATGATCTGCTTGTACACGACGGTTTGGTGTTTTCACAAATTTATTTGCGTTCTGTGTATCGAACTACACAAATTACGTAGTAAATTATTGGTCTGTAGTTTTTTGGATTACCCCTCGCCATATACGAGTCCTCACGTACGCGCGAACAATTGCGAGATCCATTAATTGCGGGCACAAATCTCTATCTCTTTCTCTCTCTCTCTCTCTCTACGATCGCGCAATTTCATCTTTAACAAATATTCCATATTTGCGCACTTCGGATATCGCGTTAAAGGCCTTTCACACGATACAATCTTTTAGTTATTTAGTTAGCCGCCTTTAAGAGTTGAGAGAAGTTGCAACATCTTTGATTCCAGTCTTTATTTTCTGAATGTCACATTTCTTTATATTTTTAGAATTATATATATATATATATATATATATATATATATATATACATCTCATAAAATATAAATACATTTAAAACAAAAATAAACATGTGTATATAAAAAAAATTATACTTATTATTAGTATTCATTTTAATACGTTAAAAAAATGAATTTGACATTTATGTATCTTATATATATCAATATTTCTTATAAATATTTTTACAAAAGTATATAAAAAAATTATTTAAAATTTTGAAAATGTAAATTAATGTACATTATATGTATATATTATATTATACATGGAGAACAATTTCTCATATTTTTTAGCTGCCCGTTATCAGATAGCCATTGTAAATTGCAAATTTACCATTTTACTTGGCAAATCAAAAATATACCGGACGAGACCTTTAATAATATTTGGCGATACACAAAGCGCGCATGTCAGACATTAATCTCGCCACGCATACACACTCGCGTATCCTTAAATAAACGGACTTTGCTTATTGAGCACCCATCTAAAATGTCTAAAAACATTACAATAAGGCAAGTAGCAGTCGTATATAAACAAGAACGAGGGATAGGTATACTATCGACTACGCGATGCAATTAACTAACGCAACATTCGCTTCGGATAATTTCCAGATCGGGGATTCATCGTCTTTCGCATTTTTCTTTCAATCATCACATCTCTCATACTTCACCGCGGCTTCTAATCGATTGCGTTGTTCGCACGGAAAAAAAAATGCCCTTCTTGCCGCCGCGATTCATAATATAATATCGATCATCAAATTGCGATTATTTGCAAGAAGTTGCAAAATTGCGAATAAAGAAAAAAATTCCTCTTAATAAAATAAATAGGAAAAATAACTTTGAGTAAATTTATGAAACTAAAAGTATGTGTATGTCGAATCTGAAATTAAGATCTAATTCAGAATTATGTATTTAATAAAGTATTTACATACAATAAAGTTTCTACAAATTTTTCCCTCATTTTAGCAACCTTTCACAAGGAAATTCCAACTATAATTAATATTATAGTGTATCAAATAATGTTTTTGACTAGAGATTTGATCACACGTGAAATATGATTCGTATAAGAAAACCAATTATTTGACGTACAAATTATCGACGTGAGGAAATTATCATTCCGACGAAAATTAATTTTCTGCAAATAATGACAAATCGATGATTGATACCTTGCAAATAATGCCACTCGGTTGTGCGATAAACAATTCTCATATATCGTCACAACTTTTCTCTAGATAGTAGGTTTTTTTTTTTTTTAAAACATCGATTCCCTAATGTGGCGGAAAAGCTGTACGAGCGCACGACAATTAACAAAGACAAGAGCATTTTCATTAAGAATTTTTCGCTCAATTTCTACCAAATCTTTTGGCACAGGACTTGGCTCGCTTCGCGTTTATTGGCTACGATCCTCGCAAACGTTTCGACTTTCCTTTCCGCATCTCTCTCAAAAATGGTAGCCGTTAATGATTCCCGGCACAAGATTGCTCCAATAAACTCGACTCTTTGCCGCGTAAAAATAATAAGAATAATAAGAGTTTTATTTTATTTCAATCTTCTTTTAATTGAACTCTTTTTAGATATTAATCGCTCTATTCATTCATTAACTTGGTCAAAAATAAACGATAACATAGCGTAGTCATGTTTTCAACGTTTCCTTATTGACGCTATCAATTTTGAATATAACATTCTAGAATATATTTTTTATAATGTAGAAACTATTTTATTTCGATAATGAGTTTTGCAAAATTCGAACAAATTAAAAATAATCAACAGAGATTTATTTCTTGAAATTAAAATTATAATTTTAGACTTCAAAAATTGCAATTTCAATTTCACAAAGCGTATCGCTGTTGACTCGTCTCAATTTTTCTTTCTCGTTATCGATTCTAGCTAATTTTTTCGTAAACGGCTAATCAGTTTTACCTTATCATTCGAATGATAAAACGAATCGCAATATCAATCTCCATTGCGTATCGTCCAAATATAAGTGCGATATGGATCGAAAGATTGAAAATTTCAAGTATTCATCATATGAGCGTGACAGATGTGTAAGGGCTTGCAAAATCCCGTTTAAAGCTTTTCCGGCAAAGCGATTCACAAGTCCGCTTTTCGTGCGTGAGTTCGTTTTTTTCTATTCTTTTTTACGCATATATCGAAATACTTCCGCCTCCTAATAAATTATTAATAAAGACACATATGAGTCATATGTCTTTCTTTACGATCAAAGTAACTCGCGTTAGTGTAAAAACGCATCGATGGAATATCTATTCCGCACAAAATCCAATCGTACACATTTCCAATCTGGACACGCGAAAGGAATATTGCTTGCCCCGTCCTATCTTCGCGGAAAAAAAAAAAAAGTTCTCAGTTAGATCGTGTCGTGTCACCTCGTTCCTTGCGCAAGTTACGATAAAATATTCGACGTAATCAATCGATAAAATAAAAACGTAACGATAATGATAATGTTCGATAAAAAATCGAAACTTAAAGTAATACCGAAATACCGTTTGTATATCCCATTAATATAATTAATGAAACAATGTACCAATGTATTGTAAAAGACACTTAAGAGTTTAAGAGAATTCCTCCCAAACTCTCCTTTTTCCTCTTTCTCTTTATACTTTTATAAATATAGCTAATTAATGTAACAGCACTTCTCTTAGATCCCATATTCAGCTCAAAGAGAGTACGGTCGCGCTTATCAATGATTTCCTTTCTCCCGAGGGGAAAGATCAACGAATGATCCTCTTAACGCGTTGCATATCTTTCTCGAATGATCGCTCAGATCATATTTTCTGTATACACACACACACACACACACACACACACACGCACACGTGTGTGTATTTTTTCTCTTAATATATTAAAATTCTTTTCTCTCTCTCTCTCTCTCTCTCTATTTTATGGAAACAATCGCGCGAAAGAGATCCGCGCATTAAAGAGTTAAGCGCGACCGTACCTATGCGAGCACGCATTCACGATCCTATTATCACAGTCAAAAAACTTCCAATCTCTCTCCCATCATATTATATTATAATATAATAACATCTCTTTTCCTTTTCTTCGAACGTTCCTCGTTCCGTTCTCAAAAGGTGTGCAACGATTTCGGGGCTTGTTCGAGTAAATAAAATATTTCGCGAGCATCTTTGCGCGCGAGCTGTTTATCTCAAAGATGCGACAAGAGCCGAAAGAAGCGACGAACCTAATTCATTTATGCCTGGAGATGCTTCTCCATGTACAACTACATGTGCGGAAAGTCGAATAAAAACATAATCTTTCTCATAATATAATAATTTATAAAATAGATTTCTCTTAAAAACACACATATCCATTGTTAAAATATACAATAATATGTCAACTTTCAAAGTCGATGTTTAAATGGATCGAATAAATAATTATAAAATTTTGAAAAAGAATGTTTAATTACACATGATAATAATCGTTTAATATCTTCTAATCAATATTAACAACTCTTTCTCTCTCTCTCTCTCTCTCTCTTTCCCTTCCTCTCTTAAATATTATGCAACATTAAAAATAAATTAAGTAGTTTATACGTGCAACGGACTATCGACACAGACAGTTGAGCATAAATGAATTAAGTGAGATATTGCAACAGGTCGATGACGTCATATATATGTCTCAACAAGATTTTCAAAATTTTACGCGAATTTTAGAGGCGCTTTCGATATAGACGTCTCGCGCGATCGCCTCAAAATCCAGAAGAAGATAGGTATAACGCTATCGTTACTTCCAGAGATAACCGAAAGCATATATAGTAGTAATAAATCGCGCACAAGAGAACGCGAATTCTCTCGCATTCAAACTGCGCAATTTAACCCTTTCAGTACCAAGTTAGATATAAGAGCATATTATCATCTCCTTGTTGATTCAAATCGATTTTACAACATCTATCATTGTTGCCTAATTCTCATCGTTAAATAAATATTCATTCTTGCACGTCGTGGGATATAAATATGCAAATACTAATATTTAGACAAGAGTCTTCGTTTTCTTTACTTCTCTCATCTAAATTCATCAAAAACCTCATTCTGATCTGCAATTTATTACAAATTAAGTTCAATTAAATTAAAATAGATCAGTTCAATTTACACGCTACGATTTGCAAAGACATCGAGAATTACTTAAACGAGATGTTATACAAACACCAAAAGTCACGTTAAAATTATCAGTGTGGATAATTCTAAGGCAAGTCACACTTTTCTTTGTTAATGGAAAAAAGCTTTTATAAAAACTGGTCTATTTAACAATAATACAGAAATCTAGAATATATATATCCCCCCCCTTTTTTTTTTTTTTAATTCAACCATCTTCATACTCGTAGGAAATTATTCCCTTTCTCAATAATTTCAATATTTACATTTATAGTTTTTGAACATGAAACTGTCACAAATTGTATCTCCATCAATAGCGTGTTTGCGAAACCTTGCTGAGCGATAGCAGAGAAAATTATAAAGCCGAGGTTACTTTTATCGAGATTCTAAAACGGACGTGACAAGAGAGAGAGAGAGAGAGAGAGAGAGAGAGAGAGAGAGAGGGGGGGGGAGGGAGAAAGGGTGAGAGGGAGAAAGAGAGCTAGAGACAGAAGATGGAATATATTTGTTAAAAACTTTTTATCGTAATTAAATGTAGGTTTAAAGCAGGTACTGAAAGAGCTAACGGCGAATAAGAAAAGCGAGTTCCCCTATTATACTATCCTGGTCGATACTTATCAGAGTATCGTTGCTCGGCGCGCTCTTCACGCGTGCTATATCGAGATAAGATTATCCAATTATGACTATATATAATAGCGTTTTAATATATTTACACACACACACGCGCGCGCGCGCGCGCGTGTACATGTGTATACATGTATATAGCAGCAGCGGTGAAATAGAGTAGTGCCCGACTAGCTCAGAATTACATAAGTAACAAACAAGTAATCGCGAAATATGCGTGTTGTTAATCTATATCTGTATGTATAGATATTTCATATATATATATATATATATAATCGTTTTGTTCATTTTACTTGTTTTGTTGTACCCCGGGGCTTAGGTACACACGTGACTAGTTTGAAAAGAAAAGAGAAAAAAAAAGAAGAAGAAGAAGAAGAAGAAGAGCGAAAACTCCTTTTCGCCTGCCGCGCGTACTCACTCTATCATCGTCGCTTTCTATGTTCTGAGGTATATTTATGTATACGTGTGTAGGCGTGAACGCGCGTGTATCTGTAGTCGAAGCAACCTACGATCTGCAAGCGCTCGGAACCGCCTTGTTCTTGTCCCCGTCTCGTACGCGTACGCGGACGCGGACGCGCGCGAGATTCGCTTTAAAAGGTTTACACTCTCGAATCGATTCGCGCTCGGGATTCGTCTCTCAAAGTCTCTCGTTTTACGAGATACGGCTGCCTCTCTAAACTTCCTCGGGAAGTCTAGGTACTAGAAACGACAATAACGACGTTTATTCGAGGACGATCGCGCAATGATCACGCGAACAAGGATCGTCCTCGCGATTGCCGACAATTACGAGGTATAAGCGACGATAACGAGGACGAAAACGAAAACTACGTCGACGTCGACGTCGATGTCGTCGTTTACGAAACGACGCCGCCTGCACCGGCAGGACGACGAAGCCTCGTGCTGTTTTTTAACTGAATTATATCGAGTCTCATGGTCGAGGGCTAACTCGGTGCGTCTTCCGGTTCCACCACTCCACCGGCCGGCCCCGTCTCGCTACCATCCTGGCTCACCGTCACGAATTGCTGCGATAGTGTCTGCAGACTCTGCCGCACCTACAAACATTTCCCTATGAACATTTCCCTACATTTACAACGAACATGGATAGCCGCTTAGGCTTAGATCAATCGATTAGATGACGTCATCATCTAATCACTTTTCGCAAGTTACGTTTGTATGTGAGTCGCGATAAGATAAAATTTGAACATCTGGCATAAATATATGTAGTAATAATATTGTATGTATTTTTTATACCGTATAAAAAAAAGATATACAATAAATTATAAAAAAAGAAAATTAAAAGCGATCATTCGATACGAATTTGTACCTCGTTATTCCGAGAGAGTAGAGGTACGCGCGGGATAATATTTTACCTTCACAATCTGATCCAGATTCGTGTTAAGATAATGCAATAGTCGATCCTGCGTGAAACGTTCAGGCGAGACGAGAGGATGGTTAAGATAAGCGGTGTGCAGCCTATCGATGCGCATCATCATTAGAGCCGCCGATACATAGAGAATTGCCAAGAGACCCACCAATATCGCTATCACCATACCAGGTTTCAATCCATTGGCAAAAAGGAATCTCAATCTACCGGATCTGTTGGGCATCGGTGTCTTCGTTAATACCATTGTCTCAAATCTATGGGAAAAGAAACGGTCATCAATCCAGGAGGATAACTTTAATATATGGTATGGTATACCGTGTATCAGAAAGCGCTGTATAAGTAAATTGAGAAAAGACTCGGCAAAAAAATTACTTAAAAATTTCAATTTATTACGATTTTATGCAAAGATACAGACAGAAAGTTTCCTTTACATTCTTCATTTCCTATCTCATTGTATATACAATATTTTTATTGTATATTTTTCAAGTTTTCATTTTTGACCTATCTCAATTAACTTTACCACAATTGCATAAATTCTCTTGAATTAATTTGAATTAAATTAAATTAAAATAAAAGATTTAAAATTAATTAATTGACCGAAAAAATAAAATAAAATAAAATAAAATAAAATCGATTAGACTTAATGAAATAATTTTAATTGCTCGTGTGAATAGATGGTGGGATAAAAAAAAAAAAAAATAGAGAGAGATACAGGACTCACCTGGCGGACGGCAAACTCGGCCTGTTGAGCGCCACGGTTGCTACGTCGGTGTTGTCGACGCAGACGGTCGGTGGTCTGGAAGAGGACGTCGCCGCGACGTCGGTGCCACTCTCGGACATGCTCGACTCATCCTCCGCGGCGTTCACCTCGGAATCATCGACGAGCGGCGCTAATAACTTGGTGCCATTGTCGAGGGCCGGCAACGCGTCCGGCGTGGCGGCGCGCGGTTCCAACGCCGCGTCCCAGACCTGCTTCATCAGCTTGTAGGTCGAGTCGCGCGACAGCAACGAGCAAAAGACATGTCGCTCTTCCTCGGTGGTCACCGCCACCGCGTTCGGTATAATGCGCGCCGTCTTCTCCTTGCTGATCTTGAGCACCGACGCCGTCGGTATCAGCAGCTTCGTCACGTAACCGAACACGTTGCTGTAGAAGGCGAAGTAGTTGGGCGTGATGTACAAGTGACCTTGCAGCAGGATGTCGCCCACCAACGCGCAGCTGTAATAATTGAGCACGTGCTCGTCATCCGCTACCTGGAAACGAGATTTCGAAGGCTACGCATTAGGTCGGTACTGCTCTTTCGCCGAGATTGCGGCGGGATACGTGCCATTTTTTTTTTGGTGCATCTTTTCGTGTACAATCTAAGCGTGTAATGATAGCGACGCGTGAGGTTTCCTTACTTCTTTCCGTTCATACTTATCGTTAGTCCTTATACTTTGCGAGTACTTTATTAATTCTACGCTCTAAAGCCGAGAGATTTTAGGTTTTAGGTGATTCTCGTGATTTTCCACGACCGTCCTTGTCCTAAAGATGCGCTTGATCTCGAGTTGATACGCGATACTTACGTATACGTATCATTTGTCTCTCTTGCTGCCTTGTGGCAGCAATCGCGTCAATTGCATTCGTCAATAATTCTTATATACGAGAGATGCGACGCTGTACATATAAATATTATAAATTTTTATCTGACGAGAAAATCGATTGTGCTATTCGCTATTTCGAATAATCCGACGAGTTCTGATACATTTTCATAATTTATTTTGCTTTATGCCATTGATTTTTTGTATCGTCGTATTTAAACATCTGGGTCTGCTGGGTGAGGCGCGCTCGGCTTCTCTCAAATTCACCGATAGACAAAGGCAAGTATTTTTATATCGTATGTATGCAATCGAGGCTTGCATTGACGTACGCGCGTTTACATCCCCCCTACAATGTGAGACCGTTTTTTTACCGGATAGAAAAGAGCCAAATAATATGATAATAGATCGAGATTAAAGGAATTACGTTATTTGTTGAGAAAGGCAACATTTACAAAGTATTTTCTCCTCCTTCCTCTCACATATCTTCTCCTATATACAATTATAATTGTTTTCAGAAGACGAATACACGAATACAAGAGTACACTGTTCAAGTGCCAGAGATATATATATCTAAAATTAAAATATGCGTATTTTAAACAGGAGATTATACGAGTTGCCATAAAAATTCTCACGAGATCGTCGCCCGCTTTATAATATACTATAATATAATAATAATATAAGAATAATATAATGTGCGCGCGTAATGTGCGTTATATGAAGGGGAACAAGGGGAAGAAGGGGAAGAAAAAGGGAAGGGAATGATGAAAATATTCATTCTACCTGACTGAAATGCCTGTGAAACTTTTTCTGTCTCGCGCTGCTAGTGGACGTCGGCGACGACCTCGACGAGGATCTGCTAACCTTTGCTGGAGTCTGCGCGCCGCCAGCTGCCATCGATGGTGTACTCCTACTCAACGGCTTCGAAAGGTGACTGAAAAAAAAAAGAGAGAGCAAAAATATGAAACTTTCGCTTATCATTGATACAATATTATAGTGTATCTGTATTAAAATTCTTAAATATACAAAACATACAAAACACATAAATTTCTGTTTTCTTAAAAAAGAATTTAACACAAGCGAGCATGTTCCGACTAGCTATTCCAACATCCAGATGTAAATAGTAAATTGAGAATTGTGAGTCTAATTCGGAAAAGTTAAAATTTGTCTAACAAAAAAATATATCCGAAAAAAAGTTTAGAGAAAGAGTTGAACTTTTTCTAAATTATTCGAGATAAAAATTGCAATGATAACAGTAATGAAAATTATAAAATATTTATCATAATTGCGATTATTAAAAGATAATTAACGGAACGATACATATACAATATAATCGAGATATAGTTTATCTCTTTAACATATATTTTTATAAACTAAAAAGATGAAAGATTTGGCGAATCACAATTTATATTAGACGAAACATATGATCCTTATAAACGTAAAAGATGAGTTAATATACTCACTCTCTTTTGTCAACGCTATCATATACCGTACATATATCTCGCTTTATATCGGTGTCATCGCGCACTTGAAAAAAAAATACCCTACTCCTTGTCCTCAACATATACATACCATATATTGTATATTATCAAGTAAGAAGATGTCGCGAAAAAGAATATCCTGCTTACCGCTTACGCGCTCAAACTTTATATTTGCATCGCAACGAATGTAGATTATAGAAGCTACTCTCTACAGTATATTTATAGATGCGAATTTAAAACATGGAAAGAGAGAGTTCAAAGACGGTTGATTTTCTCTCACCAAAGAGTCATATAATGATAACTATACGACGATTGACGGTTACACAAGAGTTATATTTTCTTCTCGCATTGCCGGAGATTATATATATATATAGGGAGATTAATATATTCATTTTGTATCATTTTTGAACCTATTACATAATATATGTACTTGTCTTTGTATATCGTATCCGTATATAATACGGGCAACAGGTTTTACGATTAAAACATATCTGTTCTCGACGATAATTAAATATAGCAATTAATTGCGACAAACTATGGTGATTTAAGATATCTCGCGTTTTTAGATTAATTTTCAATGTGTGTGTGTGTGTGTGTGTGTGTGTGTGTGTGTGTGTGTGTGTGTGTGTGTGTGTGTGTGTGTGTGTGTGTGTGTGTGTGTGTGTGTGTGTGTGTGAATGTCGTTTCTTATTTAATTAAAAAAGCATCGAGCATATTTTTCATTCCGAAATATAAGTTATGACAAATAGTAATTTTGATTTTAATTTCCGTTCGAAGAAAATAATATCATGCAGTTTCATTCTTGTTACTTGTATTATTTTTATATCTTATCGCGCGATTCGTCCAAAGTTTAAAAAATTAAGAACTCGCATCTCCTCCGCATATCTTATTCATCGGGTGTTTGCATTTTTAAATATCGATATAATTAATAAAACATCAACGTCAACTTATATAACAAGTTTTAAAATAGAAATTTCAACGGCATATATAATATCGCCTACCAAAGAAACACAACAACTAACTTGTCGGACTTGTTCTGTACTGTCTTGTTCTTCTTGCCCATAATAGAGATACTCCACAAATCGTTGCCCCACATCTCCACGCGCGTTTGGCCCATCTTTGCATCTTTCGTTGTACCTCCTCGTTCAATTTTTCGTTTTAAAACTCGAGGCAATTTCATATATATAAATACTTGTATTCGCAGCGATCCACAATCGTATCAAAAGTCACTATCATTCGATAGTGCTATAGATATAGACTTATACGTTAAATTGTGAAAAAATATCGCGTATCGTAGAAAGATACGAAAGCCTTCACTTCTGAAAATTTCCGCACAACATTGCAAAACAAGGTATAGTAATTGTTTCATATGAGAGGATTATTTTTAAATAGACAAATATTATACTTTAATTATTTCCTCACAAATTTCCTAAATGAAAAGACAACGGATAGGTACATCTATCAAATAAGCTGCGTCAGGATTTAACATAATTTTTTATATTTATTTTCCACAAATTCGTTATCAAATTATTTAATCAAAAAAATTATTATTAAATTATTAAAAATAAGCAAAACATTTGTGATGATTAAATTCGTATCTCATTTATAGCAATTTCGAAGATGCGGATATTAAATCCGGATACATGCCGAATGCAGAGAATATCTAATACAAGCGTAACTAATATTAAGAATATAAATGACTAATTATAAGTATATATATTCTCTATATAATTTTTTCTCAACTCCGATCAGATTTCTTCCGATCAGAGTAATATATAATGCATAACGAATAAAACGTCAATCTCAATTCCAATCACTGTCGATTCATCTCTCCTACGTGAGCCTTCGTAAGGCGACCGTTCCATGTGCGGTGTAACGCGTTACTGATGCGAGTAGAACCGCGGCGTGATTTAACAATTCGTTGTCGACGTTGGTGATAACACGTGGGAGACTGTCCGGAGCCAGACTGTACGTTGAGCCATCGCAGAAAAAAAATCGCGCGACGATAAATGATCCAGGATGCAAACGTAAGCCCGATAATGATATGTGACAAGATAAAAAAAAAAAAAAAAAAAAAGGTAGACGGAGAAGAGAGGACGAGCGAGCGAGGTGGTACGAGGGGTACGATAAGAGATTGCGAGAAGGCTTTATTGTGACTCGTGATATCGCGATAGGGTTGCAAAATCTGCGAATCTCGTGACTCGGGAATAATAATTTCGGGAAGACGTTCACGAGACAGGAAGCGATATCGAGCTTCCCCTTTTCCGGTGTATTAACATTTACATTTACACCGATATAAGGGCTGTGTCGTGTATTATACACCATATGTCGCACACGCGTACCTTTCTCGTTCCGAATTATCTTTCGCAACGCAGTCTCTGTATGTAAAGTCATTGTATACAAAGAGAGATCGTAATCTCTCTATCGGACAGCTGTTAAAACTGACCTCTGAAAAATTTTTCTTTATTGAATAGAATAGCATTTCCATGGCATAAATATGAATGAAGTATATAAAAGCTTACGCAAAGTAGAGACTGGACAGACCAGCATTAATAAAGACTTGGAAAAAGAAAAAATTATACATATTTATCAAGCAATATCAGTTTCTCTCGACGTGTCAAGATATTTTAAGAAAAAATACGATAAAAAAAAAGAAAGAAATGCGCAGATTTCATCAATTACAATTTTTTGTGTCATTTCGTAAACATTCAAAAAAGACTGCATGAATAATCGTTTTCAACAGGAAAGGTCAACCGTAATCGTACGTAAAAAGTTTATGAAAAATGATTTTCTTGATGTGAAAAAGATTTTCTTCTTGATAAAAAAAAAAAAAAACCCACCTATATGGAAATTTTTTTTTTTTTTTAATTTTATCCAACAATAAGAAATATTCGCGCGATACTATTAGAAAATTGATGAGATACTTGTGTTTTGCATGGAGACGGCTTAATCGCAAAAGGCAATTTTACGCGGATAATGCCTGCGACGTTATGTTTTGTATCGTAATAACCGTTCATGAACGGCATGCGTGGCACAGCTATTGTAAGAATAGCCGCAAAACATTCCCACGCGATTGAACTGTTTGAAAACACAATTCTATTCTCGACATGATTTAACGTTACAAGTGCTGTCTAACTGCGATATTTACATCCAAGTATTGCCCGATTCGACACGATACAAGGCAAGATTCTAGTTTCGAAAACACTTGGTTTATCTGCAAAAATCAATGAACGATATTCATTTAGGTCTGAGAAAAATTTACGAGATAACGCAACGAGGTTACCCAAACGTGGTTGAGAGATGTCAGAAAAAATAATATATGATTCATATATTGTAAAATTGAACTGTATCATTTTTAAATATACGATCGATCCATCTATTAAAATTAATACATGTCTAATCTAATCTAATCGATAGATTATTCGCGTACATAAATAAAATCTTTAGGGAGAAAAAAAAGAGAGAGAAGAGAGAGTGAGAGAGAGAGGGGGGGGGGAACAAATTAATTATAATGTCTTATCGCGAAAACATGTAACGTCTTATTTTCCGCGATAATCACTCTCCTCCCACTCCCATTCTCTTCTGCAATGTATGTACAGGTGCGACATTATCATTATCAGAAATGCCTCATCGATAATGTTCGTAACTGCCTATTCCGCGAAAATAGAGATATTCGAGATATCGAGATAACGATTATTAAAAGCGCGCGTACGCATATACATATGGTATACGCAAAGCTATTCATCACTGTCCGTGTCGCGGAAATAATATCGAAAAAAGCGTCAAAGGAAGCGGTGCCACGAGCATATCGCGCATGCACATTTATAGAGCCTCTACAAATGCGTCGTATAATTTCTAAATAAAATCTGGATAAAATAGAGATTTAATGATTTAAATAAATAAGATAGTAGTAGAGCGCGCGTACATATTATACCGCGTATAATTTATATCGTATTTTTGCTTAAAACTAATATCTCTATTTTTACTTTTACCGCGTTACCGCTACTCTTGTCTATAACGTGTATAATTAATAATATAACGTTAAATTGGTCGTTTCGTTTGTGATTACGCGAAAAATTCGCGTATAACGCGCGCGCTTTTAACAATGTAACAAGATCTCCTCACCTGTCGTTACATCGCAAGGCCGCGTGACTGGGGCTCCTCGGAGGCTGAGGACAGCTGGCGCCGGCCACGGTGAGTTGGGACCCGCTGGTCGATTGCTGGCCCGCGACCTGGGCCTGCGACGCATCGGGGACAGCTTGCAGGGGTGTGCTGGGTGCCGATCGCGCGCCTATGGACCCCGCAGACCTACGAACGACGAAAGTCGAATGAGATTTCAGACGGAGAGGATTGAAGCTGTATTTTGCGTGAGAGATGGCTCTTTTCGTTACGTATCGTTTATTTTTATTCCATACTCCGACACACATTTTTTATCCTACAGAGAATTATTTATTTGTAATTTATATATGTAGTTGCAATAAAAAATATATTAATTACTTACTCTAAGCGCATTAATTTTTTATAATTTGATAATTTACACGAGACTGTAGACTATAGACTTATAGACTATAAATGTTTCTCTGATAAATGTAGCAATTAATGTAGCAATTAATGGTAGATGCTGAAAATCGATGAAAAAAACCATATTGTCTCAACTTTTTTATTTTATATATTTTTTGCTTATTTTTAAAACCAAGGAATCTCATAAAATTAATAATTAACTTTTGTAATTTATCTAGAAATAATATAATAAAAAGACAAATGTTCCCCCCCCCCCCTATGTATCGTGTGCAATTTTTGTTTCACAAGTGATCTTCTCGATTAAATCAAATGTCTGCGATTAATTCTTGATTGGATAAGATACGCATGATATTATTTACTTTCGCGTAAAGAGATTATCATCCTTGTACAGTCGCAAACCAAGTAAGGTATTGGAGATCACGTACCTTGCCCTGGTGATGGTGAGTGGGCGGGAAGAGAAACAAAGCTCGATCAACGCTTTTGTTTCGAACTCCATCATCGTTTCCGTTTCGCGAGAGACGATATTATTATTATTATTATTATTATTATTATTATTGCTTTCGAGATAACATATCTCCTGAATTTTCTTCGAGAATGCTTATGTACGACTGAAAGAGCTTCAACGGCGATTGCCAATCGATCGACAATCGACGTGAGCACGAATCCGATTCCCTTTGGTTGGCTATTGGAACGGAAGCCGAAATGTCCAAATGATTCTCGACCAAAATTATTCTCGTTGACAAAAGTTGCACGATTGTCAACGCGATAATTCGCTCAATAATTGAGCGCGATATATACTCTTTCGAACGACGATTGGTAACGCGGTGGATTATGCACATGTGACACAAAGTGTCTACTTGGCGCGACGGCCAACTCTACTTTATCCGCTTTTATTCTGCTGTTTATCGCTCGAGTTGGATAATGACAGAACGCGACCGAGGAAATAATAGAGGCGGGATAAAAAGTAGTTGACAAATGAAAATAAGAGAATAGCAGCAATTATAAATAGTTATTAGTAACGTTCGGGTGTTGATCGCCAGCCAACTTTTGCGGAAACGAGAAGGGGAGAAGGAGACAAGGACGAATAACAAGATCAGGACAAGGAGAGAGAGAGAGATAATAAGAAGAAAAAATAGCTATCGAGATGAGACAAAAACGCGACGCGATGACTAACGAACCAGTTTCGGTCTCTTTTCGCGGCGCGAGAATAACCACACCTCGGCTGATCGGGTTCAACGAGCCAGGTTGCCTTTGACAAGCCGGCGGCCTGCCGTCAGCGCGACGATGCACAATGAAGCGAACGCGCACCAATGGACCACGATCGATCCTCTCGCCGTCAAAAAAGAAAGAGAGATGCGAAACGAGACGATCGCAAAAGAGCGAAAGAATTCAATAGAAACCGCGCTGGTATCGACACTTTCCGAATATCCCTCTCTTCGATTGCCGCCACTTGGCGCTCAGCGATTGCAGAGCCAGCCTCGCGAGGAAGATGACGCTCATTCTTGAAGCGGCGATCTCTTCGGGGGAGAGAATAAGGATTCGTCCCCGCACAGTCCGCTTTCTTCGCGAGAAGAAGAGACGGGGTTCGAGAATAAAAGTGTCGACGAATAAGGAACGAGAGCGCGAGTTCCGGTACTCCACGGGGCCAGCCGGGATATCAGACTGATCGTCGTTGAACGCGTACAAAGTGTCCTACCTCGCGACCTTTTTCATAATTCATAAATCCCCGAGTGCGCACCCGCGTACGTATAACCCGTCCTCTGATCTATAATCCGTGGCTAGAGTACTCGTACTTACGAAGCCCGCGCCGCTTTATTCCTTCGGATCGAATATTACGTACGATGACAAGTACGCGCGGACGCACGTCTCGCTAAAAACTACAAGAGTAGATTTGCAAGAACAAAAGGCGATTCTCATCACTTTGTTAAAACAACGATGCAATGTTATATATTTTGTTTCTGTCACATCAATATTATCATTATTATATTAATAGAAGAAAGAAATCGAAAGAGAGATTGTTGATTCGTAATTTCTAACAATGTGTATCGAGAGAACGATACATTGTAATACTGACGATAAATTTATGACACATTTGCGTCGTATTAGAGTTTACGAGAGAGAAAAAAAAAAAAGGTATGAAATACAAAAAATTAAGGCTGATGTTGTTCTCTGTGTGATTACAAGTCGTACATAATGATATACGTAAACGAATAATTCGTGTAATTAAATGCGCTGTTTCTTAATTAGAAAAACACACAAGAGTACCATTGTGTAAACAATTGCAACTGCTAAGCGAAAAAGAAAAAGGGAAAAAAATTTTACACCAAGTTTGCGTCATTGTTTGAGTAAACAACACCCCGACAAATCGCCGAACCGAGAGGAAGCGCAAAACATCTCGCCCCTGATGTCTACGAACTGGAAAAGAATATAACTCGTCGTCGAGTCGCATTGTCTGGCAGCCTTTTCCGAAAACACGAACGTTCCTTCTCTCATAGCGCTCATACTCGATAAGAGTCAACGGGAGTAACGATATAAACACTTTTTTCGAGTTCTACCCGCGGTCTAATATCGAACGCCGATTGAACAATAGCGACGCTCACTCAAACACCATTACTCTTGTTAAATGACGTACTGACAATCGTTTGTGAAAATAGCAGGTTTGGGAGGTAACGCGTTTACACGTAACATTGTTACCGTTACAGTTACCTTTTTCTATTTGTAACGGTAACGAATTATCCGTTACTTTTATCGTTATCCTTTGCTTCTTTATTATCTTATATCTATTCGATAGATGTATTTTTTGAAAAATATTTTCTAGTCCTCTATCGTAGGCTGCATTCTAATAGTCGTCACACACTGCCGGGTACTGAAAATCTATAGTAACGTAAATTATAGATTTTACAATACTGATAGTGAATATTGGTATACGCTCTTAATAATATCGATATTTCTCTTGTCAATATTTAAAAACAATGTTTGTTTGATAAAAATTTTCGACAAAATTGAAATTTGTAAATTACAATTTAAATTCCTACAAAGATAAGTGTATTAAAGAGTAAAGATATTAACATAAAAAATTAGAGAATCATTAAATAAGTTTAATAATAAAAAAAAACCGCTTGCTATATAGAGACTAATTTAGACTTTTCAATTGTAACATAGATTATTACATTTAATATTGATTGTTAAATAATTTTATAATCTAATAGCTTATTTTAGCATTACGAAAAACAAAAACATAACGAAAAGGTAACGAATCGTTACTTTGCAAGTAACGGTAACGGTAACGCGTTACTTTTATAGAGTAACGTTTCCAACCCTGAAGAATAGAGAAATAGATATATATATATATATAGATAAGAGAGAAATATATATACATATAGAAAGATAAAAAAATATACAAGTATGAAAATGTAAAAATAGAAAAATGTGGGAATATAAAAATGTAGATAAAATGCGGGGGTATAAAGATTAATTAATTTAAATATTATATAAAAGCTATAGTCATATATATAAATTATAAACTGTTTAATGATAACTATATGAAATGTAATTGATAAACGATTAAAATTAAAATTATAAACATTTTTTTTTCTTTTTTTTTTTTCTTTTTACCACAGGGACAATAATATGCTAAATCGACCCGAGTATTTTCGTCTACATCCTAATCGAAAACCCGTTCGAAAGATTAATTCTTCTATTAATCTTAAATTTAAGTCGCGACATATCCGATCGTGATGGGTGGTTACTTTATCATACATCCTAATCGAAAACAAATCTTTATCCGGGAAATTGATTGGCTTATTAATCTCTCGAGTCGTTAAGATACCCGATTGATCGGCGACTGCTTTAACGTAAGATTAAACACACGTGCGCGTGCACGTGCACGACAACATGTCGGATTCCGGAAAGTACGATCGCGACTACTATTATCTTATAGCACGTAGCACGCAGCGGTCACGGACACATCTCAGAATTTGATTAAAGGTACTCTTGCTTCCGTGCGTTACGCGGACGCGGCCTCGTAAAAGCGACAAAAAGACGTCCAGCAACATGCAGAGTATCGTGGTATATATATTCTGCATTATTGAGATGCGTCAGCTGTGCGCGATTCGCGGAGTCTTTCTCGAAGGCCGCAAAAAGACGTCACGCGACGCGACACGACACTTGTACAAAGTTCTATAAACGTGTGGCATTAGAGATCGAAGAGATATCGGGAAAAAGTTCTGTTTTGTGTCACAGGACACAACGTAACTCGGCGCGACGTAAACGGAAAAGTTTGTTATAAAGAAAAAGGAAAGAAAAAAAAATTACGGTGTGAATTTGATGCGTCCCGTAAAGAGATCTCTCTCTCTCTCTCTCTCTCTCGTTATGATGATAAAATATCTCTCTCTGTTAAGCGTTATTGAAAAATATAAAAAATAAGCATTTAAATTATAAAACTTTAAAACTATGTATTGTATAACTTTACGATTTTTATCTCGATAATATAATAGTCTATATTCACGTAACACGTGACGTATCGATAATTGATAATGGTCAGATCAATAATTCAATTAATATCAGATTCATGTTGGACATCTCATTATTATCGACGATAATAGAAATGGCACGTATTGAACTTATTCTCTAAATATAATTGAAGTAAATATCGATACGTCTCTTATCGCTCAATATTCTCGAAATAATCTCGAGCGGAGTGTGTCAAACGCTTAAACACGATGTGTCGAGGTAACCAAGAGACCAAGAGAAATTCTTCGTTTCGAATGCGCGAATTCACACGAATACGCAAGTACGCGGATATCGTCTTGTGCATTTTCTTGACGGCGAAGGTGTTTATATTATATTTATGCGTTTCGGTGGCATCGAAAAAATTATCTATTATAATATTGTAGAAGATATCATTCTCAAAACGTAATTTTCAGATGTGGAAAACAGATATGGAGAAAAAGAATGTAAACAAATGAAAGCAAATTGAAAAAGAATATAGTAAAAAAACAGGAGCTATTTTTTAAAATATCTTAATCTTGAAAAAATATTCAAAAATTATTTTACATCTTAAAAAAACACCGAATAATGACGCTTCTAAAAATTTGCAAAAACATTCATAAATATAAATATTGTTTCATTTAACGAAACAGACAATGTGTATGCGTACATTTCTAATTGCATACAACTTTTCACATTTACGATACTTGTCTTTCAATGACATTCATCCGTACGCGTGTCATCGTAAAATACACGTGGATGATGACTTTCCTTTAGAGAAACACACGATTTCGAATGACGGCGCTATTTAATTCGAATTAAAAATCCAAAAGCGCCACTGGCCGATAATCGACCAATCTATCTTGCACGAATACATCATTACGTTGATAAATATCATGCCAGCAATGACAATCGAATATTTTTAATCGTACGCATATGTATATTTAGAAGAAGAGAGAAGAATATTTATGTATAATTATATTGTATTTTTCACAAATTTATCTTTCTAACAAAACAAACAACTATAACATTATAGATATTATTATAGTATTTGAAATTTCCGAAATTTTACGCTTTCTTTGTTGATTAAAGAACTAAAATTGTTACATAATGTTTATTTCTTCGTGCAACGTTTATGGATGTATATTTTTCTCGTACAGTCTGCTTAAAAAAAAAAAAAAAAAAAAAAAAAAAAAAAAAAAAAAAAAAAACCCGTCGATGTAATAAATACGATCGCAGGATGCTGGGTAATTAGTCATTGTCGGGAGCTCGGGAAAAAAAAAAGAAAAAAAAAACATGTGACTTCCCTTCGTTCCATATGCATGAAAGGAATATACACATATGTATAATACATATATACGTGTTTATATTTTTATCCTTAGCGTTTCGAAAAATTGTCTGATCATCGCTGATGATCACAAGATATCAAGATTACTTGGCAATTAATAAAAAGTATCTTGTACAATAACCTGATCAATATTGGTATTATACTTTGTTTTATGATATACATAAATCTATATTTTATATACTTCTCTTATAAATCTCTTATAATTAGATTGAAATCTAGATTTGAAAAGAGATGTATAATATATTATATATATTATTCACATATTGAAGTAGATTATAAATATCATATTATATCTCATATCTCAGAATATAAACTTTTATCGTAAAAATATTCAATTAAAAATTTAGCGTGAAATTCGTCGTAAAATTTTAAATCTCTCATCAATAATTTCTCTCTCTAATTTAACAAACTTTATATTTTAATTCATATTCCAATGCAAACGAAATTAACAAAATCCTAGCTAAGGAAATAAAAAATCTTGGGAAAATATAATTATAAAATCTATAAAGAGAAACTCTCTGTTGCGCTATTTTCTCATTCATCTCATTACCGATCGTTCAGTTTTACTGCAAAGTCTGAATCTAATCTAATCTAATCTAATTTTAACTGCCCATCTCTATTTTTCTTTCGAAACTAGAAGAGAGTATAAAATATCTAGACGTAAAAGTTCTAGATGTTTTATTTATTTTATGCATTTATACATGTTCACAAGCTATCGGCGATTCCGTATACAGATAAATAGGATTTTATCATCGCGCGTTCAACCTCGCGTTCAGACATTATGGAAGCAACAGTCGGCCGATTATGCGCGTGCCCGCGGTGTTAAAATCTTTACCTCGAGGCAAGAATAAAGAAACTCCGCGAAAAAAATTCCGCGACGTGTCACGGGACATCTTCACTGGAATTTGCATCAGTAAGTCAAGGAATTTTCGCTACGAAATTACCAAAAGGTCCATGAGGTCGAGTGAAGATACGCTCGAGCAATAAATTAATAAACCTTCGCAAAAAAAAAAAAACTCACGTGCCATTAAAAAAAAACGCTTAAAAAAAACTGTCGAATCTAAGACGTAAACTTTTTCTTAGCAAAAACTCAAATAAAAAGCACGCTTATAACGCTACACATACGATACGTTAAAAAAAATATATACGCTAAATTAACGGTACATTTTTAAACATTATTAAGTTAAAATTAAAATTATATTTTTTTATTATAGTTCAAATATCTATCGTAATTTTTAAAGAATTACTTCAAATTTATCCATCTTGAAAAACTTCGAAGGAAATAAAACTTTCAAATGAACATATATATATATATGACGATATTGGCGCAACTTTGAAACTTTCATCGCTATTAGATATTCCGGTATATAATAAAAGTTTTGACTTAAATACTCGTTATTGAGAAAACATGTTAGCTGAAAAAAAAAAAATTTTTCTGCTAATAAATTTTTCATAAATTTTTTCTTTCGATATTAGATAAAAATGAAACGATAACTTTTTAGCTTGATGATATTTCAATATTCAATAAAACACGATCCATCGAAGAATAAGCGTACACTATAATTTTTTCATATTTCATTAACTATCCTCTTTAATCGAAACTTAATAACAATTAATGAATACTCGGTTATTGCATGTAAAAGCGATTAGAATAGATAAAATATAGGTAGGAGCGAGCAATCGAATTTCATTTGGGAAATTGTTGGGAGAAATATTGTAATTATATTTTTCCATTTGTCCTAATATCTTTCAAGTCGCGTATATCGTAACGAGGAAACTGAAAAACTATCACGTCACAACTTGAACCATCAAATTACGGACTTAAATTACAATGGACACGCGAATGTTTACTTATGTCTAATCCGATGAATCCGTAAAAAAATCCACTCTCCACGTGGCTCCTTACCGGTATATCATAATTCGATTTACGTAAACGCTAATATCGCGTGCACGATAGATGCTAATATACATGGACTCGGAATACAAATTGCCATGGTACAACGCATTTGCACAAACGTATCATAGAACTTTAGTGTTTACTTTGGTACACGCAAAGTACGATACAGTATAGATATTGAAAAACCTTTCTATTAATAAGATGTATATACATGTATAACGATCAAAAAAATTTTTTTTTTCCTCCAAGGAAGCATAGCGCGAGTCAATACGGTCAATACGTAAGGAAAGATTACTTATTGACTGTCTCCTTGAATATTTGACCAAGTATCGAATTTAATCTCACGTACGTCTTTCTATTGTATTTGTACAAGAAACGCTAGGTATATATATATATATATATATATATGTGTGTGTGTGTGTGTGTGTGTGCGATCCTATGATGCACTCGTATAAATGTAATGACATTATTATTTATGAATGTAAAAAATCGATTGGCCTTCAAAAATAGATTAAAAGACCCGCTTCGCTATATCGTTGCGAGAAGAAAATATCCCGATAACACGCGAATGATTCAATCTTCGCGAAAGATATTTTCCATCATTTTCGTAATTAGGGATTAACAATGAGATACTCTAATTTCTAATTGTGAGATGATCTAATTTCGCACAATTCAGAATTCAATTTAATTTATCGATATGATTAATAGTAATTAATGATAAAGAAATCGCAATTTTTACAATATAATATTATTATAATGGTATTAAATAATATAACTAGTAATATATTGTAATTATATTTGATATAATGTCTGATTTTTTAATATATTGTAATGCATTTTGTAATACGGGATCTACAGCTCTTTCATGGCGCTTCGAATATTTAAAAAAAATAAATCAAGAGTTACATTATATATATATATAATAAAAATTTAGCTTTTCTCTGTAAAGAGAGCTCTTGCCGATCTTGCATTATCGATAAATCTAAACAACAAAGAAAATAAAAAATAATAAGAGAAGGAGAGAGAAAAGAAGATTGAATTAAGAAATGTCGGTGATAGAAAGAAAGCGATTTAAATTCGCGATCGGATTATAATCTGCTATTTGATGTTTAGTGCGAAATATATCGCGGCTTCCGATTTCATACCGCGATACGCTTTTTCTCCAATAAAACAAATGTAAAATCTCGGAAAGCAAATTAATATAATGTATTGAAAAATTCTCAAAATTTATTGCGCCTATGATATTGCAGCTACATGTATTACATGCATTAATCAATCCCACGCAAAATGTTATAAACAATTTCCAAAACTGTACTCCTTAAAGATTGTCTTTCATTAGCCTCCAAATAGGCAAGTTGCAATTTTTATCTCGTTGAGTTTGATGTAAAAAAAATGTAAAGATACTTTACGTATAGCAAATATTTTAACGTTTCGATACTATTATATTATGATATAAAGGCGCGATTACATTTCTTATTTTATATCATTTTATATTTTATCAAAAATATTTTATAAAATATTGATAATTAATCCCCGATATATTTCGTTATATAATTGAAAACACAATTGTTTTGTATGTACAAGTATATAATATAAATATAATATGACAGTTACACGTGTACACGCGCGCGCGCTTGTACTCGACCTCTATATAAACCGTTCGATATTCCAACTTGAAATTTTAAACAACCGAGTGTTCTCTCACATGTGCCCATCCCCCTCTCGGTGTCATCTTCTTTTTTCATTACCTTGCGCTATTCGTTTCATCGCGTCCTGTCCCAATTAGCTCTCATTAGAGCAACTCTTAAATGCATCGTACCAAGCAACACTCAAGACGTTATTAATTATTTCACGTCGCAAATTACACCGAAATTGAGAAATAAGATTATATTTAGAGATTTTCACATGAAGAAATTTCAAAACGACAATCAAATTATTGCGTTTTTATTAGTTTAGATTACTTTTTAGAATAATATAGATATGAAAAAAAAAAAAATAATAATAATAATAATAATTTTCGATAATCTTCGATAATATCGAACACATCACGATTGGCATTTTGAATATTTCTCTTTTAGTAAACCTTAAAGTGTCAGTAAAAACACGATTGTCCTCGAACATGCGCATAGAATCTTGGCAGAACTCTCGACGAACTTGTCAAAGAGAAATAAATAAAGGTTGATCGTGAGTGCTTTAAAGAGGTCATGGCGCGATCAAAATTATCGCAGAAAGTTTTTGGATGATGAATGATAGAGAGAACGCATTAAACCTATCGGCTTCGGATTAGATTGTCAGCTGGACCAACATTCCGTTCGATAGGTGGCCTTGTGAGAGAAGCAAATTACGACTCAAATCGAGATTGTTAAATACGTCGTTATAAATATGCCTTTCCTATTTATTTATCTCCGTGTGTGCGAAATTCATCTTTAAAAAGATTTTCTATGATCCAAATTTTGAAGAATTTTTGTCAGAAGAATTTCTATTATACATGTATATGTATATTGTATATACAATAAAATCCAGTTTATCCATTAATATCCAGCTCAAGCTTGTCAAAGAATCTGTTGATAAAATTTATCTGCGCGAGCGTTAAATATTATATATATCATTTATCTCGTAATTTCAATATAAAGAGAATATAATATAGTCGCTAAAATTTTGCTTCGATGAGTATAGATTTATATATGATATTTTTATAATGCGTTGTCAAAGATGTGAATAAAATTCCACACAAAAAATTTTATTTTACTTTCGGAGACTTTTACTTAAAAATCTATTGTATTATTATATATACATTATTTTTTGTATCGATAAAATCCTTAATATATAGAAACAAATATAATTTAAAATTCTCTCTCTTGTTATATCTTTGTTATACAAAACTAATTGTTATATAATTACTATAATTTTAGCACACGCTTCGCAGATTTTACGTTATATTTCCGATTCAAAATAAATTTTCCGTAAGATCGTTTCTCTCGATGTCATAACGATAGCAAGTTTAAATTTTAATCATTACCATATAAAAATATTCGTTCAACGATAAGTCAATTATTAAATCACGAATGCAAATATGCCTAGATCACCGACTTGGCGTTATTAGGTCAGATTGAATATGATTTCTCCCAATGCCGCGCGATTATTGCGTAATATCGCTGCCAGAAAGAGAGAGAAATTGACCCGAGTATCTCGTCATATCTAATTTTATTGATTCGGTTTCGCAGCTATGTATTGTTATTAGAATATTGGCAAAACTACTAATTAATTCTCGTCTCCGTCAATGAAAGTTATAGATAAATGGTAAGAAAAGATGACTAATAATCACTTAAACTTTCAAATTGCTTTCCACTTAACGTAAATTTCGCATCAAGTTTGTATTAAATTTAAATTTACATGTCAAGTCCAAAGTTTATACTTTTACAATAAAACTTTTTAATCGTTCCATGATATTCTATTAGCCGCTTACATGTTTGTTATTTTTCTATCAGAAGCTTTTTTTCAAAGACGAAACTTATTAGTACGAAAATATAAATTTTCCCAACACGATCCTCTCAAATGAATAAAATATTAGATAAAAACAAATCCTTAGAAAAATTTCGCCGGTGGGATTCTCCTACGAAAATTCAATTTTTATAAATATTTAAAATCTTTCGCAGAGTACAAAAAAAAAAAATCATTATTTCCGTCGACGCGCTTCGTGAATCGTGAACGAAGCGATGTAGAGATTGTAGAGAGCGCAAAAGTTACGGCGATCGCGGTATATGGGACGAGGCCTCCTCTCGCCTCCTGACGAGACCGGCGGAATGACAGAGCGAGCCGCGAGCCACGTGAACGCGCTGTGAAAACGAGCCGACGACGGCAGGCTGCTAGCTGCTACCGCGCTCGCGAACGAGCGAGCCACGTCGCGAGGTCGTCGTTCTACGAGCTCGGAGAAGAGAGAAAACTTAGCGGTACTCTTTTTCTTCCTCTACGTGTGCCCCCGAGGACCCGAGACCGACGATGCTGATTAATCCTAGGAACTCGCGCGCCGCCCGCCCGCTGCATCGCGTATGATGACCCGCGAAGATGAAAAACTCGCGATTATACGAATTACGGCAATCTTCGCGCAATATTGAATTAGAATATTTAAAAAAAAAAAAAAAAAAAAACGAAAGGAGAGAAAGTCGCACGTGTCCCCTCCTCTCAAAGAAAAAAGAAAAAAAAATTAATAACGAGAGATATTGTTGTATTTAGATTGTAGTTGGATGCTACGGAAAAGGATAAGGATGTTATAGAAAGACCGATACGATTCAATGATTAATAAATTATATAATTAACAATAAAAAAGAAAGGAAAGAAATTGAGGCATATTATAACTGAATATTATACATTATAATGGATAAAATAAAAGTGATAAATTTCCCGTGGTAAGAACAAATTAGAAATAGTAATAAAATATAAATATAAAATCCACATATTGAGAGATTAATTTAAAGAACTTTGGAACCACGTCTTACAGATCAGCTGTCTAATTTATTTTCTTCCGATTAATTTCTTTCCCTTCGTTACGTATAAAAGATATCTTATTATTAAATCTGTTTCAACGTCATAAATAATTAATTCCAATGTAACTCTATATTTAATTTCAATTTGTATTGATAATGAAAAAGTTTCTATAATTTTAATGCGTATCAATTTTTTGCTATTCGCATCGAGACAATACTCGAATTAATAAAAGTATCTAACATAAGCGTCGCTTTATATTTGAAGTAATCTTTCTTACAAATGAAGATACCAAGCCCGAAGAGTCGTCAACTGCCGCGTAATCATAACGGTCCAAGTCACGGCGAAATCATTTCACGTCGAGTAAAACTACTATTACCGTACGCTATTTCGGGCAACGATCAGCCTGCGATATTCGATCGTTTATAAAATGAGTATATCCCGTCGATATCATCGACGGCGAACGGTACAATTCGGAACAGAGCGTGTCCCAAAGTAGCGCAACGTATTCTACGATTCGACAGTCCATAAAATGTGCTAGAAACGGGATCGTCGAATATTGAAAATTTCTAGCTTATTAAAGCTTCGAGATAGTAAATGGAAAATTTTTGCGTTTCAAGCGAGACGCGATGGAGTATTCGTTTTAAAAAGTTATCGCTTCATCATCGAGAGAGACTTATGTATGATGTAAAAAATTTTTTAGAATTTAAAAAGACTCGCGCGTATAAAATATCAGCAATTAAATAGATTAGATTAACAAACATTATTTGTATTATTATTATACATATATGTTTAAATTGATTAAACGAAAAATAATTATATATATTATATAATTATTGCAGCTCGATAAAAAGACGATACGATTACTCACGATCGGGCCATTAATATTAATTTGATATTAATTAGACGGCTGTTGCAGCGCTAGATGCTAGAACATCGTATTATTATTCGACAACACGTGGACAGTTGGACGCACAGCAGCCAACTATTTCCTCTCGAATCGCGTTAAAACCGTCCTCTCGAATTAGAAACGTTCATTTCTTCGCGATAGCGCGGCGAAACGCACGCCGATGATGAGTCCGCGGTTAAAAAATACCGGCCGCGACACACTTGTTGTTCTTCCTGGTATTCTGCGATTAATTAGGAGCTAGCGATACTATTCTTATTCGTTGTTGATCATGTAACGTCGTAATGTGCGTCACGCAAGATTTTTTGCCGATCGCGCCGACACGTACTCGGTATATATTTTGCGCCTTCTTTTGTATATCCTTGTGTCAGACTTTTTAAACGTCCTGTTTGCATCCATAAATTATACACGTTATTATGCGAATAATAATCGTGAAAAACGTACAATACTAACTAAACATCGTATGATACTCGATAAAAAAAAATCCTTCATAGTTGATAAATGCAGATATAAGTCGAAAATATTAATGCGTTTACGAATTTGAGAAAAAAAGGGTTTTTTTTTTTTTTTTTTTTTTTCGTACATTGAAATTATAATGATAAATCGCAGAAGAGAGAAAACCTGAACCCTTTGTTAAAATATTTTTTAACTCTGGCTTGATCGATATTTTTTGAAATTTTGATATCAAAAATTAATTTATAATCTTAGGAGATTAAAGTTCGCTTGATTTTAAATATACGCATGACGCATTTGCATACGCATTTAATATCAACATTGATATTTTAATTAACATCTTAATATTTTTAGTCTTCCATCTATTTCTCTCTCTCTCTCTCTCTCTCTCTCTCTCTCTCTCTCTCTCTCTCTCTACTTCGACAATAAAGGAATAATTTCTCATTGAGCGAAATCGTAGAGTAATCTTCGGCCGTACATCTCACAGAGTCCTAATATATATCATAGTCAAAATACGTAGAAAATGTGAAAGAGAGAGAGAGAGAGAGAGAGAGAGAGAGAGAGAGAGAGAGAGAGTGAGAGAAAGAGGGAGGGAGGGAGGGAGGGAGAAACGCGTGGCCGGAATCGCGGTCGATCTCTCGTCACATCGTTGGTCTTTCCTCTCTCATCTCTTCGTATACAACGTATGCCAGTTGTTAGCGATGCTTGCGACGTCAGTGACCTAAATAGGGGCAATGTGTATGCGCTGCTAGCCGAAAGAAAAAAATTCTTCCTCTCTCTCTCTCTCTCTCTCTCTCTCTCTCTCTTGATTCTATATTAACTTTTGAGCGATAAGGCACTAGTGCAACCTTGCTTCGATAAATCTTTTCCTCGCATCCGTATTTAGCACAGGAGAAGATAAGATATCAGAGTCGCATCTACGCATATATCAATATTTTCCTCATTTATCACAGCGATAACGCGATCCAAAACGCGTAAAAGACGAAATTTCTTTTTCCGTATCCCGCGTGAAAATGGCATAATTTGAACTAATATGAGAATTTACGAAATCTGTGTTTTCTGCATTTCAATTAGAGAGCGGAAACGAGAAATTAAATTTCTTATTTCGCTTCGATATTTTCGGCAGTTTTTGCACCAAAAGCTTGTGTACAAAATTTGTATAAAATTCTCAATTAATTAAATTAAATCGCAACAATTAATTTTTGAAATTCGGGAATCTGTGATTGATATCGCAGTCTCCTTCATTCGAAACTGTATCGATATCGGCATGATACTTGATAAATATTTCATTAATAAATAACACACACATATATATATATATATATATATATATATATATATATATATATTTATTATAAATTATATATTGATGTGTATAAAATATATATCGAGAAAGAGAATACGTAAAGTACAAAAAAATCTAATAATTATGTAAAAGAGCGCGTTACATAAATTACAGGATATTTAATAATAATAAATAATTCAACCGGATACTATCATCGAATTCAAATTGTCGTAACCCAGCCAACCTTTAATTAATTAGATATCCGATTGATTACTCGTTGCCAAACCAATTTTAGACGCTTAATTAATACGCTCTTTGCATTAACAAGTAATAAAACAATTTATTATATATTATAAATATAAACAATATATTATATATGTATTTATTATTTATTTTTGATTTATTTAATCATGGCAGATTTAGAGAGATAAAATAATGATAAATTAATCCGACGTATCCCATACGTAAGCAATCGAGCGACAATTTTAATTATTTCGCGCAAAACAGACATTTAAAAAAAAAAAAAAAGTGGAGGGATTCCTAGAGACGCTCGATATTAATCGATATTATGTATATGTTAATTTAATTTTACCTTTTGTTTCTCCGCAGCTTCGAGTCATCCTTTGTATAGAACCCCTGAACGAAGCAAAGCATTATGGGTTCTCTGAGAGGATCGTGCACCTCTCCCATGCACTTTTCGCGTTCGCTTACCCTCTTTTTCAAGGTATCCCTCAAATTCGCAGAATGATCTCTCTCTCTCTCTCTCTCCTCTCTTGCGGAAAGAGAATTTCTCCCGGCTTTTGTCTCTCCTTTCGTGATAATGAAACTTTTTCGCAGATTGCTGTCGCGATTTTATCTTTCTTTTTCTCAAATTGATTATTTCTAAAATCAGTAACTTTGATGTTCAACTTTGGTGCTTTTGGTTCCGTGAAATATACAAAATGACGACGCGGAGATCCAGAGATGGACGAAATTTACGACCGCTTTAAATCGCTCGACGATAAAATTCTTGAAACTTTTATCGGAGATCTATTAGATCGATGATTTATGATAAAAACTTCCGATTCAGTTTAGACTCGGGTATGGTTACGATAGTCAAGGATCCAGAGTAACAAGATTGACGCCTTCGCTCTTGTTCGCTTTTCCTCCGGTTCCCTCGAAGGATTTCGATCAGTTGACTTTTCGACTTTTTCCTACAATATTCTGAATCGACTGTCTCGTTGGTGGACGAGGAACGGATGCAAAGAACGCAACGCTACGCGACGTTGTCGGCGTCGTCGGCGTCGTCGGCGTCGTCAGGGGTGCGGCGGCGCCCTTACTTAAGGTATCGCCACGCGGTTGCCAGGCCAACAACCATGAAAGGGCAAAGTACTCGTCGCAAACTGCGTATACTAACGACAACAAGGCACAAAGCTCTCGTGCACTTATCGATTCTCTTCCATCTCTCTCTTTTTCGCACACGCTCTCGTCTCGAAAGTCGTTTACCAAAGCTCAACGGAATATCGTTGACTAACGATAAGAGTACCTTCAGTGATTAGAAATCGATCCAATATCGGTCGAGGACAACTCGTAAATTAACAGGCTCCTTCGTTATCTTGTCTTTTAGCGGAGATCAATGCTTTTCTTTTAATATCTACGATATCTCTTTACTCGTCGATGCAGGAGAGACGTCGATACGTTGTATTAGATGTTATGACGTAAGATACGTTAGCCGATATTAAACGTAGTGTCAATACAATTGTTGTACATGTCTGTTTTTTTCCAGTCGATCATACATTATCCCTCGATAAAATAGGCGTTAAAGGATATTTGAAATCTGTCATTGAAAAGTCTCCTTCAGGAGTGATTTCATTAGAAAATAATATATAATATATATAATTATAATATAAATTTTTTTCAAAGACTGCCTATTTTCTCCACGAGTAACGTACAAGGATATTATCTTTCCGTTGATGGAAATGAAATCATTTCTCTCATTATTTGTTCCCTGATCAAATGTTTCACTCTACCATTCCGCATACAGTGTGTCATATTTATTAAGAAAATAATATTTCAGCAATCTTGGTGGCTTGAAGCGCGTGCTCGATACATATCGAGATTTAACGACTGATAATAATATATTCCAAATTAAATCCTCTTTTCCATCGCTGTGTGTGTGTATGTGTGTGTCGAAGCATGCGCGTGTGAATTTATCGAACGGTATCCGCAAAATCGGTTTCTCCGTTTCTAACCTTTTCGGCGAATACCATCTCTTATTAGGAATATTTAAATCGTTCCATTTCTATATTTAAACATCGGCGTTCAACTCGTTGCCTTAATAACAAAATATATTCCGTCTATGAAACTCACTCCCTGAAAAACACGATCCCAGTTTAACAAGCACGCTCAGTCTACTCTTAATTGTTTCTTACAATCCGATATATATATATAATCAAAGATATTTAAATCTTTCCATACCATCTCCATCAACATTTTGACTCGATCCACGCCTGGAGATTCGATTTAAACCAGCGGAATTTCCCGAAATCGCCGATCGATCGATCGAGCGCGCGGAGTCGTTGCCTCTCGAGGTTATCAGGGGTTAATGCTCCCTCTCTCTCCGTCGATTATCTCTCCGATACTTGACATAATTCGACGCGACGGGATTCGCGCACCACTCGCGAATGATACACGCGATCTCTCTCTCTCTCTCTCTCGATCGAAACCGGAAATCCGGGGGCGAACACGACGACACGCGGCGCGACAAGACGCGAGATACGAGACGACAACCCGAACGTACCGCGTCCCCATCCGATACTGCCGCCACCACGCCGCCAGCACCAGCCACCACCCCACCACACGCCACACCGATCAGCGCGCGCATTTCTCCCTCCACGACGCTGCCGCCGCCGCCGCCGCCGCCGACACCATCACTCCCCCTCCATCTCCGAACAGCGCGCGATCGTCTCTCTGTCCCTCCACGATACCGCTGTCGCTCGATACGTCGCTCTATACTATTTTCGCCGTAACTCCCAAAGAGTCGCGGTCATGTCGCGCAGCGACGCTTATACATATGCATCTATCCGCCTTTCTATATGAGCCTCACGTGCGCGCACCCTACGCACCTGCACGTCTTTATGAGTCTTGCCGCTGGGGAATAATGCCTATAGCGGCCGGGAGCAATGTCGACGTATATTTATGTATTGGAAAGAGAAGCTCTGTTTAAAATATTGTTAAGGGCGATAATAGAATGTTTTCATACAGCTTTGTATTATCGAATTCGTTTTGCGTTTCCTTAAAAGCAAATATTTTCTGTGTTAAGAGAGAATATTCTTCTTTCTAAAATAATCGATATTATTGTAGAAAGAGAGAGAGAGAAGAATATTTTCTTTTCTTATACATTTTCCCACATATTATTCATTGAACGTGACAAAAGTTAATTTGTTTATACCTTGAGCATCGTGATAAAATTTTCTGAAATCAAATCTATTAAAAAAAAAAAAAAAAAACTTATTTACAAAATAATTTCTACTAAAAATTATTTTTACATATCTTTATATTAAATTGTTTAAAAATAATATTTCTATATATATATATATACATATATAAGTTATCGATTTATCACTTGGCGTGATATTCACGATATGATTCGTCTTACAATAACAATGTAAAATCTCGCTTGTATCGAATCGATTGCGACACACGAGACGCGAGTAGCTTGATGCGAATGTAGCAGATCCGATTACAAAATTATTGCAAGTCTCGCACAATCCCCGGCTCAACTTTTTTTTCTACTTCCGTCCGTAGAAGCGATATCTTGCAACACGTGTAAATGCCGCGTGTCTCTCACGCTAAATCAATATGTGCGTCGTTGGAGAATTTCTTTATCGCACTTACGATTATGTAAGTTTGAAAGCGCGAGTTAAAAAGCATTAATAAATATGGCAGTTTACGGGATTATTACATTTTACCTTTTCTCATAGGCATGACCGTAACGGCGCGTCAATTTTATTTGACTGATTTTTCGCTCGCAACATTGTTGATAATTATCCGTTTTTATCTAAAAGACGTACTTTGTGATATAATGGAGCCGATATTCAATATTGTTTATTGCTTAACCTGATAATCTGAAATTAAAACGGAATAATATGGTAAGAAAGTGTAAGGGTATTTTTTAAAAATATCTCTTTATATCTTTAAGACTGTATCATTGATATAGAAATTTCTGCAAAGTTTATTCATTGATTATTTTTCGAAAAATTGCCAGCTAAAATATTATATTTTAGATGAAATATAAAAATTTTATACATTTTCTTATCTCTCCCAAAAAATAATATATTCAATTTTTTTTTCCGTCGTATCTAAATAGGAATGAATGAATCTTGGGTAATCATTGAAATAATGGACACTCTTTCTCTCTCTCTCTCTCTCTCTCTCTCTCTCTCTCTCTCTCTTCATAAATTTGTGATACGTGCGCGCGGACAATAGAAAAATGAATAATACTTGACAAAACAATAAAATAATTTTTATTAATTGATAAAAAAGGAACCCCTGTAGCGATATCTCAAGTTTTATTTGCGCGCATCGATGATATATAACTCCCTTTGCAGATATTTGTGAAATGTCATATTAGGTGATTGGGTAAACGCGATTGTTGCGCGATGTAAATTAATTTGAATATTTTATAAAACACATTTAGCAACTTTAGAAACAGTAAATTTCTACTTATTGTTAGACTTATTCGTCCCATTTCAAACAATATTCCTTGTACACACGCTATTTGCACCAAACATATCTTGATAAACACGTCGCGTGATTAAATATGCATTCTATTTTAAAAGTCATTGTTTCGCTCTCGGCAAAATTCGAAGATATAGTAATAGATAATAATCGTTTGCTTTAAATGAAAATTTGTAGAGCATCTTTGATCTTTATACACTCTAATTCATCACGTTCAACATTTTAGAAATTCACGACACTAAAATATAATAAATTATAATTACCAATAAATTATAGCATTTTCTTTATGTATGGCTATTTTTAATTATTTTATCATATTTTTTAAATTTGTTATCATTGAAGAGTGATTTATTACGCAAAACTTGTTGAAATTTACGCAATTTACGTACAATTTTAAACAATGTTCCTTGTTATAGATCGTAGTTTTATATCGTAATATATTCGTAACATTTAATACAGTATATAGATTAGGGAAAACATCAAAAAGCTGCGTTGTCTGACAACTGTTTCTATAAAGACCAATTAAAGTTAACTGGGAGCTAATTGATTTAATATCCTTCTCAGATGACAGGGTAGGCAAAAATAAAGAATATAGCTATAAACTAGCTATAAATTAGAATTAATTTTAACACTTATGGAAAAGAAAAATGCGAAATTCGATAGTGATTAGTGGGTTTTTTACTTGAAATCATCTAACAATAGCCTTCCCTTCCCTTCCCTTCCCTTCCCGGGAATCCACAAATATATTACCTATTCACGAAATATTAAGTCTGCCCGGATCTCTCCTTCTCTCTCTCACTCTCTCTCTTTTTCTTTTTCTCTTTGTCTGCCTTTTTGTTCTTCGGATGCGTTTACACTGTCACCGAAACGCACCATCACTTCGCGACCTTGCCGAGAACGACTGGAGTCGAGGAGCCGCATTTATTTCCCTCGACGAAAGAAATACAACATGAGAAAAACTATCGCGTGGCACTCGTTATCTATATAACGGGTTATCGGCGACGAGAGGCAACGACGATAATACCGTCGCCACTGCCGCCGCCGCCGCAACATCTGCGCGAGCGCGCGGAGGCTGATAATCTTCCGCTTCAACGGCAAGAAGAAATGCTGATCGAAGTTCGACGTGTATCGTGCGATAAAAAGCGTCCGTAATCGATAAAACTCGATTGACCATTTACCTGGACGCTTCTAAAGACGCGCGCGACTGCGTATTGGGAAAAAAAAAGAAGAAAAAAAAAACTGCGATTAAGTAACTTTTGTTGATTTTTAAATGAGCGATTATATTATGTAATTAATTCGTCGATTACAGTGATTATTAATTCGAGCGTTTGTTATTCACTTGTGCAAATTTAACTCTA
This sequence comes from Polyergus mexicanus, assembly GCF_030449975.1. Classification (NCBI taxonomy): domain Eukaryota; kingdom Metazoa; phylum Arthropoda; class Insecta; order Hymenoptera; family Formicidae; genus Polyergus; species Polyergus mexicanus. Next base: position 160,119 of record NW_027223337.1, read on the forward strand.
GAGCGATTATTATATGTATGTATATGTATATAAATTGTGTAAAGTAGATAATTAAATATCAGGCGATTAAATATCTTGACATAATAATAAGATTATCATATTTGCTCGCGTGAAAGGAATTAAAACATCGTTGCCATTAAATAGACTCGAATTTAATTTGACAAACGAAAATGAAAAATGAAAAATAATACACACACACACACACACAAAATATAAGGGCATAATTTTTATTAATAAAAATACCGTTATCTCTTTTTAGATTCTTAATTTTAATTAATAAAATTAAATTTTATGATAATAAAATTTCTCCTTCTCTTCCTATATTAAAAAATATATTTTTTTCTAAACAATTGAAATGGTCTTATTTTTTATCTAAATTAATAAATAAATTATCTTACGCTATCAAGATAATAGCAATAGATAACTGAGTATTAACATCTTTGAAAATTCATGTTTTTAGACCTTCGTCGTGTCCTGTTTAATAAACGATTTTATAAACGATCGTCTTACACGAGAGTGTAAATACGCTCACGCAAAGAAATGATTAGGTGCTATTACTACAATCCACAAATCATGATGTAATAAGGTGACGGACCAAATAGAAACGATATTACTAACGCAGCCAGAAATTAAAACCGAAGGGACTGAGAGCGAACGTTTAATTAATCCGACACATAACGCGATCCCGATGAAACCTCACGCGACATGGACGTTGGATTTGCGTCGTGTTCAATCTGGCTTCGTATCTTCTTTCGCGCTTTGTATCGTTACGTACGCTATACAATTGGAACGAATCAAACGGGTAATGATAACTGACATGTCCGAATCGTGTTTCTCTTACGAATCATGTCTCTCGCCTAAAGACTTGTAAAAAAAAAAAAAAAAAAAAAAAAAAATTCCTCCGCGTGTACTCTAATTAGGTCCAACTATATTTGCAAGAGAATTTCAATTCTTGTATATTAATTTCGTTATCATTATCATTGTAAATTTGGATATTTTTTTTATTTTATTTTTTAATTTTTTTTAATGGAGAAAACCGTGATGGAAATTTATCGTGTGTGATAATGTTAAGCTTTTGATATTAAATATTTTCGTTTGTAAAAAAGCGACTTGGATTCATGACTTGCTAAACACTCGATTGTTACATTCATTTCTTTGATTAACGCGCCATATTGCATTCGATGCAGTTAAGATCGATGGATTCAACGGCAAAACGCACCGTTGCGATCCAACGAGAGTACAGTTGTAATTTGCTCGTTTATCAGCTGTGCACACACGCCTGTTAATGCCTTTTGATATCGCACGATAAGCGCAGAGGCCGTTCCGTAGCAGGCAAGAATGACACAGTTCGTTGCACCACAATATTCTCTGTCCTTGTCTTTCGCTTCCTCTTTAATATCCATCAATAAAGCCTACCCCGGTAAATTATTCGCTTCGAATTTTCGCCTTCGAATCATCGTTATCATCGCGATCGTTATCATGGGCGATGGGAAAAATTAAAAAAAAAAAAAAAAAAAAAAAAAAACAATTACTATATAATTGCATTTGACATATTATGAGCACGCGTAAAGAATGTCTTAGATATTAGAAATAAATAACAGCTTTGCGCAAATCAAAGCTGTCAAACCGGCCGGTTAAGATCCGGTTCTTTTCGTTAATTATTCGTATAAAACGTCATAAACGACTGCGAGCACGAACGGATTCTCTTTCTAGAGCGATTATTGACCTGCGACGTGATACCGCGCGGCTAAAGCGGAAGTTATTACGGCAAAATGTTTCTGCTTCGGCCGGATATCACAGCCCGAATCACAAGCGCGACACATCCTTCCCACCGATCTTAACCCTGGGCGTATCAGTAGGGAGAATTAATGTTTGTATATTGTTAGCGATATCGAAAGTTTAACCGCGTGTACATGATGCAATTTTTTGTGCGCATGTAGATTAATTTTTATTTTAACAGTTAATTTTAACATTTTTATTTCATGTAATTTAAATGCTGATTTTAATGCTGCGTAATCTAGAAAATCAAAAAACGCTAACAAAGACAGGCACTATAGATTTCGGATATAAGCTGCCATACGAATTGGACAAAAGTTTAATCTTTTAAATCCTGTAACATTATGTAGTAAAAAATTAATTGAATAATATAAGTGAAAGTTTACAGAGTACTATGATACGTCAGACGGAAACATTATATTCTTTGATAAATCGAGTGTTGCGTTTTATCGAGATAATAACGCGGGTTTCGGAAATAGAGCAAGGGTTTTTAATAGAGATGATTCTACATTCTGCTCGTTTACGCCAGTCTGACGTCATTATATACATATATAGGATGTTTTAGGATTTTAAAAAACATATCCTAATTTACAATATAAATTTAGAATCCCAAGATAAGTGAAATTCTTCTTCTCTAACGAGGCGTTTGCGAGCGTATTCCCTAGAGAAACATTCTTACTTATTTTGAGATCCTAAATTCATTATATAGTTTAAATTCAAAATACCCTGTATAATATATTTCCCCTGTATATACGGTGCCAAATGTCTATAAAATAGCTTTTGACGAATGACCTGAGCGATCACGCTGCTTGTGGAGTCACAAACATTTCATAACATTTAATCAAAACGGATACATTAATTCAAAGCGTAATATATCGTGATAAAACGTTGTTTCTATAATGGGGGGAAAAAAAAAAAAAGACAGAGGTTATCTAATACATTTTTAATGCCTTTGCGATAACATTGATTCAAGTCTATAAACGCCATTTGATTTATCTTTAAAACGATATCAAGAAAAGCAGTAGCAGACGTAAACTTAGGTTCATGACCGCTTCTGAAAATATTAAACTAATTGTAAGAGAATGCCGAGCGATAAAGAGAAGACGATAAAAAATTCTTTTTCTATTATAAGAAAATTATATTATATAATATATCGGAAATTATATCAAAAATATATTACAAGAAAAAAAAAAAGATTATAAAGAAAACGGAAACGAAAAGCAAAAGACCGGAACAATAATCGTCTCAAAGTAAAAGCTCAATTCCGTTGGCAAGACGATTGATATTGTCGGAATCGTATGATCTACGACATTAAAAATTCTAAATTTTAAATTTAAATAGAGAAAAGAACTTTTGCAATAAAAATAAATCAGAATTTTAATCGATAACGCATATCGAGAATAAAATACATCAATCAGGCATGAGCTGATCATTACGCTCGCTCGCTCGCTCGCTCGCATTTAAAAACGTAGAAAGTCCACTTTCCAGCGTGTGGGATATTTACTTTCAGCTAAAGTGCCATCCCGTGAGTGAATCGAGAATGCCTGGTACAAAACGTGAGAGAAAACTAGATCGAGCGGATTAACCTTAATATCAAAGCCTGCGAAACCTTAGCGGTACTATTTCGTGAGAGAGGAGAAGAAACACGCGAAGCGATCGCAACCGCAGGGAGAAGGGGAATCCTATAGAAAAACCTCTGTGCGATTGACCTAATTCGTTTCCAAGTGCATCGCGATTGGGATTCATTCCTTCCGGTCCACGCCAACAATACACGCGAATACACGATGACGATACGATCCACGAACAAAGATTCGCGCGGTATTATAAATCTCGAGAGTTTTAGGCCAGGCCAATTTCCGCTAAAAAGATACTTTCCATCAAGTTTCGTTTCTCGAAAGTAACGGCTGATCGCGCCCGTTCTAATCTTTTATCATCGAGCAGGTTTCGCGTTCCCGCTAACGCTACCTCCTTTATCTTTACTTCTTTATCTTTACGCAATAATTAGAAGAAGAAGAAAAAAAAAACGAAAGAAAACACTCGGTATAATATAACATGGTTTTCCGTAAATATCACGTACAACGTACGTAATCCGCAAGAGGGAGGAATTGCGACTGTCCGCAAATAACGTTAATTTATTGGCAATACGCGGAAGAGGAAACGGTCATATTGCACGATCGGGAATCTGTCGATGCGTGTGTGTTTTACATTATTAGTATTCGCCCGCATTTCGCTAAATGGCGATAATAATCCTGGGATAAATATGCCTGGGATATGGGATACAGATACACGATACGCTCGCGCGGCGTGTGAAAAATTCTACAAAAGAAAAAAAAAATGCCGATGCATTCGATCGCAAAGCGACACGAAAAAGTGACGAATATACGGCTCTTTCGTGCGTTTTTAATTGCAAAAGCTGATGGACGCTCGGCAGAATGTTCGTCTGTACACGTGCGAGTCGTGCGATGTTGTTGATCGCTGTCATAATTATCAATTGTTGCATTGACGATATGAGAAACTATTACATTGCCCCCCGACCCCGAAATCGTTCCGATTATTATGAATTTTATATATGTATAACTTATATATATATATATGTATATATAAACGTGGCAATAATAAATTTGTTAAAATTATTTTCGTAATTCTGTGCGAACGCTAATGATTTCATTTTAAGGATAATGTGACGCGATGTTAAGATTAGTATTTTTTCCCTCTTTTTCATATATTTTTCTAAATATTATAATATAATAAAATATGAACAAAAGATACGATATTGTATCTTGAGCGTAGAAGAAAAACAAAACGTTTGCAAACATTCGTGCGTTAAACATTCCAGATCACTATCGCGAAAGATCAAGGATATATTTATATATCTATTAGTGATTGATTAGAATTTAGAAATTTTCTCACTTTTTATACAGAATTATTAAAATAGCTTAAGAAACAAGAGATTCCGTGTTGATCCGTATCGCCGGATACGTTGTAATAAAATTGAAATTTTAATAGGATTTAATTTGCTAGATAATATAAAATATAAAATATAAATCAATACCCTGCCAATATAAAATCGCGTCGTATTTCGGCATAATTGGTGCGGATTACAGATAAAAACACTCTACTTATATCTACCTAACAAGTATTATAAAATACGCATAGTTATCAGCGTATATTATCTATCTCAACGACAAAGAAATTTCGATCCTCGTGGAAAGTTATCGCAAAAGTTCCCTTTTAACTACGACATGTCAAAATTCATTTATAACGCTATTTAACGATAACGCGATAGACGTGCGAAATTAGTACGAGATATCTCGAGTTATTCAAATCGTAAAGAGGATTATATTATCAAGTATGATTAGGACACAATTGACATTATTGATAAAAATATATAACAATGCAAATTTTTATGTATGTATAATTCGATAAGTAATAACAAAAAAGACTAACGTAAGATGAGGATAATAATTAAGATAGAATTGCTAATTTAAGAAATAGCTAAAAAATATAATCTTATTGTTAGCAATATTATCATTTTAATAATTAAAAAAAAAAAAAATCTTTATTCTCATCTTCGTATCAACATGCGCATTTTATTTACCTGCGAAAAAAAATGTACAAATAAGCTAAAGAGAAGACGTATATGGAGAAATTCTTTAACAATTTATTTTCGGTGCCTCGTCCTTGAAGGGTGAAAAGAAAAATTTGCTCTAAAAATACGTAGGCAAACGCGAGCACGCTTTATTTACGGCCCGTGAAACATATTGATCGCGCTTATTCGCTATCTGAAAGCTGTATGTCAACGCTGTATGTACAATTCGCGAGATTAGAGCCCAGATTCGGAGCAGTTTCTCATACACACACGCATACATGTCGGATTCGTACATTATATTACGCACATTTGTGCGAATCGACATTTTCTATTTATTCCGCTAATACGGCCATTACAATAGATTGCAAAGCCGTATCTTCGGGGGCATTTATCAAGTCGCTTATTCGTAACAATCGAAACATTCGAAACAATCTTTCAATGACAAAAACAACAGAATAAATAGAGTAAATATACCGTCGTATACAATTACACTTTCTCGTTGAAAAAATAAATTCTAAATGACTAATTTCTTTCTTGCAGATACTTTTATCGTATTTCTAATTTGATTTTCAATAATTCAAATGAAGATTAAATTACATTAGTTGGATTAAAATGAACGATGTTTTATACAATAGCTTTGTTACGTCAAATAAAAAAAAAAAAAAACAAAGCTATAAATGTAAAATTTATTTTTATTCTTTTCATAAATTTATCAATACATTTCTAACGTATCTTAATTTATTCAATTTTTTTTTTTTTTTTTATATCTCACAAGAGAAAGATGTCGAGCTTGGGAAATAGCAAATCGTCTTTTCTTGAAAGGATATCTCATCGTGGCGATGACATATCCATCATCGATGACACAGGTCAACTATCAATTGCGTAAGTTGATAAACTTTTTACGAGGGCAAATGAGGTCGCTTTGGACAAACGTGAAAATAATTTAAATTTCAATCGCGTATGTGAAAAGAGTAAAAATATCGAATGAAAAGTGATGTTAAAAAAAAAAAAATCTACGTCTTCTAAATTATTTTCAGCCGTACACGTGTGCATGTGTACGTACCTACATATTTGTTGTAGATTCTTTTATAAAATCAGTCTTTTCAAGCTACGCAACTACCCCTATACTGCAATTATTATAAATTTATAATTTTAAGATTTTCCTCACATCTCTCTCTCTCTCTCTCTCTCTTGAAAGATGGTCGCGATGCACTCACCATTTCGACGCGCTCTCACACATGTGCAGATGCGCCTTTTCCTCACGATACACACACGAAATTCGCTCATCGCGTATCGCCGATCTTCTAATTCTCAGCCAGTGTAACGCGACTTCGTATTTCTTCGACAATCGCGTCCCGCAATTTCGAGAGATTCTCGACACCGCCGATACATTCTCCTTATAAAGTCCAAATCGATGGATTCGCAGGGTCGTTGTTGTTTTACGAGTCTTCATCATCTCGTCGCGCCATTCGATCGCGACGGCGCGATTCGTACACGCGAGTCGCACCGCACGGAAAGTTCTCGATTGTCGCGAAAAATCTCGCAAGGACTATTCAACTCGATGATACTCTCTCTTTGCTTTCTCGGCCACGAGTTAATAAAATCGCGTCGTTATCCTTATCGACTCTTGTTCATTTTCGCCCAGCGAAATCGACGATCGGCGAGCAACTTCTTACTCGCCAAACAGCGTCGGCCGGATCAACGAGCCGTATCGTTATCACGGCGCGATAAGGAGATAGCGCGCCATTTCGTTATAAACGCGACGAAATACCCATTGATACGAGAATATACGGAAACGCGCGAACACGTTCCGTCCAAGATACCGGCAACAACGCCCGCGCTTATCAAACGCGACGCTAACCAATCGTTCATTTATCATCCGCCGCATTATACCTGATGCCTGCGTCTTACGACCAACACCTGACGCGTAAGAGAAAGACGCTAGTGGTCGGCTCGTTGAAATTGCACGCGCGTTTATTATAGCGATTAAACGGTATATCGTCGGTGTGTATCGATACGCAGACATTCGCTGATCAACGTTACTAGACGGAATTTTGTTAAAATACTTGATGATAAGTTCAAAGTTTGTATCGCAAAATTGGATTAAAATGTTATGATGCAATGAGATTTTTTTTTTTTTTTTTTTTTTTTTTTAATGGAATAAAATTAAAAAGAGATAGATATAAGTTTGTATTAGTGTATAATAAAAAGAAAAATATATTATTATTTGTAATATGAAAATTAGTGATATTTTTCGAAAATTATTAATTTAAAAAACTTATGTATATTTTAGTACTTATTATTATTATTGATTATTAACATTGTCTTGTTATAAAATATCTCTTTGCATTAATTATGTTTCATACATTTTGAAAACATTTGATTGTCGTTAAGATATTATGATGCGATGAAAAAACTGAATGAATCTGTAAGAATCATGATTCAAGAGACTCGCTTGATATTTATTCCAAACTATCCGTCGCTAGTTATTGATTAGAATCTCTATACGATTGTATCTTCATTCACGTTACACGCGATTCATTCATAAAATCGTTTATACCTCGAAGAATAAACGCGTCGATTTAGTTTAGATAGACGAAGCGTTTATGTAAGACTTTGAATCGCGATTAGCGTGTAATCTTAAATATCTATTTATATACATATATATATATAAAAAAAAAAAATCCTTTCACTCTTCTCTATGAAACGTTGCCTAAAACGTTTATACATATACAATTAGTCATAAAAGCATGGCTAATAATTTTTTTTCTTATTCCGAATCGCGTTCTCATAAAGATTTATTAATATATTAATTAATAAACTTTCCGCTTCTTTTTAATTTCACTTGATATATTATAAATTTGACCCAATTTAACTATTTAAAAAAAAAAAAAAAAATTAGAATGATATTCATTCATTCACTCACTCACCCATTGATGACGGAAGCGGGTTCATCGGCGTTAGACGGGCCCGATACCTGGACCGTGGGCACCGTGTAAGCGTCCAGGTTCTGTCCATAACCACCTGCGCCCTGGTGATGGGCGGTGGTGTAATCATCGCTGTCGCTGCTCGGCGGTTGCTCCGATCCGACACCGCCACGAGGTCTGAAACGAAACGAGCCACCGTGTATATTGATAAGCGGAGGAGCGACCGGGTCGGGAAGAGTTAAGATTTCAATTTGATTCTCCACAATTATATTGCGCGATATAATACTAGCAGATGTGTATATTGATATATCCACTTTTAAAAAGACGAAGGATAAATATTTATATAGATATAGATATGCATAAATATAGATATATTGTATAGATATGTATAAAAGGTTAAATTACGACGATAATTATAAAAATGGATATTTTAAATCGGATATAGCACAACGCGCCCGCGGGCAGCGCAGATTTCTCAATTCGAAACTGAATGAAAGAAATGCTCGGGGCGCGACGACAGAGACATCGTCAGTGGCAAACGTCACGATCAGCTGTCGCTAGAAGCGATGCAAATCCCATCGACGCGAATCGGGAAATTAAATGATCGAGTTAACCAGATAAGTACAAGGCGGATCGCGTACGTAACGCGTGCTTCGACGAGAGCAATGGAAAGATTCCAATCTCCCGTGAAACACGCTCTTCGCATACCGCGTTACCGGAGCAATCGCTGCGCATGTAAAATCAGTTTGCTCGGCCTCTTGTGCTAGCGATAAGTTCTGTAAGAATACTTTTATCGTTCGCAAGATTTTTAAAACGATTTTTACGAAACGTGGAGACGAGAAAAGTGGAAGACGAGCATAAATGTAACTTTGCGACAATGTTTTTCACTCATCTCGTTATAACGGCAGCACCATTTCCCTCCATGATGAAATTATATTCTAATCAAAATAATTATTGATTATTTTAAATCAAAAGAGCGCTTCAGGCTTTCACGATGTAATTTTTTAGGGGGGGAAAAAAAAAGAGTAAATAATTCTTACTCTCAACACTCTTACAATTTCATGTTCAATTTTTTTTTTTCCATTCCTTTCCATTTTGATTCTCATTCTGGGAATTCTTACATCATCCATTTCGTAGAGCAGAGACAAAAGATCGCGGAATCGATCGTCCTCAGTCCGCGTTGGCGTTTCGCCGCCAGTGCAGGCGCATTATCGCGAAGGTATATTTCCAAAATAACAATATACTTTACAATGTAAGCGAGAGAAGGGAAATTTCGAAAATTCTCTACCGTTGCTTCTCTGCATATTCGTCATGTCGGACGAGAGTATCCGTGACGGGACAACAAATGTATCTCCGTGGCAACTGCGAAATGTTACGATCGCGATCGTAACAAAAGTTCGTTCGATGCGAAGAAAAGCTGGCCTTTTTTTATTACTTTACATTTAAGTTAACGCGAACGTAACGAATGTAACGATTTCTCCTATTTCGCATCTCGCGCTCGTACGAGACGCATTGTTCGCTCGTTAAACCTCGCCGACTATTTTTACTCGCGAGACCGTAGCATTCTCTTTGTCGTGACGAATCATTGATGAAGCACCGAGTGATGAACCTCCAAGTCGCCAACTAGCATAGTATACTAGCGCATGTATTAGGAATTTACATCGAACAGAATTATTTATGAGCTTTCTCTCTTATCCGCGTTAGTATATACGAAATGAGGTCGCCGCTATTTAAAAATCATGCAAGTGTTAGATCTATCAACTGATAAAATTACAATCGGTTAGTAAAGTCGATATTTAGATCTACTTCGTCTCGTCTTAACTCTTCGTCTTTTGTAATACAACTGATAACTGAGAACGTGATCTCTGATCCGTGACCTTTTGCCCGGGATTCGTAAGGTCTTGGCGAGGACTTGGAGGCGTTGATACCGATCGTCGGCAGTTGCCCAAAGTTGCATGCATAATCGCGATAAGATTGAAGCGATTGTGAAGAAAATCGAGCAAGAATCAAGCATTGCAATGCGTATCTGCGTACACGATGATGTTGCACGGCGACGTTACGAATGACAATAGCGTTACGATACGACTCGAATCGAAGAGTTCGGTCTATTGACTTGTTTAAAAGCTTGAGCGAGCATTAATCTAAATTTTATATTTTCAATTTTCTACTTCATCAATTCTGTTTTTCTTTCAAAAATAAATCCACGACATAAATCTTTTAATTATACAAGATATTCTCGTAATTTTTTTTATACTATCAGAGCATCTGTGGATCAAAAGATGAGTTTAAACAATAATTTAAATCGATTAATCTGATCGATCATAATAATAATAATAATAATAAAAAAAAAAAAAATTAAATATTTTGTGCTATTAGATATATATATATATATATATATATATATATATATATATATATATATATATATTTATATAGCGCTATTTATAATATATTAAAAAATATACATAACAACCTCACGCATCTCACGATGACCGGTTAGATCGATATAAGCGAAGAATCGATTACTTTGGAACCTTTTTTCGGCCGGTGTCAACCTGGCCTTCGTTCGCACCTGCGGTGAGTATTATCGTAACTAGCAGTCCAGTAGAGAGGCGCCACTGTCCTGCGTTGTTGCTGTTCACAGCGGCGGACACATGCAAAGCCTTCTTCTAAGCTGGAACTGGGTCTTGCCCCACGCGCGCGAAACGCAGCTTCAATTATCCCAATCTTCTCGCATCCTCCTTCCGCTTCTCGTCTCTCGTCGATGTGACACGCGAGTCAAACGACAATCTCGGTGTCCGCGCCCCGGGATGAGAAACTCTCCCTCATCAGCTAGGATAGAGATCCTTTCCTCTATTATCTCTTCCGGAGAAAATTCCTTTCGAGATATCGACAACCGTCGACGTTTCCTTTCTTCGAGCCCCTCGATGTTCTCGAGTCTCCCAATCTTTTTTCTCTTGATCCTGTCGACTATCACCAAAAAAACTATCACCGGAGATCAGTCGTCAGACGACTGTCGACGAGGACATTTTTCCCACAAGTCAGGCGCTCCCCTTGAAAGAGAAAATGCGATAATCACAATGGCAACAGAGACAAGGACGTGCTGCAAGGCGCCGCCGCCGCCGCCGTCGCCGCCGTCGCCGTTTCGATATTCCGGATGAGTCCTGACGACGAGAGGAAGAATACGGCAATGCGACGCGAAACGTGTGCGCTCTACTCTCCGTTCTCGACAATCGTTTTCGCTGATGTACGTGTACGTGAGCGGACACGAACACGCGCGCAAACAGACGGACTGGTACTGCGACTGCCGCGTCTGCGCCGCGCGACTCACCTATTGACCGAATATCATCGCCGTCGCTATATGACTATACGATGGTGCACGTACCAGCAACCAGAGGCTGGTTTGTATCAACGCGAACGTTGCTTCAAGATGAATCCTGAGGCTCGCGCTACCGCTCCGTTGACAGCTGTGACGGCCGATCAGCTGATCGCGACCGCTGCTCACCGGTCTCCAACAGACGATTCGCGAATTCGTCTGTTAAACTCTTTCGTCTAGAATCTCACGCGAATTAACTTTCGTCTGATTTTTATCATTTCGCGTCGAAAAAAACAGCTGCGCGATAGCGCGTGTGTGTTTCGACGATTCAATCTCTTAATATCTTCACCTCTCACCTTTTATTCCTTCGAGAGAATTATGTGATCAATCTTCTAGTAAATGTCCGTCTCGACATCATTTCCTGCTTTCCTGTTTTCTTATCTACCTGTCTTGCCTGTCTTGCCTCTCTTGCCTCTTGTTGATTTGTTATTTTTGTATTCTGTGTGTGTGTGTGTGTGTGTTTTTCTTTCAAAAAAGGCATTTATCTGTCTAGCGCCATACACTATGTAACGTCAATATTTTTCATCGCCCGTATGTTTTTTTCCCATTATGTATATGCAATACAACTTTGTGTTAAATTTAATTTTCACGCTGTTGCGAGATAATTGTAGCTTTGGCATCTCGCGTCCATTGACGACTCTCTCGTCTTCTTTTTTTTCCACACCTTTTTTCAACATCGTCCCTCTACCTCTCCATTCGCGATGCGTGTGCGCATCGACTCGTACATCGTGTCGACACTCGATAACCGCATGCGAATTTCCGCATTTAATTGCTCGACGCGACGCAAAAACGACTTGCTCGTTAAAGGAGGGACCGCTCGCAACTCGCTCTTCCATCCGTTCCCACGCGGTCCCATTAGCGATCACGCAAGATCGATCGACATCGTTTCGACCCGACAAAGGAGGGTCTAAACACGAAAACTAGAATACGTCGGAATACGCGTTTGTTGCGAGGGATACCTTTAAACCTTGTTCACGCAACAATCGGTCATTACGTATACTGCGTTAAGTGAAACTTACCGTTTCCGTAGCGGCAGGTTTTTTTTTACGCCAATAAAAATACTTTATTTCAAATGCATTGGGCTACGGACGAGAGAGAAGGGCATGCACGATTAGATTGTTCTTTTCGCCTCTGCTTCTCGTGGTTCGTGCATGCGGACCATGCGGACACGACATGGTCGACGGAATCTTTTTCGCATCTCTCGTGTTACGTCATATACCTGAATTGCGCAATCGGGACTAACCCTCGACACGATCCTTTTCTCGCGACGTTCTCGCCTTGGCCGAGTGATAAACAATTCGTCCAACGGAATCGTGACCAATATAATTTTAATGAGTTCACTTTTCGACGTCACATCAACGCGTGTGTCACGCGAATCCCTTTTATATTTATTCATGACCGCGGAAATGAAGTGGATTGACCGTGTCTCTGGTACGAAAAATTGTCACCTCGACGCGCGCGCGAAATCGTATCAATTATAATTAATATTCTGTCTCTCGGAGAGAGAGAGAGAGAGTGGGCGTAAAATGCCGGAAATGTGACTTACGTTGGCATCGACACGGCAGGACATCCGAGTTGCAGAAGGCTCCTGGCGAGATACTCCGGCGCAGGTGCATCACCCGCTGGTGCGTGACGTCTGGCGGACCGGAACGATCTGTTGATGCCGCAGCTCGCGCATCTATCCGACAACGCAACCGACGATGACGACGACGAGGACGAGGAGGACGCTGATGACGCTGACGACGGCGACGATCCCGCGTTCGTCAGAGGCGCTTCTCGCGCGACGACGCGATCGGCATCGTTGGTCCGTGAAATCTTGAGGGAACTGCTACGACACAGACCTAGCTCGCTCTCTGAAATTTCAACATCGCAAACCTATCATTAGATACAGTCGTCATACATGTATTCACGCACATGATTAAATTATCAATGGACGGTGTGATTGTCGCATGAAATGCGCGAGTGAAAGCGGTCCGCGAGTCCGCCCAGATTGAAAGATACAGGAAGCTACAATATTATTAAAGTCTTCCCCTTTCGCGTTCTCTTTAATCCGCGAAAAAAATGTGCGCGTATTACTCGATTTCAATTTTTATGACGAATACTTGCCGAAGGAATTTTCGGCAACGATACTTCGATCGACGAACTTTCTTGCGATCGCCTCAATTTATTTCTTTAATTTTAATTCAACATTCGCGATAATCAAATATAAAATTTCTATAATAATCTTGAATTAAAATTCTTTCAATGCATCGCACAAGAGACACATTTGCAACGCTCGAGTCATCTAGAAGCAATCTAGTCAAAGTATATTGACCGGTATTGATATTTTCCGACGCCTTTCCCACGCCTTCGAAAACCACTGAACATTCTCGCGACAACTTACTTTTTCGCGTGCAACTTTTTCCCCGAAGAGATTAATCGGACGAGCACAATGGATGACTGTAGATTCATTTCTATAATCGCGAAACGAGACAATCGGAATCGGAAAAGAATCCGCGAAACGTCAGAACGAAATGCATGGCAACAGCACGCTCGACGTCCGGCGAGCTCACTCGCCCCCTCGTCCTCCATTTTAATTCATTTAAAGCCCCCGGTTTTACCCGGTTACGTCAGCCCCGTGTACGAGCGGCGCGCCGCGTCTCCGATCTATACCACCTGCATTACGTGAACGTATATTACGAGCGCTGGTGCCTTTAGCCTAAGTGACTTAAGCCTCGTGGTCCGTCGCGCCGGCTTACCTTGAATCTCATATATTCGCAGAGCCATGTTTTACAAGTAAAGTTGGACGATAGTTCTCCACCGGCCAATCATCCCTGACGATTCGTCTCGCTCTGAATTCTCAATTTCGAAAAGCAATAATTTTTCGAAAAGAAAATCGCGATCGATCGATCTTTTAGCATACGGATTTGATTAGAATTGAAAAACCGATCTAGCGTGCAAAGAATGCGAAATTAAAAGAAATCCAACATTGAAACAATATAATTTCGAATGATCGATCTCGCAGGTAATTTATTTCAACAGAAAAAGCTTTATGAAAGAGAGAGAGAGAGAGAGATTTATATGTAATTTAAATATAATTAAAATATGTGTGTACAATTTATTATTTATTAACGAGAAAAACGACAGAGTCGATCGTACATTTCATTTATATATAATATACGCAAATGTTTAGGTTAATTTCGCTTTATAATATACAATAATAAAAACTTGAAAAAATTTATATTAATCCGCGCGTCTAACAAATAAGAGAAAATAATTTATAAATTATAATTTTTATGTACGTACATACATACACGCGCACACACACGCGCGCGCGCGCACACAGAAACCTTCAATTATTTATTAATTGTTATTTGTGACGCTAAATATAATTGTAATTTTTTCACAATATCTAAGATCGAGACGACGTGAATCCAAGTGATAACAGGGGAAAAAAAATGATGTATATATGTATATTCCCTTTACGCTTGAGATATCGTACGTGGTCGAGAAACGCCGTACACCATCTCCTGGCCTTCTGTCCAGCGACTGAAAATTCTCGAGGCCGTGGAAGAAACGCGAATGTAACAACACCGATACCACCACGTTTTTGGCAAGGCGCCGCGCATCCCTTGCGCACGTTCCATCTATATATATATTATATGCGATAAAAGGCCGCATCTCCCTCGCGAAAGATTCGCGACACGTACCTAATACGTAAGACGACGCATTGCGCGCGATCGAAGATGATTGGCAAATTATTTGCGGCACGCGGCGTGAGACATGACAATGGGGCGGTTTCGTAGGCGGTTTCACTGAAAACCGCGACATTCCGCAATTCCTTTCCACTTTCAAATGCTAGGAATCGTATAGGTTGAAGAAGAATGGCATCGGATGTTTCACGGAAATTTGACCAAGAATTTAAGTTTTGTGACAAATAAATTAAACAATATTTTTTTCTATCGACTGTTGGATCAATTTATGGAAATCAAGTAAAAAGCACGAGTTTTGTAATGTATCGAAATCAAAGTTTACGTATCGAAAAGTTTGAGAGTCGAAAAAGAATACCGGCTTTTAATGACAGGCTGATCGAAAATATATTCTTTAGCGTCATACCTACCTATTTACGCGAGCATTACTGATCTACGACTGACTGCGAACGAATACTTTATACTCATTGTCGGATTGCATTTGTTACGTTTCGCCGAATAAGGAAAACAACAAGTCTCTAAGATATAAACAAAATCTGTGAACAACGAATTCGCACAATGTTTACGTAAATAATCAATTTATGTATTATACAAAATTTATTGTCCTGTGAAAACTCAAAATTTTTCTTCCATAATTGCACTGCTAATCTATACACTAAAATAGTCTGTCCAAACTATTTATCGTCGATATTAGAAGAAGAGTGGCTCGCATGCGTAATTATGCATGCGTTATTATTGCCACTGTTAGATGCAGCTGCTGCTTCGTGAAGAGCGATAATCGTACTAAATGCGTTGAAATAATTCCACCACTCTCAGTATATTGCAACAAAACATTATAAATAGCCAGCGAGCTACTGACGATGAGTGAAAGATGCACCTACTCTCTTGATTTTGAAAAAATAAAATAAGAGAAATATTTTAGAAATAATTTTTTAATATACATATAAAAGTAAGTTTGAACACGGATCGCAACTTTTTTGTCTCATTTAAAATACTGAACTACGATGGGAAAAAAAAAAAATTCGGGAAGAGAGCGCTTCTCTCACACAACGTTCTTTTTTAACGCACGTTTTAAAAATATCAAAATATAAAAATTTTAAGAAAACCAACGATGAGTAAGTTTCATCAAAATGTTATTGCACATTTATACATAAGTTCACTCTTGGTCCGTTTCCAAAATACTTGGACCGTTTCTCCGTTACGTTTTTTTCTTTTGTATTTGCATATCGAAGAGCGTTTATTAAGAGTTTATGCAAACGGTTCCTTCTTTTCTCTTTTACCATACCATCTCCCTCTTTTTATCGTCTCGATTTATTTTCATTTCTTTCTCTCATTGTCAATTCGTTATACATGTACCGTGTATATCCGTTATATCCATGCGCTTAACGCAATGACAGTTATACGTGTATCATCCATGTTCTTAGAAAACTCTCTCCAAGATAGCAAATTAATAGATAAACAGAGATTAAAGATAACAAACGGATGAATGATGTGTGTACTTTTACTTTATTCTATATTTCAAACTATATCCCCCGTAATCTCGCGCCATTTAGATTATCGACAATTTTCCGATTGTTTTACGCATAGGAAGAAATGACGATCGCGTAAAAAAGAAAAATATTTTTTTCTTTTCTCCAAGCGCGAGCTTCCTCGAGAGTCGTGGGTCGTGGGTTTAGATAAAGATCGAAGTTTATCGCGACGACGATATATCGGGATGCCCTATATCGAGATACTATCGACAATCCGCACGGCATAATAATTGTATTTCAATTCAATGCAAATATGTAAATACGATCCATCGTATTGCGAGATTCAGCGATCGTGTATGAACGGAATGAAACCGGTAATGATGCATATTAAGTTTTCGCGTATATTTCGCACGATTCTTAACTTTCCGCTACCGCATGACGCATCGACGTACAGCTGTCGTTGATATTAATATTAAGTTTTGCTGTCCTAAATTTTTATAATAATATAATAGATACATAAAATATGAGTGTAATTAACGTTATAATACACGTTATTCATATATAAATAAGATTTCATTAAACAGCGTAATAAAAATATATCTTTCATGAATTATTGAGCAAATATCCAGAGGCATCATTGAATTGGCTAAAAAGGATTTTTTTTTAAGCGACAAAAAAAGATCTGATATATAAAATACGTAAAAAGAGAGTGTATCTCGAGTTTTTTTTTTTTCCAATTAAAAGAATTTACTTCGGAATGGAAATAAAAAGCGGCGAATTAAATGAAAATATATATGCCGATAATACTATATATGCAGCGTACGTTTTCGTATTTAATACGAATTCCTCTCGCGATTTTGCAACTATCGTCAGCTGCACTTGACCGCAGTTGGACGCATCTCAATGATGTTTAATAGTTACGGTGACTTTGAGCGCGGAATCACTCGCTTGTCACGCATACATAATTCGGTCAGTGTGACGTCGGTTATCAGACAGCTGCCAGACAAAGCCGCGTCGCAATCGTGTCTAATTTTGGAAATTCTCGATATAAGCGCAAACGGCATTTGCAAAATGTCCAAAGATAAACGATCAAACGTCGGAATAACGCGGGATTCGCCCGAAAATAGCGTCGAGCGACGACGAATTTAAAACAGAGACTTCGCACGGACGCGGAAACTCCAGGTCGTTGTCCCGACGCGTTACGGGAATGTTTCCCCGGTTCCTGGGAATTTTCCAATTTCGGGACTTTGGAAAATTGCTTTCGTCGTCGATCAACGTAAACCTTGTTGGAGAACTTCGACAAAGCCGATAAAAATCTTCGAAACTTGAATTAATTCGAGAGACTCGCGGTTTCGAATCCTATGTTTCGCGTTTGGCAAAGGTCGAGGAAGCGTGACGGGGGCTTAAAATATCGATCGATATAAACTTTCATTTCGATTGGATATATATATACGATTTGAATTGCATAAACTTTAATAACGTTTAAACTATTTATATTGATATCAGAGCATTTTATACGCGGCTATACACCGGGTCAACTATTGTCAATTGTATTCTCAAAATATTCTTCAAATATTCTCGTAATATATATTCGCACGTTGGTTCGATCTCTATCGAAGGACGAGATTATATAGAATGTAATATTTATTTGAATAAGATCAAAATAGCTGAAATAAATAAATGGATTCGGCTTTTCTTCGCTTTGAGAATGTGAAATCTCCATGATGTAAGCACACAAAATATACGATTTCACCACCGTCGTCGCACGTTTACACGCCTCGCTATTAACGAGCTCATAATGCGTGATAACAACGCGCTCATGCGAGGAAATGTAACGTGCTGCTTGTGTCGTACATCACGTATGTCTCTGATGCTTAACGTACGTAACACTGTACATGTTTTCCATTTGACGAATTTCCCCATAATACAAGAGCTTCTATTTCGCTGGGAAGATGAGTCGGAACGAGACCGACGATTAAACACTAATTACTTAATCCCGGAATTCGCGCTTCAAACAAAGATATATATCGGTCTGAGAAAGAATTATTCTTTGCATCGCATTATTAAAAATTTGTGATGAGAATTTTTAGCGATAAGACATAATGATGGCGTATTTTCCATTATGTAAAAAGAACAATCTTGTAATACTTTCGAAATAGTTACGTATTCTCTTAAAAACATATAGCAAGAACAAACGTGAATAAGAGTTAATAATGTAAAGGATATCGAAATTCAATATTGTAAATTAGTGTATTAAAAAATATCTCGTTTCTCATCATTTTTCAAGACACAACTAATTTTAAAGATATATCTCGATGCACGCTAAATATCGGTTTTAGCAATCGCGAATTTATAATTGTAACGACTTCAATATCTTATTAAAATATCTTTGTTTCATCATCAGCTGCGCGAGATTTATAAAAAGAGAATAATAAAATTAAGCCGACAGCAGACTAGACAAATTTTAAAATTCTAATACAATAAAAAATATAAAAAAAGATATGATTTTATAAGCGCGATAAAAAAAAGATTACTTATGATGTGTATTAAAAAAAAAAAAAAAAAAAAAAAATGAATTAGCGCTAATGCGATAATGCTAGCGTAAAAAAATCTTCCATTATTCAAAAAAATCGGATCGCGATTGACGAAACTAAGCTTCGAAAGTCCTTTTGAATACAAATCCCCTTGTCTGATCCTTACCTTCGGTAGGGTCGCTCATCGACGGTATTCTCAAACTGGTGCCTCGTCGCAGATTGACCATCTTGGCTCCTACTTCCGGTTCCAACATTTTGGCACTGCTCGTCAATCTCGTTAGATTTCGCGGAAAGGGAAAGGGAGAGAGAGGAAACCGAAAATTCGCGTGCTAACTCGACGATGATGCTCGGCTAAACTGAATCGGTCAATGGCGTCTCTTACACGAATAGACGAAGAATTCCCGAGGATGCTTATCGACCGGCTACGTCGTCTGTAGTCTGTAGTGTGGATCGGCCAATAGTAGTGACAGGCGTGTAGTCACGTGCAATTGCTTTCGATGGTATGTCATCGGCGATCCGTCGTCGAGACCGTGAGACTCGAGGTGATGTTTCGTAACGCATAAATCACGCGGTTCTTCTTTTTAAAAACTTTATCGAGAAGTCCATGTTCAATTACTCGCCTCTTCCTCGATTCCTCGCATCATCGTGACGCGCGTCGGATTTTTTATTCACGGATATTCATGGAATTATTCGCGTACGATGACGTTACTGCGAGATCGCTTCTTTTCTCTTTCCCATCCGTCGATCTATCTCTTGCCAGTTGAATTAGAGACTCGATCTATTTTCATAATCCGACGAGAGATCAACCGAGACCCTGAATCACTCGGAGCGACGATCTGATATTATGAATTATCGAGAATATAAATGGCGCGACAGCTAAAATGGATGTATCAATGAATGATCAGGGCGATAAGATACAATATATTCTTATTATTCATTATTATATCAAATCAATATTTATACTATTGTTGTAAAATAACGCCATTCATCGCATTGCAGATTATAAAAGATTTATTAAAATTTATGTATAATGACACTTTATATAGCTTATAGATTTATCATTGACAATTTTATTAATTCGATATTTTTCTTTTGACACAAAAATTTAAATTTAACCACATTTAATTTAAAATCTTAATTGACAAAGTGAAATGTAAATGTATGTGATAAAATTAATGTTTAGAACAAAATTTTTTGCTAAATATTCTATAAATAAGTTATTTATTAATTTTTGAATATATAATTAATTTAATTTTGATAATATTTATTATTCGTTATTGCATTCTTTAATCGATCATTCATACAGACGCATCTATCGAAGCGCTATTATCGAAATGACGTATCGTTAAAGTTAAATCGATTTTTTTGTTTAATAATTTTTAATTTGATAATCGGATTTTTATATTTTTCACTTGAATGCAATATCTTTAAATATTACAGAACGAGATTTGTTGACAAGGATCTATTGCATTTTAACAAAAAAATCACACCGCACGCGAAGCTTTCACAACCAACGTCATACACTGTCGGAGAGAGGTATATCACTTCTCGCGTGTATTAGTGAATGAACCGCCGTTTATTTACAATTCGCGAGTTTAGTTGTTGGTGTACGTCAGTTTCTAGGAATTTACGAGACTTTGTAGAGACAAGAGTTGACGCAGTTTTTTTATGACGTCGAGAATCTCTCTCGTCGAAGAGCGCGCGAGAGGAAGAATATTCGACGTCAAACGGTAAACACTAAAAACTTGGAGGAAAAAAAAAAAAAAAAACTATTTAAAATTTAAACACGAAAGTGATAAGCGTTTGGCTACATGTAATAAACGTTCGCGCATGATTGAGAGGCCGAGTTAAAAAATTCGATAGTTTATTTTCGCCGTGATATGTCGTGCCAAAGAACGAATGCCGATACTTTGAGATACGCTACACGCTTAGTAATATTAGTGTAGTAGACTTGATAATATTAAATGCGACAAGTACCTAAAATTTGAATTAAAAAAATTAATGTTTCTTCGATAAACATTGAATATCGCGATGATTATAATATTATTGTATAATATCAAATAATATATATCATTTTTCTTAAAATATAATTTCACAATTAAAGTAATAATTAAACACGAATAATAATAACTTAGATAATAATAAAATAATTCAAATAATAATTAAATATGAAAAAATAGAAACAATAAAATCTCTGTTTATTTATAAAGATGTCTTAAATTAAAAATAAAAATCGAAAGTTTATTTTTATGCGTGTCGCGCGATTGCGAGCGCGTTAAATGTACAAATTATAAAACCAACAAATGTTTGCGTTAAAAAAAAAAAAAAGTCTTTTCAAATTCAAAATCAAAATTTAATCTCGCAAATTTGCAAGGTCCGTACTATAATATCAGCGTGATACAACGCTTACGTGAAGTCCTTAATCAATCCTTTGGTTGCGGCACGCGAGTCTTTCTTGAAATTTCGAAACTAAACGAAATAAATAGAAATGTACATATGTTTACACATAGTATATTATCGAAATTCACCGTTTCACATTAATCCAAAAATGTAAAAAATAATGTTACAAATTAACAAAGAGAAAATGTCAATTAATTATTTGCTTCAAATTTAATTTGCTCTTCTAACAGAATTCTCAACTCTAGCCGCGCGCGAACGTATAATAAATGATACATATATATACAATATATACATTTTCGCAGGTATCAAATAATTGAACGCGAATAAAAACGATCAGCACGAAAAATGAATCGTGCGCGAATAGAGCGAGTGGCCGCGTACAACTGACGCGCGAGAGAGACGTACGTTAAAAGTTAAAGGTTTATTTTGGTTATTGCGCCGTGCCAGAAAGCGAACGCAGCTGACAGGTAATGATATAGTCATCGCGCTCGTCAAACAGTGTGTCCGATGTAAACCGATCCTTGTGTAAAATGTTTTTGGACAAGTGATCTTTGAAAACTTTTCAGATATTTTGTAGCATCAAAAAGATGCAATCTTTTTAGGACCTAAGGAAATAAGGAGCTACATGATAGTATATATATATATATATATATATATATATAGAGAGAGAGAGAGAGAGAGGGGAAGATAATTATTATATTAGGAATTCTATATAATTCTATTTTAGGGCCCCAGCTATATCTTAGGAAAAATTGGTGAAGAGGCGGGCATTCACAGAAAAAATACAATTTTAGAAAACTAGCATCTTCTTCATTTTTTCTCGTTCAATTTCACAAGTATACATAATTGTTCTTTTCGCGACAAGTTTTCGCAATCCTTTTTCCCCCTCTTCTCTGACGGAGATCTTATTCGGCGAGACAAATTTTGCTTTATCTCTCTCTCCGTATCTATATTTCGTTTTATATTACATTTCATTTTTACGTATCACTGACAGTTAACTCTGTCTGTTAGAGCTGTTGTCTAGTTGATAAGACTTCTTAGATTGACAGCCCTTTAATCTCAGTCATCTCTGATAGTAAGATTACTCACTTGTGACAAGACACAATGAAATCTGTTAAAGTGTCGCAAGCGGATAAAACTATCCTTCTCCAAAGTTATACATATATTATATCACCGGTGTACTCGATAACTCGTGTTCGCTACGCGAGCGAATAATACGAAATGTAATTAATGCCGATAAGGATTCAATTTCCTACATTGAATTCTGCTTATCGCAATCGTGCTCTCATCTACGTGCGAAGACTATTGCCTTGCGAATAATCGCAAGAGGGTAATAAGAATTGAGCACGACATATTGCAATATTTTTAAATTTTACGAAAAGTTTTCTTTTTCTAAAAGATAACTTTCACAGATAAATATACCTATCTATACTTTTAAAATATTTCCGTAATACGAACAATTGTTCTTCTTAAAAAAATCAAATAATTACATCAAAATAAAAGTTGAATATTTTTATTTTTAATTTGAATATATCTTAGGCTTTCTTGAAAGGCCTTCCTTTTTTAAAAACAAGAGTTTATTTCCCTTTTAAATATATATGAATAAAATTAAACAATTTTATAAAATTAAATATCATTGAGAGAATAACAACACAAGACAAATGTCTCTTTAAAGTATTTCAATAATATTAAAAGTCTCTTCTTAAAGAGAAGATAATATTTGATAACGAATAATATTTTCGCAGCTGTTTTAAAATAAATGTTAGAGGTAGTTATGCTGCTGAATTACAAATTGGATGCATCGAATATGGCTTGACAATATTAAATCCGAAAATTAAAAAGAAATTAAAAAGAAAAAGCAAATAATATTACTATGAAATTATAGTGCGAGTATTAATGTGCAATCTCCTCGTGAGACCGCACCCTGTGCTTACGCAAATCCTGATATAAGCAAAACGTTACGAGACGGATAGCTTATATAATTGTATCTTTTTTCATATTCGAAATTTAGCGCGCTAGTCGTGATCATCGTAAGCCTATTCTGCCGAGATATTTGGAGAATCTCTCGATTAATAGATTCTCCCGTGGACCGCGTTCGATCGCTACTTGAATGATACGAATATTAACAGTGCAAAAAGATCTTAGGAGCATCACGTGAGCAGCTATGAGCAGATCGTCGTGAGTAGTGAGGGGTCCATCGCGAAGGAACGGCGCGACTGACGGCTCGTCACGGCATTGAACGTCCGAAAATTCGTCCTCGCGGTAACAGGCGTGTTTCGCGTACATGACAGTAAGAACGACGAGCAAGTGCGCCAAGAATCTGCGGTGATACCACAGCGTCTCGTGGTTGTCGTACATGACGATGAGCTGATCGTTATTCCAACACTCCTCCGCCCAATACGACAACGCCCTTAGGTAACATCTAAGTTTGCGAACGTCGATGGGCGAGTAACCGTCGACGCGACGCGCGAATATATCGCGAATACGTTCTAACAACGTCCGTTCATCGTCGTTCGGTTCGTACAGGTTCATGTAAATGAACAGATTGTCGTGTCTAACGGTGTCATCGTCGTCCGTCTCTGTTTCCGGGAACGCCATTGCCAGCATGCACTTTCGCAGGAGAAATTGCCGATAAGAATGAGCGCTATGATCGGACACGTGTCGTCGGCACCAAGCGAGAGTACTCCTCCACTCGCTTTCGAGACTGGGATGTCGTAAACCGCGTGACTCGCACAGGGCGACCAAGTGACGCCGATAGCTCCACGCGTGGTAGTTGTTCGCGTAACGATCGGCGCAGGTCTCCGCAAGCTCGACCTCGGCGCTCGCGAGGGACGAGATCCCGGGTTCGGCGACGTGGTTCCGCTCGGCATCCAGAGCGTGCGACATCAGCCAGCTCCGATACGCAAAGGCCTCAAAGTTCTTTGGCGTGTGATAGAGCACCGGTCGTGTGACGAACAGTTCGTCGCGCGCGTCCAATCTGCCGGCGCGCATCAGCTCCCGTCGCATATTCCAGAACGTGGTCACGTTCGGATTTAACAGCAAGGCACCCAGCAACCATCTCGCCACCGTGCTGGGTTCCTCGCGCCGTTGATGACGTGTACGCCGGTACTCCGACAGGCGCCGATAAACGTATACGTAGAGCGGCTGAACGCACCACGACGCCAAACCCAGACTATCCTCCTGGTGAAACACCGGCGACCGATTCTCGTTGTCCTCCATCGGCAGGATCACGAAGCTTTTTCTGGGAAGGTAGAAGTCGCGATCGTAAAATTTCTCTTTGTCTCCCTCTCGCTCCCCTCTTATACGCTCTTTCTAATTTTGGCGAGAATTTGGTTTTTAAATTAATGTAAAGGAAATATATTGTATATACAAAATATATTGATACGAAAATATTGTACATTGATATAATATTGATCAAAATTCTGAATATTACGTGCATTGATATATTTCTTGTTATAAGCTCGATAAGGTATATGGAATATTTAACATAAAAGTTTTACTAAAAAAACTGCCTATGATAATAAATATGTTCTTAATAATATTAACATTACAATAAATAATATTTCTATATATTTCTAGAATATCTCATTGTCAGTAAAAAAAATATCAGGCGAGGGAT
The DNA here is from genome assembly GCF_030449975.1 of Polyergus mexicanus. NCBI lineage: Eukaryota > Metazoa > Arthropoda > Insecta > Hymenoptera > Formicidae > Polyergus > Polyergus mexicanus. The sequence continues at coordinate 185,498 of NW_027223337.1, forward strand.
AAAAAAAATAAAACAGAGTTATAAAATTTTTCAGCGATAAAAAAAAATTGAACATAACGCGCTCATTAAACAATCAATCATCGATTCGATATTCTAGTCGGCAATGATAATAACGTATCTAAAATCTAAAAGCTTAAAATATTAAACGTAAGAATTAATAATACAGCATCGTGTATGTGCCGCAATGCGCACATATCGGTATACGAGTCGAGATTTTACCCCCTCCCCCTCCCCCCTTCACGCCGATGAATTTCAAAGTCTTGTCGTGTCTATGCTCAACCTTGACCTTCGTTAATCGAACAATACGTCTAAACAACAGTCTATCAACTCTCAATATTCACAAGGAAACATTTATAACGATTCTTCTCTAATTCGATAAAGATTGAATTCTATGCTATAGAGAGATAGCTTATTCGAGCTTATTCGAAGTAGGTAATTCCGTTTGATATCTTGGAAATTATATGATACGTAAAATAATATTTTGCACGAAACTTATAAAATGTTGAGATAATAACTTTATACATAATTACGTACATACGTTTATCGGAAGTAATAAGTTTCTCTCCAAACGAGTAAGAATATCATTGAAATACCAGAAACCGCAAGTAAAATTCCCTCCGCGATCACGCACATAAAAACGCACATAAAAAAACTCGGACTCGAGATAAAAATAATTGAGCAATTAACCAAGTCGCATTACGCAAGTGAAATTAAGGATCGCAAACAAGCCGCAAAAATTATTAACGCACCATGTTCCCCGGATGGCGCTACTTGACGAGCGCCGGACGCAGCTGATTATTTGCCACGCACATCTCGACCCTGTTTCTGTTGTATGTACGCACTCTTTCCACGCTCTCCCGCTTTATCATTTTTTCCGATCATAATCGCGAACACGTGTTTATTTTAGACCTCGGCTCGAGTGAAACTAGGATAATGAGATTAATAAAGTTCTCGATACACGAAGATTAATCGAAGACCGATTTTAATCAGCTTTATTTCATTCGAAACACTCGAAATTTTAATAAGCCCATTTTATATTTGGCATATATTATTAATAAATATAAATATATTTAACTTTAAATTAAAAAGGATAAAATTAAAATAGATCATTGATATAACGCTTGTTAATTTCTTTATATATATATATATATATATCTTCTCTCTAAATATATATCGTATAGAACAAGCTTAAACGAGCTAAATAAGCTTTAGAAAATTAGTTTTAATTACTCTTGGAGCAAGATTGTGAAAGCTGAGTGTAATTTGTCAAGATCAACGTAATATCTGATAATTATGACACTGCAGTATCTTTTCAACATAAAGAAATATTAACGTGCACGGATAAAAAAGATTTCCAAGGATTTTAAAAATGATTCTTATTATTAGTACGATTATTGGTACGAAAAGACACTTTTATTTGTTCCATGACTCTTTTTCAAACGCAATAAAAATCCCAATAGAGAGTTCGCGATAATAGGATATCGAAACAATTAATGTTAAATCGAGCAGCTCTCTCTCTCTCTCTCTCTCTCTCTCTCTCTGAGCACATTTTCTATTTAAATACTTGATAGATTACCGTGTAGAGCGGCAGTCAATTATAGTTGCAACGCATGTGTTGATTCGCGATCGACTGTCAACTTTGCGATTATTATTGCCGTAGCGTTGCCGTAGCAGCGGTGTCGTCTGTCGTTTGTCACCTGTCACCTGTCACCTGTCGCCTGTCGCGTGTCGCGTGGGCGAAAGCTCTAGCGCGACGCGGAATCGATCGTCGTCGAGTTAAAATCGCGAGGTCGACTGACTACGATCTGCGCGAGAAATCTCGCGGCACACACCCGCTTCTTTATCTATTTCATTATTTTTGTCTTCCTCTCCCTAACCCCGAAAAAGACTCCGCCCATGCAACTGCGCGAATCAAGCCTGACGGACGTACGGGATGCGTGTTTTGTTGTCGGTGTGTGTAGCCGCGGATTTGCGAAACTGAGCTCACGCACGCATAGCTTTATTTAGGTTAGGATTCTTCGCTGCGCGATATCCGCGGTGATTTTAAATCGATAACACGCACGCCTGCTTCTCTCGCGCATACGCACTTTTTTTTTTTTTTTTTTTTATACTTCTCCGCAGATTTGAAATAAAACAAATGCGTGTATATTTAGATTTTGGGCGGAGGGAAAGAGATTGGTTGGACTGGGTGTAGAAAATGTAACTTAAAAAGAGCAGAAGTAACGTGACAAAGGAGGATATATTGAAAGGAACAATTGTGCACCTTGCGTTGAAACGCAAGTGCGATGCAACGTATGTTTGAACGCGATGATCGGTGAAGGACATTCTTTTTTCGCGCACTTCTCTCTCTCTCTCTCTCTCTCTCTCTCTCTGTCTCTGATGTCGAGAATCGAGCAAGCACGGAAAGTCTACCGGTTTCGGATCCGTGCCTGTCACGAGAACGCGAAAGAAAACGAAATGACAAAACGCACGCCCGGCGAGCGAGTAAAAGGAAAGGTTGACACTCACATAGCGGGGTTCCTCCTAATCGTATTCTCAATGTCACGAAAGATTTTCTCGGCGGCTGGGAACTCGTTGTCCACCATCGTGTGAGCCGCATCACACCTTCCTCGTGGATGTATATCCATCGACGGCGGATGCGCCAGTGATCGCACCACCCTCGCGTCTCTTCTCTCTCTTGCACTCCTTCCTTTGTTCCTTCTTTCAGTCTCGCTGCCGCACGGCAGATCTCGTTGCGACGTACATTACGTACAACGGTGCGGCACTTCGTTCCGCGAAAGCGCTGACCGCTGGCGGAGTGCGGTGCGACAGGCGACAGGCACGCTCGGCTGCGCATGGCGCGAACTTAGCCGCGAGTCGGCAGTCGGCCCCCCCGGGCGCGCCGTCCAGGCTCGCCAACATTGCGCGCTTTATAGGCGGTCGCATTTTACCGCTGGGAAAAATCGAATGCAGCGCCGTCTGGATTTTTCGCTGAAAAATGGTCGACGAAATTTATGAAATATTTTTCGATTATTCGCGCGCGCAAAACAGCTAAAATTTTGTTAAAATTCATTTCGATAATTAGGAATTTGGCAAATGTTTCTCGAAAATATAATATACTCGTCATTTTTCAATTTACTTTCTACTTAGCGCCATTTCCTGAATTTGTATGACCGATACCAGAATTTACAATATCAATAAAAATTATACGCATATATATATATATATATATATATATATATATATATATATATATATATATATATAATATCCATAATCGTATAATATATAAATATCTGTTAGCATAAATTATTGTAAAAAACGTGCGTTACACTTTTTATTGTTATATTTTATCGATATTTTTTATCGACCTTTGGAAAATTATCGCGTTGTGTAAATAAACCGTAAATGTTCGATATGTTTTCTCCATGAATAAAACAAAAGATATATTGCATATAGGACGAAAATAAAATCCGTTTAACGTTCTTATCGTGCTTCTGATAACGATAACTCTACGTACCTTGCCGTTCGCTGTACGATGACTCGAGGATTTTGCGATATCCGCGTGAAAATCACGATAAAAATTACGGCGAAGTAGAGACATGTAAGGATGAGGTACGTCACGAATGACCGTTAAAATGTAACGCGGTGAAGTATGTATCGATACGAATTTTGACGAAGCGTGACGAAGATGACCGATCGAGATCTCCGCAAACGTCAAGCGGTCGGCTGGTACGACGGTACGAGGCGAAGTTCGCGCACGCGCATGGCGGACACATAACCTCGTTGTCGCGTCGCGGTGTCAACGCTACGATTTATTTTTCTCGACTCATCTCGCCTAATAAGACAAGAGGGTAAAAAAAAAAAAAAAATCACGAAGGAACTTTAGATCCTTTAAGACTCTCTGGCGTCTCACATTTTTACGTTTCGAGAGATAAAATATCCGCGCAAACGTACGAATAAATAATGTCCGATCCCCGTTTAAGAATACTCAAGATTAAGACGGGAGTAGTTAAGCGTCTTGCGAAAGAAAAGATCACGTACGAGAAAGAAGCGACGCAGCAACGCGAAAGGATACAAAAGTTGAAGGAGCAGGGTGAGGATTATTTTTAGCCGCGAGGAGAAAAAGAGTCAATTCCGCGCGCGAAATATTATAGAAAACGATTCGTCTCGTATAACTGCGTAATAGAAGAGGTGTAACTAAGATTCGTCCAATATAATTTGCAAGTACTTGTTTAATGCGTAATGTTTAAAATATGTATCTGTTAAAATACTTATATAGGTGTTTTAATGTTTCAATACATTTACGTTTTGCACAACTTTTTCAAATATCTTCTCTTTTTAATTTTAAGATTTCAAAATGACATTACTCTAAATTATTATCGCTCAACAAGTTTTATTTACATAAAAATGATAAAATATCTTGTAGATAAAGATGGTTACGATATAAAAAAGCAAGAGGAGGTGCTTCAAGAATCTTTGATGATGGTACCGGATTGTCAAAGGCGTCTCGTTAAAGCATTCGAAGAACTCAAAAACATTCTAGACACTGAACAAGATTTGAAGGAAGTCGAGAGTTATATCGAAGCTGAAAAAGTGTTACAAGAGGCAGAAGCACAGCTACCGAAAGAAGGGGACATTTTGCAGATGTGTTAAAAAGTGCTCCCTCTGTGACTCTTTTGCTACATTATTTTTAAATATTATTCTACAGTTTTATTTCTCACTCTTACCAATTTTATGTTCAAAAGCAAACTAATTTTACACTTGAGAACATTATAGTATCAAGTTTCTTTTTCTTATATCGCTTGCGATTGAATATATATTTAACAATTATGTATAGTGGTCGATCATCCCAGCAAAATACTGGGCAAACTTATGAAAATGTGCATTTTAACATGTATTATCCAACAACTCAACAATCATTTCCATACAATGCAAATTACAGCGGAAATATGTACTATAATGTTTATCCAAGCCATATAACATGTGATAACAGTACAGTTAATAATGCAACATTAGTCGATAGAATAAGAACACGACAGAAAGATGAAAGAGACATTGAGCAATTTATCCAAGAAACCGAATCACAAGTTTCCGTCAAAAGCAAACAAAAAGAACAATTTAAGATCGCGGCTATTAAGAGTGCGTTAATATCGGTGACTAAATTAAATAAGCAACTTGAAACCGTTTGTGTGGAACTTGAAGACAATGTTAATTTATCAGAAATAGAATGGCGGGAAAAAGTCAGTGCCTGTAATGCTGTAAAGCATGAAATTTGTGAAATCTTGAAAACTGTAAAAGATACAGACTTTTTAAATAAAGTTAAGAATGATGTAAAGAAACGCAAGAAAAAACGTACGAGGGAACGGCGTAGAAGAGAAGAGTGGAAAAAGGAAAAATCAATAAAGGAAGAAAGAAGAGCAAGATCACATGCAGAGGCTGATGCATGGATTCGAAAGGAACAAGCAGTAATTGAACAAGAGAAACAAGAGAAGAATCTGCGCAGGGACGCGGACATGATCTTGTCCGATGTTCGCAATAAGAGAAACGATGCGCGAAAGTATCTAGGAATTTTGCAAGAGTTACAAAACTTACGAAACATCAAGATAACAATTGCTCAAGCGAGAGGCGAAAAACTATCTTTTGCAACTGATGAAGCATTCAAAAATGACATTGGTAATATTTTATATCTCAGTATAAGTTAAATTTTTTTATAAAATCATGATGTAGCACTTTTTAAGAAAGCAAAAATATGCGCACACATCGAGAAAATAAAAAAGCAGACATTATTTTAATAATTACATAATATAGAGAAATAAATCAATAATAAAAGATGATAGAATAGAGAAATTCAATAATGGAATGTAGCAAAAATAATGTAATCGCAGAAAAAGAATATAGAAATTCACAGTAATAGAATACAATAATAGAAAATAAGATTTTTATTTGTATCACATTTTTTTAAAATGAAACTGCTGTATATTATGGAAATATTATTACATTTTTAATGATATATTGTTATAAAATGTACTTTACAGCTAAATTAACAGAACAGTGGACTACTTTGGATCGCGAATATGCAGTAGAAGAACAGGAGTTGAACTTAATGTTGAAAACGGATAATGAAAAAAGAATTGAAAAAGAAACGAAAAATTTATTCGCCGATTGGGAAGGTGCACTATTCGGAATAAATATATTGGCTGCTGAGCAATCTCACAAGGATTTGAATAGTTTTATCTTGATTCGGTGTGCATTTAACGTTCAGACATACAATGACATATCAAAAATTTTTCAATAATGAAGATAATTGCATTTCAGTACGGCTTGGGATAGATTTATAAGTTCTGAAAACGATGCAACAACGATACCGATTGGATGGATAATGCCCGAAAAACCATCTTCTGCTGCATGGCAAAAATGCCTCAATAAGGATACATCTTAAAATAAACGAATAACGTGTCAATGTAAGTTTACCTAAAGAAATAAACAATTTGATATGCTATTTCAAATTAAGCTACACAATTCATATAAATGTTATTTGAAAAATATTTTTTGCATTATACTCTTCCTACAAAATTTACCATATATCTGCAAAAAAATTATTATTTTAACATGTGAAAATTAATTTATTATTTAACCTAGGTTTAATAATAAGCTAAGTTTTCACCGAGAAATGGCATATGTTCATAAATAAAAATATTAAAATATTATCACTTTTATTTATTTCAAAAAATTTAATGCTAAATCAAAGATATGTACAGGAAACATTATTTTACAATTTGATGATGTTTTACGTTCGTTAAATTTATGTTATACTCAAAACGAGATCGCGTTCCGTTTGAGCGGCGTTTGACGGCTCCATACTCTGATTGTCTTTTATAGCGGGTAAAGGGACCGTTTCAGCGCCGGACAGTATCATTTGCATTGAACCCTGTAGTTGCGTCAAGGCTATAATTAATTGTTCCTCTTCCTGCAGCTTTTGTGCTAGTATAGCGAACATTTTCCGTGATTCTTCCGAAAGTTCATCCAAATGATCTTCATAAACATCTATTACAAAAGAATAAGTTTTATTAATCAGAAAAATATGCGGGATATCTTGGAAAGAAAATCTAGAGAAAAAAATATTTAAAACGTACCTAACAAAACGTTTGCTACATGCAATAATACTCTTCCGAAACGGATGCTACCGATATATTTGTTCAAGAACTTAATAATATTGACCAGGGACTTGCCGTCCCTGCCAGCCAGAGCTCGCCTTAGACCTTCTCGTCTGATAAGTTCTTGTGTAAGAGCGACAGTGACGTGCGGTGTTTTGTTGACCACATAATTCATCATGACGCAGTCGAGTGCTTTACTATATTGAAACTTTCGCAGACAAGCATCGTGCTTGCTCATTATCTCCTTAACTTCCTGTTGCATGACTACGTCGACGCTTCGCACGTGCAGATTTTCGCCCGCGTGTCTATACGAAACTTTACGTTTCGATTTTATCACGTCTTTCGCGTCTTCCTCGCGTCTTTTGACAGAGATTAGACCGTCGACCATACCGGCTACGACAGTCTCATCGCCTTCCTACAATTTAATATTAATGCATTTAGTATCCATTTCTATAAAATGCTCAATTTAATGAATAATAATTATATTACCAAATATATGGAATATCTAATTGATAAATGTAGATGCAAATATAGATTTTAACGTATAATATGGAAAGCGGGTTTTTTTTTTTTTTTTTTTTTTTTTTTCTTCCTTACACTAATTCCTATGCTGAGAACTGCATTGGGATAGTCTAAGGTATGAAGTGTTTTGTATGTCCCAGTGTCGTAAACTTTGACATGCCTGTCCAACGAACCAGACAATATTCTATGACCATTGGAGGCGATTTTCAAGCAAGTCACTGTTTTGTGATGTTGAGTGATTTTTGCGAGTAATCTGCCTCCTGCGAGAGCGTCCCACACTTTGATATCAGTCCCACCTTAAAATAAACATTTTGCTATATAAGAAAACAAAATCTTAAATTATATATAGTAATTAATTTTTTTAATTATACATTAATTAGAGAATCATAAACACTACCTGCAGACAGGAATATTCCTCCAGTAGGCAAGAAGAGTAAACTCTCTACCGGTGCGTCATGATTGACGCTAAGTATCTTCTTTTTTGTTCTGGCATCATACATATGTATGATCTTGTCGTATCCGCCAGATAATAATACATCACTGGACACAGGACTCACCGCACCAGCTCTGATATAATCAGTATGTTCATTGAAACTTGTCAATTGTTTCTCACTAGGTATATCCCACAATACTACAGTTTTATCATCAGAAAATGAAGCAATACGACGATCATCAGCTGTGAAAAAAGCTCTATGCACTGCAGCCTTATGTCCAGAAAAAACCCGTAACATGCTATTGGAACCAATGTTAAAAAGCCTGACCACTGCTTCCTCGCCACCGGCACATAACAGCTTGCCATCTCTACGAAAGCAGCCTCCATATGCAGCCTCTTTGAATCTACTGTAAGTTTTCGTGACTAGCTTTGTGATGGGATTATATATTTGTAGTCGTACGGAGCAAGTAACTGTGAAATAATGCGGTTCTACTGGTGAAAAGTCTATATAGTCTATCGGACCAAATTCTTTTACTAAAACTGGTGCCTGTAAACATATAATATACATAAGCAATTTTTCATTCTTTATGTACACAATTTACTGTTACGCAACAGAAATAATCCTATATCTATGATAATTATAGATAAATATGAAAGAAGCATAGTTGACAAGGCGGTTTTATATAAAAAACATCAATCAACAATTTATGATAAAGTATTTTCTTAATATTGAAAAATTTTTATTTGCTTTATAAAAACATATAATTTTGTAAACATTACATAAATGATTCAATAATTAAGCGGTTACGTCTTCAATTCAGATCCATATCCCGCCAAGAAAGAAATGTAAATTTAATATATTTCATAAACGAAATTAATATCGTTTTCAAGAATGTAAGCCTCAAAATCGAACGCGAAAAGAGGAGCGAATTACGTCTTGGATTAATCCATACGTAGGTTATGTTCCGCGCACGTGTCGGTAGAAATTATTTTCAATCATTTTTTTATACAAACAGATCGTAAACACGTACTGTATATTTCTTCCAATATATATTATCCTCCGTTAATTCCGGCCCCGCTCTAGTATATACTTTAGTATTTATCTTTTTGAACGATGCCATGTTTTTGAAATATCAACAATACGAATAAGAAATGCATCACATTTTACGTCCGTTCCTTTTTGTAGTTACGTTATCTTAGAAGTGCGTTTCGTTTGAGGCTACGATACTTACGATACTGTTCGATTCGGAACGAAAAGAGCAAAATTTCCTCCGTTCTCATTGGACAATCAGACGCTTTGAAATTTTTTAATCGAACGGCATCAAATGGAACGTACCAATAGAAGAACTTGTTTTCTAGTGATTCTAACTAGTAACATTCAAGAATCTAGAAACAAAAGTTTTCTATTGGATATCGGATATCGATAGTGTGAATCCTGCATAACTTGACGAGAGCGGGGAACGAGGGGGAAACGCGGATGATCTGCGGCGAATGGCGATGAGGGAGAGGGGGGGGGGGGACATCAAGCTGATGTTGACAGTTGCGAAAACGTGCGTGATGAGAAACTCTCGGGAATCATTGCGCACGTGTTAACGATGCCGATCGCTTCGGTCGCGCTGTCAAAATAAACGTCGCCATTCGCCGAGAACACGATCGGGGATGGTATCGATGCTTTGTCGGCGGTCGGCGTTATTAAGAGGCTGAAGTGTCGCTTTCAACATGGCGGTGCCGTCGTTCGCGCAGTCATCTCGTGCGTTTCTCCGCTCGTCATGACCACGCTGGATCATCCCGGCTCAACGTAATCTTCTCGGATCGAACCGTACTCGAAATATCGCACGAACGACGCACGCCCGCGCCCGGATAAGAGAAGAAAGTTATATACGTGTCGTTTTGCCGATACAACGACAACGACAATAGGAATGAGGATCGCTTGACAGCCACGGTTGACCTTCCTTCGTAAAGCTGTGGTATTGCGTTCCAATCCGAGACAGATATATCAAGTTATGTTAATATATCTTGATATATATTCGTATTGAATATCCATTAAGTTAACGAAGAGGATCTTTTTTTTCGCTCGATTGCTCGAACGAATGCCGTGGCACCGGACCATGAATCGACGCCTCGCAACTCTCCCATAATATTATCCTCCTGCGTAAAATTAATGCATAGCAACGGTAAGCAATGATTTGTTTCATCAGGATCCTCTACGATGAACGATAACGAATTTCCGAGACGAACAATCACGCTTACTATTCGTTACTCAATCCGGAGATGTCATTTTTGTCAAAGAAAATGTCTGGGCGATAAAAATGGACAAAGATTAAGAAAAAAAGCATACGTAATTCTACAGAAAAAAAAATTTTTTTGTCGCTTTTGTCGTATTATATTCATTATTTTACTAGTCATTGTCAGAATTTATCTCATTGTTGGTAAGGCACTAATTTTTATTTTACATTGTCTCGCGAAATATTGGTACCAATTCTCTGCTAAAGTTTTCAATTGTATATCAATATTTTGTGATACAATTACATACAAATATTCTACGATAATACTTTTAAAAGTTTAAAAAGTTTAATTCAAAAGATTTTGTATAAAAAATAAATAAGATTATATATTATATTATACTAATTATACAAGCGTACTTTTAAAGATCTTTATTGATTATTTTAGATCAAAGGCCACTCTTGACATGCCTGGTAAAAATGTGTCTTGTATAACAGCCTCTACTTACACACTGTTGTTATTTAAATAAAATATTTTAAATTTTTACATTGTATTATGAGAGAATTTATATATTTGATTTATTATAAAAAATAAAAGTCAAACGATTACTTTTAAAGAAATTTATAAACTTGCATGAAACAGCTGGATTAATTTATTAAACATTTTATTAATTTGTTTTTATTCTAAAATAAAAAATTTATAAAGTCTATATCGAGAGAAAAAGATTCAATTGATGATATAAATATAACTATCAATGTCAAGAACTTGTTATCGGAAGCAGTTTAGCCTCCTTAGTGCGGCAAGTTTCAAGCTTGAGAGAGTCTGTTGTGCCTCGTCATTTTATTAGTTACTCATCTTTCCTCGAAATAAGAAGCAAATTCTTCACGAGTTCTCTCTTCTTTTCTCTCAAGTTTTTAAATATTTTTAAACATATTACAAGAGATTTTTGAAAGTGAATCTATTGATTAGGTCTTAGCGATATAACCTGCCAAAATTTTATAAATAAATAAACATTTGGAAATAAGAAAGGAAGAAAGAGAGTGAAAGATAAAGAAAAAAAGGAAAGACGCCAAAAGTAACTAATAGCTGGTAAGAGACTGCTTATACATAGAGATATTGTTCAAGTTGTACACATTGCCAATATCATTTTTTAAATTTATGTTTTTACATAAATGATCACTTTCGATATCGTTCTTAAGTTTGTTAATAAGATTTTCCTGTTCAATAATAATACTCGGTGTTCCTTGCAAGTTGCCTGAATAATTATAAAGTCTTCGTTAAATTTTTAATTACTATAATGGCTGAGACACAAAGAATGACTGTGTATGGAAGACATCCTCCGTGTGCCAGTAATAGCAGGTTGGAGGAGCGTCGAGCCAAGAGGTAAGTATATTAAGTAACGAGTAAAATATATTATATGATGTATCAATTTTAATATATCTTGTACAAGCATCAATTCTTCGTTTTTTTTTGCAGATTGGCATTGCGACACGAGAGAAATCGAAAGCCGGATAAACCGGATGATTTTGTGTGTTACGAATCTAGTGATGATGAAGCGGAGACAGTGACCGAAGGCAAGCAATTCCTGAGAACGTCGTTCAATTTCGTCGATTACGTGCGCGCACGCGAAACAAACACGCGCGAAGTGCGAAAAATCAATCAGGAATACGGTTCCCGACATATACTGACACACGATCTATTCAAGGAGTACTCGGTCAGCTTGAACAATATGAATAAGGTGTTCTGTTCGCAATGGTTGAGTGACAGACAAGTGGTATTTGGTACAAAGTGCAATAAGCTCATGGTATATGATGTGGCGACGCAGAAGCTAGACCAGATTCCGTCTCTTCACGGAAGACAACTTAGCCCGGGCGGCAATGTTATGCCCGAGCAGCAATGCGGCATTCATTCCGTTCAAATCAATCCCTCGAGGTAATTTCATTTGCCTTTTCATTTTCTTACGTGCGCGAAAAGAAGATTCAATCTCACAGATCTATGGAAATTGATCCATTTGTTTCTCTTTCTTGTAGAACTCTTTTATCCACCGGAGCGAGAAATAGTAATGAAATAGCGATATATAGATTACCGACTTTGGATCCGGTTTGCGTCGGCGAGAGTGGTCATAGGGACTGGGTGTTTGACATGTGTTGGCTCGACGATGAATTTTTAGTGTCGGGTTCTAGGGACACGAAAATGGCACTGTGGCGTATTGATAATGATCTCGCTGAAGCACCTGACAAAGCAGATGTGCCTACACACAGGTAAAATCGAATGTAATATTAAGATCAAGATATCAATTTTGTAACATTTCATGTAGCTACGTTAGGATTATAAAACGAAAAATCGTGGAATTACTTTTTATCGATATAGGTCGAACCTTCTTTTTTCTTCCGTCTAATAGCTGAAAAGTTAAGATTCTTAAAAGGAGATAAAAATAATTTTTTATTAATTTTTCTCCATTTATTAATTATTAATATTGATTATTAATGCCAATGTAATTTTTTAATTAGTAATTAACTTAGTTATTAACAATTAGTAATTTCTAATAATCTTATTATTTACTGTTTATAGATTGATTCAGGCTGTCTGTGTAAAGGAATGCAAGTCTGCTCAGAAGGTACGCGCGCTGGCATTTAATAAAGCATACAAGGAAATTGCAGCATTGACGCTCAATAGCTTTATACATATCTGGTCGGCCGAATCCTTCAAACAGAAAATATCTAGAAAACTGCCAGCCTGCCAGGAAAACGTTTGTCTTGCGGTACAAGACGATGGTGTTTATGCAATTGGATGTAGATCTTATACTCTTCTTCTGGACGCACGTACTTTGCAACCAATTAAAAAAATACCTTCAAGGTAAATAAAGCTTTTTTTACCTCTTTTTCCCAATGTATTCTAGCTTTGCTTAATAATACTCGATATATTTATAAATCTTAAATTTATTGATACAGATACAGCGGTTGTGGTATTAGATCAGCAAGTTTTCAAGGTTCTGTTCTAACTATCGGAACTGGTTTAGGAATGCTTATGTTTTATGATGTCAGAGCTCAGAAATATCTAGAATCTTCTATAAACTCTAATAGGACTGTTGTATTAAAAGCTTCAAAAGGATATGTGGTAAGTCTTATGCTATTTAATACAATGATTTATTCGTTCGCATTGACAATTAATTTTATATAATTACATTCTATGGTCAATTAATATATTGTGAGATTGAGATGTGCTTTATTGACCGTCACAATCTCCAAAACAACTTTAGCTTAAATTTTTGAATCACTGTATATATCTATGATGTCTCTACAAAGATATGTATCATCATGGGAAAATATTAGCGATAGTAACAGAAGAATCATATCTGGCAGAATGTTTTTGGAATCACGCCAATCTTAAATTTAATATTCTATTGCGTTTTGTAGACACCTCATGTAATGTACTATATGCATTATTATAAAACGATTTTTTTCATTCTTTGGAATATCAGTTTCCTGATGAAGAATATATCGATGGCTTTCAAAATGTGAAATATACACCTGCCATCTATACCCACTGTTATGACGCATCGGGTACCCGGTTATTTACGGCAGGTGGTCCATTGCCCGCGAATCTGTACGGCAACTATGCAGGATTATGGCAATGAAGGTATAAGATTAAACGAATTAAATTAGTACGATAATTGCTAAATTAAATAATATTAAGAACATAAGTTGTATGTATGTCGTGAAAGGTTAGATTGCTTGATTATTTCACAATTTGGTTATATGTGTTTAATATTTCTATAATGTTTTCGTAAGGGTGCGCCCGAAAAGAGACCGTAAATTGGTTTTTTCATTTGTATTTTTGAATTATGCAATTTGTTAAGTTCCTCCCCCCCCCCCCCCCTCAAAATATATTTAATCCAACATTGCACGGAATTCGCAAATAAAGACAATAATATATTACGTTATAATAATTTCACGATTAAATCACGATCCAGATCTAAAGGAATCAATTTATCTTTTCTGATCTCTTCTGAAAAGAGAAAGATTCAATCTGAAAAATATAACGCTATTATCCTTTATGTTTTAATAATGTAATAATTCGCGGTATGTGAACAATTAATTTACAATTTACAAATTTATATATTTCGCGATTATAATAAATATTTATTTATAAATCGAAAAGAAATCAACGCTGGTCGCTATTTTATTATGTGCGAATGATAATTTAAGAGAAAAACAAATATTACATTTAGATATTATATATTATTATGAAATTAAGTCACACATCTTTGCGCGCTCCATTTCGATATTTTGTGTTAATACAGTGTAATTGTGGAAATATTCATATTATTCTAATAATATGAATAAAAGAGCCCTATAAATTTTATGATTTTATGAAAAAAGATTAATTTTGGAATATTTCGCGTTTAATAAACAATTATTGCATTTATAGATATTTAACTCTCCTACTTTTTATTTCAATACAGGGCAACATTGACAGATGGACTAAAGTACTACTAAAATTCAATATACCATAATTATATGTTTGAAATTATCAAAAAAATATTGAAAAGGCCGCGATCAAATTATTTTGGAATGTTTGTACTTGTGGAAGCAGCACTTATCGAATTTTTCTTGTCGGATTTTTTCTCTCTAGCCTGAGTTTGATAAAGCAAATATATTAAATGGCGTGTGAAATTTTATGTTGTTAAATAAGCGAAATTGTGATTTCCTCATGCAAATATTATAATACAACATGTATATGTATGCATTGTTACAATCCTGCGAGTGTATTGAATTATAATACAGTTAGAGCTGAGTCGCTATCATAAAAATTTCTTGAGAGAAAATTTATAGATTTATCCCTAATTTATAATTTGAAATGAAACGTGTGTGTGTGTGTGTGTGTGTGTGTGTGTATGTGTGTGTGTATGTGTGTGTATGTGTGTGTATGTGTGTGTATGTCTTTAAAGTGATACAAGAGAGTGACAAGAATGATTCAACGAACATTATAACGATGAATATTAAGTTTTATCAAATAGAAACATTATCAAGTTGTGTGTGTGATATTGAAACATCGGCCTCATACACAAGAAACAACAACATACGATGAACTCTTTCTAACACGTGAACTTATTTTATAGGTATAATAATACCAATAAAATTTTTATCCGCATATAAATCTATCTCGTGTCATTGTTATATGACATTGCAAAGTAATCCCAATTGTGAAATCAACTTTTTATTTACTGTTATTTACTATTTATATTAACTGTATGCCCGACAAAGAGCGTCATTTAGTAAAATAATAGTTTAAAAAAAAAAAATTTATAAACTATATTAATAGCACAATTATCTCCTAGGAATATTTTCATTTTCTAAAAATATATTTTATATTCATTTATCTCTATCATAGACTTAATCGCAAATTAATCATATTTTACTTTCCTTATTAGTGTTTGAAGTTTAGCGTGACTGTTCAAGTTTGACCAAGTTTGTTGCCGAGCGTGTCGTCAGCTTTTTCCACGGCGTTCCGCCCGCTTAGAGAATGTTATCGATTATGAAACTTGTGCATTTAACAACAAAAGATGTCGCATGCATAATCTATGATCTCGTGCTTGTGTGTGCAATCGAGAGAGAAAGAGAACATTTGTCTTTACTATACACGCATGTACCATATATATATATATATATCCCCATCTCGTCTCATTCAAATATCTTATAATGGTAACGTTAATCGATAGAATTCGACGATTTTACGTCGAACAAGCTCAAACTCGATTCAGGTAGTAAGGCTCCCTCGGTTCAGCGATGTATATGCTGCATATAATGCGGTGTACTTAAACGCGAGATAAGATTTATCCATTAAATCGTCAAATGATGATACGTTGCGAATGCATGTGTTAAATCATCATATACCACATAACGAATATATGTTAACAATTTATATATTTCCGATCTGCACATCCACCCACTCACACACCCATACATACACACACACACACACATATAAATATATATATATATATATGTGTAAGAAATTATGAGTTGTTAACATGAAATAATTATGGAGTCTTGCGCGATACTACATAAGGTAAATTAATGTGTGCATTGTATCCAATAGCTCTGTAGTCTCTCAGAGATACACGCTCATCTCTCTATATAAAATGTAAACGATCCGATAAACATACGTATACATGTAGTATTGGGGGATATGAAGCCGTACCGAGACATTTATTTCGTTAAGAAGAGAGATAAAGAGAGGGAGAGGGAGAGAGAAAAAACCGTCATTATGATATAATCGCGAAGAATACTAGCACATTACACTCTATATGTGTGCGCGTTCATGATATATATACTTAGAAATATTTAAATACAATATTTTGATATCCTTGGCGGATTAAAATATTGTATGCAAAAGTTCATAAGTATTTCATATTTGGTGACGCGCAGGTATTTAACATTCGATATTTTCGACCGAAACGTTCACAGCATCTCTAATAGCCTATTTTTATAAACGTGCAATAGTTAACGGATAGCTTTTCCGGATACCTTCTTTAGCATCGTTTCATATCCAGAGATTGTTTGGAAATATATAAGAATGCACACAAATCTTCAAACTGCTGCCACTCTCTCGATATATATATCTCATCCCATAAAAGATAATAGACAAATAATAAATAAATGTACGGTTTTATACTTAAAATATGAGAACACATATTTATACGGTATATCGCGATGACGCGTTCCGAATTTTTCAGTTACATCATCTTAATAATATAGCTCTCATTGTAATTATAAACATGTGTGGCAGAGTTTGTGAATTTCGATAATTTACCATGACACGAAGATACCTTTGCACGGGTGCTACGAAAACGAATGGCGAAAACAGCGGATGAACTATATCATTGTAACTTTATATATTTGTGCGACTTCGTATATCTATGTAAATAAATATACCAAGCTCTTGAGACTGAGACATGTCTCGCGTTAATATCATTCTCTTTTCTTCGAAATCGTAGAGTGCAATAAATACACGACTGATGTTTGTTAATAATATATTAATGGCATAGTATTCGTACATTTTTAATATTGACAATCATCATAAATAACGTGTAAAGTGGGTGTATACCGCGTACAAAAGGCGCAAAAAGTCGATAAAATTCTCTATATTTTCTTCTACGCTATATCCTACACTAATAATCATCAGGGTCGCGAGTCAAATCAGATATGTGGGAATTGTTTCTTTAGTCGAGTGTTTTGTTACGAATGCGCACGTACAAAGCGTTCAATAATAGTGGACTGTGTTGATCGCGAGAAGCATCTCGCGCAACGTGCTCGTTTGTACATACTTCAACGTTCTGCTATCGAAGAAAAATAATAATATTGTGAAACGAATAAACATGAAAGCTAGAACAAAAAATTGAAAGACCTATATTATAGACGGCGCGGTACAATCTAACTTATTGATAAAATATCCAAAAGTTCTTATGGCTATTAGCACATCTTTTAACATTATAAAACTATAACTCTTTTCAAAAATATATATTAAATAATTAATTAATAAATATATATAACACTAATTTTTTAAGAGAATCGACCTCGTTTCGGTAGTAAATTTATCTAAACGCGAAATCGAGATAGGAATGGGAGATTACGAGAGGATACCGGTGTGTCGCATGTCCATCGTTGATTTTTAGCTCAAGTAGGATAATCCTTTGTTCACGCAATCCATTACTGCAGACGACGTCGATCGTCGTTACAGGGTTTAAAATAGGAGAGACGGACAAATGTGCTTTACACGTACATGTCGATACTTGATGATCAATCAATGGACTTTTTTAAATTGCGCGCAAGCATCGCTGATTAAGATCCATTAAGATCCATCGTATTACAACACAGTCGTAATATAATATCAGCAGGATTTTTAGCTTCGCGACAAAGAATATATCTTACAAAATCGCAAACTGGAGTCTACTCCAAGTTCGATTCTAGCGAATTTTTCATCGCGTTGCTATTTTTGTAAAGACCGTATAATGTTGCAATCGCATTATACATAGTCTCGTTACAAGTAAAATTCCCCAACTAAATTTACGACAAAATTATTGAATCTAAAACAAAGGTAACTTCATATGTACGTAATAATTAACTGAGATAGGAGATAAAGATAATATTTTGCATTTTAAGACATTCTAATTAGGCTATACGAAGAAATTGTATGATACTTTCGACTATAATAACAATGTATAATAACGAAGACGAATAGAAGAAATTGTTGAATATTGAGAATCGCGTTAGCATTGAATTTTAGAGAAAATAATGTGCGACAATTTCATCTTCTGTGTCATCTTATCAACTAAGCTAATTATATCCTTTTTTGGTATGGATTGCCGATTTTATTCTGCACATAAATATATGTATATCATACGTCAATTATACGTAACGCAGGTGTGACTGTGTCCTTAAAATATAAGCGGAATATTAGACAATTATTGCATAAATCAGTGAGCGAGTGGTCCGCGATGAGTAGCTTGATCCGATCTACCGGTTAGGGGGGATGGTATGTCACGAGCAAGAAACACATTGTCTTTAATCTATCGCTACGAAAAACTATACTGTCATCACACTGAAAGTATACAACACGTTGTCCATTTGTTGTGAAACAAAGTGCGACGAAGCGTGCATGTATAAACGTATCCACCTCCACTTCATTCGCCTTTTCATCGATGAGAATCTCGTCATCGATCACGATCACGTGAAACCGTCGTTGCCGAAGGAGGCGGTCATCGGACCTCGATCGTCGCTCGTCGATTCGCTTCTGTCAAAATCGCACAAATATCGTCCTTGAAGAATCAAAGCCGTCTAGCGTCCAACGCCTTGTTGAGATCACTGACTAGCATGCCGAGGACGGGTCTGTGTTCGGAGTCGTATCGGAATACCGAGTCCAAGAATTTCGGATATACCAGGAAGTCGAATACCTGGTCGCAACGTTGCGACGACTTGTCCGTAAGATGCGGCTTTATCAATTCTTGCACCAACGATCGGCAACGTTCCAACGAGCCTATCAAGTACTCTTGATCGTAACTGTAGTCAACCTCGTAGAACGACACGACCGTCATCGCCACCGTTCCCAGAGCCTCCCGAAGCTCGTCCAGCTTCACGATGTCATTCGGACGGAATTGATGACTGCGTTGCACGAGCCCGATCTACCATGTTTTATAAATAAATTTACACAGCTTACCGATTTTATTTATACAGCTATAATTTTAGCTTAATAAGAACTTGCATTATATTGTATAAATAAATACAAAATCAATTTTATAATTAATTTACATTATACATAATTAGAATTATAAAATACGATCATTATGACGCATACATATGTATAATGATAGCAATATATTATTCTGCAACAAGAAATTGCATTCAATAATAATTCAACTTGAAATGTTTAAAGATTCATAATTTTATTATCCAAATTGAAAGATTAAAATTTGTAAATGATATACATAATTTCTTCATTCAAAACAAATGTATCTATTATTATCTCATATATATATATATATATATATGAATAATGCGAATATTAATTTTTAATTATTATGCACCTTTTAGTTTTATTGAATATTCTCTCAATTATTTTAATTTTCAAATTGCGCTTCCATTTTTCTTGAAAATATATTTTAGTTGAAAAAGATATTTAACTTGAATATAAAGATTATACAGTAAATATGCAGCTTCTCTCGTAAAGTCTTACTTAAATCAGCTCTCCAAATTCGCGGAATATATCATAAGAAAGAAGAAATTAAAGCTTTGATTATTCCAAAGAGAGTTTTTATACCTTAATGGACAATTTGACGATATTCTTGAGAACCTTCTCGGGTTCCTTCTTGTCCAAGTGCGGATTGCTTTTGGCGATATTCTCCATCAGCTTGTAAAGATTATCAAGCAACGACGTCGTGGCATCGTCGATGAAGAGCGATCGACCGGCACCGGTGGATACTATGCGACCCAGAAGCTTTTTCTGGGCGCGCAGTCCTAAATCGCGAGTTCGACTTCCGGTTCCGCCACCGGTTGTATACGATCCGCCACCGCCGCCGCCATTTCCGATTGTATTCGCCGACTGCATCACTGCAATATTTTCGCACAGTAAACGACTGCGGCACGTACATTGTGAGCCGCATTGTTCTCCTTTTTGTTTAGCGCTAAACTGCGACCGTGCAATCTCGAAATTTTATTCCCCCGATTCGAAACCAATCTCGCGTCCGATAGAAAAACTTTTAATATAATATATATCATTTACACATATTTTTCTCTCTCTGTAATCATATACTGCGTTTATGTTGTTTTGTATTTAACAATAGGAATATGACAAAAACTAATCTCTCCCAAGTTGAAAATTTCATTTTCATCGATCTGCGATATAAATTTTGTATATTGGAAATTATATATTTATAAACGTTAAAAATAATATTTATATGTAATATAATCGCACGTTTAACGTGTAATGCAACTGTAACGCCTTAATCATCGCTAAATATGCGGTGAAAAAGCGGGTCACATCCTTCCCCCTCAAACCTACGATTTAACAATTCATTCCGAGCGACGGAACAAAAGAATTGTACGGTCGAATATGGCACAAAAGTAGAAAGTTTGAAGAACTTATTGTCGAAGAAAGATGAAACGTTATAATTCTTCAGCTTCTTGAGAACAGCGGGGAAAGCGTCTTATCTCAGGCTTCGGCTACAACGATGTTCTCGATCGTGCGTACGTTATTGTGTACGTGTTTTCGTACGATGAACTCACCGTCAAACATCGGTAGACCACCACCGTTTCCTCTGGATCGTGATAGTGGGATGAAAAATTAAATAAAGAAGCGGCGAGAGGTCTGTGTGTGCGTGTGCGAATAATGGTCCGGCAAACTCAGGCAAACGTAACTAAAATAACCAAGGGTTAAATGACAAATCGTTGGCGGGTTACACAAATGTCGCGGGTTCATAATAGATGTGTGCGAGACACGACAAACGACGTATCTTTTCTACCTTGATTGCAATCGGTGACGGCCACTAAGTGATAGAGTAACCAGCTCTGCAATTCCATCACGGTCGTGCCCCACGCCACCTGCAAAAAATGTCAACAGAAATTTATGAGAATGTCTGGAAATGTGTTATAATGCAAAAAATTCAACGCAGAAACATTGCATCAAATTTTTACGTAGTTGTGAAAGATTTTCATTAAAATTTCCATCGTGGAGAATTTATTCCGAAAGTTATTCGAATAATAATGATGAGATATTACAAAAAAAAAAAAAAAAAAAAAAAAAAAAAAAAATCTTTTCCATTTACATGTCTCGTAAATATTCTCATAATATGCCACGGTCTTTTACCAATGTTACCTTGGCATCAAAAGAGACTTTCAGAAAACAGCTTCGAGGATACTGTCTGTTTTTTATGTGAAATCTTAAAATAAAAAAAAATATACATATATATATATGACATCGTTCTAAATATGTACAATATAAATCCGCCTATAGATATACATAAAAAATATTTTAAAAGATTAATGAACGCGTACTCGATCGCGAAATTTTGCGCCTTTATACAATATATAGACGTAACTAAAATATTTTTCGCAAACTCTTGGATTCGCGCGCGACGAGCGTGGCGCGTGTAATCGCGGGAGCCCCTCTACCTTATTCGTACAATTCGTCTTAACGATCCTAATGCTGAAAATGAAATGTAATGCGAGCCGACGACATTCGTGTGGCACGCTATCATTGATTATATACACGCGCATTACATATACACATGCGTTCACGGGGTCGCGGTATAAGACCTCTCTATACCTTTGACAGTTGGATCGATTTGTAAGGAGCGTCAAGGCGAGCCAGGGACTCTCATTCACCTTTAAACGATAGGACAACAAGCGGTCGATTAATCGATTCAAATTCGAGTGATTCGCGTCGAATCGATCTTTCGAAAATTTTAGATCGCGTTGTTGAACAAAATTTTTTCTGCGATATTACAGAGTTCTCTTTTAAGTGTACCAAGAAAATAAATTGTGTGAGGGGGGGATAAAAAACAGTGTACAGTAAGACAAGTGTAAGTAAAAAAAGCAAGTCACCGAACAAGGAGAGAGAGAGAGAGAGAGAGAGAGAGGGGGGGGGAGGGAGATGAAATGTAAATTTTATCTCAGAAAATACATCTTATAATAGCTACGCTATTCAATTTTTCACGCATTGTATCTGTGTGAACTCCGCTGACCGAAATATTAATTATAATATTTTATTATATGTAACCTCGTGATATACCATATACATCTTTCCGTTTGCTATATTGGAAATGTTATTCGAATTTCAAATGTAAAATGAAACTTTCAATTTCTTTTTTTTTTCCAATCTTATTTTCTCATCAGAAATTCGATTAAGCTTGATCTGTCGGATATTCTTGCAGGGAATCGCAATCGTAACATTATCAGAGACAGATTCTTTCGTTATTCGATTCTTATTTATTTTTTAGCGATGATCGAAATAAAACGGCGAATAATATGTAAGATAAGATGTACGGATCAAAGACAAAATATAGATAACAGCATACTCAATTGTAGTATAAATCAAAAACTGAAAAAATTAAAAAAGGGGAAAGGATTCGATTCCTTACTTTATTTCCATTATCGAAATATTCTTGGTTAATAGCGTCGATTCGTTATCACTTGAATAAATCGCGTGATTTCTCTCGAGTTTCATTTCTGACGGAATCGCAGAAATGATGCGTGAGAGCGCGTTATGAATAATCGATCGCCGGACATTTTCGCTCTCTCTCTCTCTCTCTCTTTCTCCTCTTTCATCGTCAGTCCGTCAAGGATTCGTCGGGGCTTTCTGGCACCTGTGCGTTCAAACGTCGTCTCGAAATAGCCGATCGTTTGTCGAATTGTGCAATTTCTTTGGAAAAATGGGAGATGAAAATTCTCTTTCGCGAACGCGAAATTTCGCACACGCGGCGGATTATCAATTGTACGACGAAATGGAGAAATTAATTTTTCCACCAATGATTTATACGAGTTATCGGCAAATATATCGAATAATACATATATGTACCGGTTTATTAAATTCTCGATAAAAACATACCACGAGATATATATATATATATGTATATGTCTTGTTATTTTCAGCGAAGAAAAGAAGAAAAAAAAAACATAAATCACCGCCGAAATTTCTCGTGATTTTACAGAGAACTTGACTGCGTATTCGTGTTTAAGAAACATCGCTATTATCTTTATCTCTTAATCATTGACGAGCGAGAAAATCAGCGCGTCCGATTATCTCGCGATATAAAATAATTAACTGAAATAAATTGGAGTCTTTTTTTTCAGAGATAGCTATTTCTTTCCCGCGTGCATCTTTCAAGACCGTCCATCAGGTGGCTTGTCTTGGGAATATTCGATCGCCAGCTATAAATAAGCACGTGTATATCGCCTGATTGATTCGATTTACCTTCTCCCTACCACAGCCAACCTAATTCGATGTGTACACGTTGCGAGCTTTTCGTGAAACATGGCATTTCACGAGGATCCTAGTCACTTGGCGAAAACCCGGTTGGATGCGACTTGAATCTTCATGAAACCGATGATTCTAAAGTAGCGTGCAAAAATTCACAAATATATTCTTTGTTCCCGTAAAAGCGCGTATACTACGTTATGGATCAATCTTATTTTAATTATCGCAAAATTGACGATTAATAAATTTGATAATTTTTCATTATTTCTATTTTTTTAAGTAATACTTTTAGCGCAAATTTTTCTCATCGGATAACAGATTTTATAATTTTATCTTTTTATAATATAATAATAAATAATATCCTAAAATCATAAAAAAATGAATGTGACACATCGACGTATATTTATATGTATAAGATACGCGTGTCAATTTATTTATAAGCGCTCCACAAATATTTCTTTATCGCGCTTGATTTTATTCAATCTCTCCAAAAAGGATGAAAAGAGATATCGCTACAGCACGTGGAAATGATCGCTGCGTCTATTCCCGACAATGGAAACGCGTTGATCGGACAACGGAGATACATTTTCTCGTGTCCACAGTATCAAAATTGCGCTTATCGAAATTACGGTGGTTTGAGAGCGCCTGTGCAATATCGGCACTCGGCAAACTCTCTCTCTCTCTCTCTCTTTCTCTCTATCTATCTATCTCTCTCGGGACTGTCGCGAAACAATGCCTCCGTAAACTACTAGCTGGTACGTTACAAACGTAATTACCGGTTCTCTGTACACGTGCGAGCGTCCTGAATTTCGTGGTGTATGTGACTCGATACAATTTATCTCTCTCTCTCTCTCTCTCTCTCGCTCTCTTTCTCTCGTACAGAACAAAGTACAAGTAACACGAACGTCAACGACGGTTTAAACGTTTTACGTCGATATCGTCGCAGCGACGATGAGCTATGCTTGCGATAGCAAAGATTTTCGCAAAGAGAAAAAGAGAGAGAGAGAGAGAGAGAGAGAGACTCGTTTGCAAATTATTTCGCTTCTTTTACGATACACGCGTGTCGAAGACGCGTACCGATGCAAGCAGAAATACGCGGATGTACGCATACGCGTGCGTTTTCTTAACGATACGGTAAGAACATCGGTGTGGACGGTTTACGGCCGTGAGTTTCCGCGGGCGGACCTGTGTGCGGGGGTCCGTCATTTCTAAAATTAGTCGCCAACATTATCAACCTTCCATTATCGCGACAACGCGTCGAAGGACGACGCGTGCGACCAACGATCAACAAATTTTCCGATATCCGTAAATTTAGCTCGATCGTTTAACGGGAAACGTCGCTCGCCGGTGCGACGATCGGAAGAAGAGTGAAACGGATATGTCGATATAGAGAGGTCAATCAGAGTGACGAGAAGAAACGCTACGGCAAACGGTTTTTAATGAACAAGTTAATCATCGTAAAGTTGCTTAAAATGATAATCGCCTATTCAAAGAAATTGCGAAAATATGTATAATATTGAAGAGGATTTTATTTATTTATATCGAAAATATCGATATATATATATATACCATATATTTTTATTCTAGTACCGCAAGTATCTTTATTAAGCATCTAGTATCTATGCTTAATAATAGCCTTGAATAAAAATTTTCACGACAAGAATCTTGCGTGTAATAAATTTATTATCGTAAAAAATATATATTTTAATATAATTTATAACCAAGGGGTTTTTTTTTCTATCAAATTATGCTACGTTTTCAATCTTCCAAAACTAATATGAAAGAGTTGGAAATGTAATTGAATTAATAGCAATACAATTTTAAAAAGTAAAAGTATTAGTTGTTGATTAGATTGGGTTAATGCGTAGGAAACGGAACATAAATGGAACCTAAATAAGACATAAAGGTTATTAATAATTAATATAATAATGTACAATTTTTAGAAATACGAAGAAATATTTTTTAGTCGCGTGTATCGTGAAATAATCTCTCTTCTTTCTTTCCAAGCTTCAATAAGAGATATATAAACCTTATTAAATTCCAAACAACCTTATAGATTTCGCCAGGGACCCAACGATACAATTATTCAACGTCATAGCGAAACAGATGGAACGGCAAGGTTAATTAGCATACTTTATTCGATGCGAAACGAGAGAAAAACGTACGCGTCTCTGTTCCTCGCGTTCGAAACTTTTCCACGGGGAAGATCGATCGGCGGGCAACGACGACGCTCGACGAGGACCGGCTAAACTGCATTCGCGATGTTTTACGGCGCGATACTATAACCGAACCCCCTCACGAGTCGCTGCCGCTCCGGTTGACTCGTTTTCTTTTCGCGCCCCAAGACGCAGCTGTCGCACACCACTGACAGCTGGTGCGACCGGCGACCGGCCGGCAGCGTGTCGTCAGCACCCCTCCTCGTTAAATTGAGCATCCTCGCGCTCGGGATAACCACCACCTGCCCCCGGACTAATGTATAGGCGCTCGCACGCATCGGGAACGTAGCGGAGAGCACGTGGTCGTGGCGCGAGTTTTCTACAGACTCTTAGTAAGACGGTTTAAAAGACGGATTATGCCCGCGACACAAAAGCTCGCACGGTTGAATTGTTAAAGGCGACTTGGCGAGATTCAGCTCTATCCGCGATACGATTTGTCTGCATCTCGCGATTCGAAAATAGATATGATTATTTGGCTATCGCGAAAAAGTAACTCGACTGTTAAAAAATTATTTTAGGATCTCGATACATATATACGTAAGTCGAATGTAATTATTTCAACGAAGAAATGAAGAATTGATTTTTAAAATAATTGATATTGCACTTGCATAATATTATTTCGCGATAAAGATGTTATTCTTGATTTCAACTAGGAGAGAGAAAGAGAGATCGATTTTTCTCCTTTATACTCCTCGAACGAAATTAAACTGGTCAGAACTAAAACAGTTTCAATATGTTTCGTAATTACTCTGCTTATTTACCGTTGCATCCGTCAAGTGTGTAATTAATATATATATATATATATATAGCTAATGTTGTTCAAGTGCACGCATCGTTTCTTGGCGCAAAATTCTTTTGTCGGAAGAGCGAGGGATTGCACGGGCTATAAATATCGTTTTATTCGCAAATACGTATCTCGGGTACATGAGAGATACATTGCGAAGATACGAATAAGATAGCAAGATAGAGAGAGAGAGAGAGAGAGAGAAAGGAGAAAACCTCGGACGAGGACCGCGAAATACGACGTCGTTACCGTCGTGCCGATCGTCGTGTCCGAAAAAGATAGACGCCACACGCTATTTCCTGCCTTGTCAAGCCTCTTTCGGCCATACGAGAGAATTATAAACGATCTCGCAGGAAATTAAGCCCGTAATAAAGAACACTCGTATATACTGTTAAATAAAACGGTAAGAGTCCCTGAAATTCTCGTGTAAGTTGCTAAAGCGTATACAAATTCATCTTTCTCTTGCCAGAGAGATCCCTAATTAAGCCTCTTTAATTAAATGCATACGAGATGATGTCTGGAGGAGAAAACGCAGA
Source organism: Polyergus mexicanus (assembly GCF_030449975.1). NCBI lineage: Eukaryota > Metazoa > Arthropoda > Insecta > Hymenoptera > Formicidae > Polyergus > Polyergus mexicanus. Next base: position 212,821 of record NW_027223337.1, read on the forward strand.
ATAGCGAGAACCCGTTCTCAGGGAAGTTTGGAATTTTAATTTTATTTTAGCGAGAGAATTTTACATGGATTCTTTATTTATTACCATGATTTTTCATTCCTTTTATTAATTCTAATATGCGTTTATGAAAATACTTTCGTCTGTGATTGTGAAAATCAATTATATACATAGACATATTTAATAAATAATTTTAACTTTTTTCAACAAGAAAATATTCATAAAAATTACTTATTTCAATCCATAATCAATAACTTTTCAAGCTTAGGAATTAAATCTTTGTTAACGGACGATTTGTGCATCTTGAATTTATTACATAAAAGCAATTATATGGTATATTTACGCGTATTCTCGTGTGTTCGATGCATCGAAATGCAATTAAATACGAGTACACAATTGAAGTGGCTGAGGACAAGTTCGATATTAAAAAGCTCATTAATTGGCTCTTCAATTCAATTTTCATCAATATGTAAATGTACGAAGTATTGAACAACGCTATTAGTACATGTCTTAAGATATCATATATATATATATATATATATTTCTACAAATTTCTCCTTTCCTCTCATATTCGTCAAGGCCACCGATGATACGAATTCCGCGCGTGCTTGAATAATAAAAAAAAAGTTAGACACACACACACACATCCCGTACAGGAGAATGCAGATAACATTACTTTACCTTACCGCATGGCAATAATAGAAAATTGCGATAATAGAAAAAAATTAACATATCATCGCTCTTACGAGAGTTACATCGATCGCAACACGAACACGCATACCTATATGTATATATGTATCTGCACATATGCGCAGAAATATTTGATGTTCTATTGCGCTTTCTAGTGTCGCTTGAAAGTTTCAAAATGTATAATTTTCTCCAAGTTTGAAACTAAACTGCAAAAAAAAAAAAAAAAGTTGAACCGACGAGCAGAAACTTTATTATAATAATTTAATAATAAAGTTAAGATTTTCAATGGATAAAGAATGAAATTAAAATTAAACGAGCGATATAATCGTACGAGTGAAATATTCGAAAAATAAAATATGCCCGGTGTTGACGAATTTTCATGTATAACATTTCGTTTCTGATAGAAATTGATTTACATGAAATATTTATTCGCAAACTTTTTGTTTCTAAAAAAAGATCTACATTCCGATTTTATATATGCCATTTACTATTGTATTTATTGTTTGCATTATTCCCTTGCATAATTCTCGTGCCAATTGCACGCATCCCTTGATCGATGCACGCAGTGACGCAACAAGATATGGCGCGTTTAGATAATGTAACAATGTATAGCGAAATCAATGTGTAGCTAGCAAATCGTAACAACTCTCGAAAAACTATATATACATATACGTCGCAAGATAAATTCAGACGAAAAACGATGACTATTCATATTCCTTGCTCGCAAATATTGTATTAATACGCTCCCTGTCCTTTCCAGCGTTTATCCCGCTGCGTAAAGCAGAGAAAACGCGCGCGATCCGAAGAAAAAAAAAAAAAAAGACACGCGGAAGATTAAATAAATTTCCTTGCCTCTCTCCCCAGGACCCTCGCGAGTCTAGGGGCCTAGAGGGGCGGATGCCTCCGTCCGGTTCGTGTCGTGATCGACTCGTCGCACATCGCACGCGTTCTTCGAGAAATCCTACGGTTAATACGACCGTTTACTCGCTCGCAGAGAAACGCAACAGTCGCTACGCAATTATGAAAAACCGGTGCATCGCGTTCCTCCGCGTTCCATAATTGGATACGAGAGCGGATAGGCAATGCGTTAACAACAACCTCATTCATCTCTCGCGCGGTTTACTCGTTATAGCTTCGTCTATTTACGGCGCGCGATTACGCGCACTCGAAAACTTGCTCGCACTCTCTCCTCTCCTTTCCTTCTCTTCTCTTCCCTTCCCTTCCCTTCCTTTCCCCTCCCGGGACGTGTACACGCTTTACCAGATTGTAGACTACAAAGGGATGTTTCAAAATTTCCCTTCATTTTAATGAATAAATTTCTCGAGCAACGCGAAAATGTTGACTATAATTTTTTTCTCGAGTTTCCGCATGGGAAGAAAGTCTTTTTTCGCCAATTATATAAATTCTGAAATGCAATTGAATGACTCGAAATCTCGTACGATTATTGAAGTGTATGATTTTACTCTTCATAATTTTAATTTAATTTTCAAGATATATTTGATATTGAATATTAAATTGATTGCAAATGACAAAGATAGCGTAACAAAAAGTTGTTTCTAAGGAAAATTTTCTCCTTTACTCATATTTTCAGAAAAAAATTAATTACTGCACTTTTTACATCTTATAGAATTCGTAATATAAATATATTATTATTTATTAAATTAATATATATTAATCATATTTGTTATTATTAAACTAAGATAAAATTTTCACTAACGAAATTTGCAGTCTCTCGATCCCTTTTTTACGATCGTTTCACACAACGTACGTATACAATCTTGCACATTCTTTCTTCCAAGTTTCATAATTATGTCAACGTTTTAATATCGCTTTAACTTTTATTTCTTAAATATTTATTGAACCGATTCATCATCCATAAGCTTTTATTTTATTTATATTTCTTCGATCATAAAAAATGTTCAAAAAGAATTGTGGTATATTCTGTTTTTGTTTTATCTCACGCACTTTATAAAACAGCTAAAACATTTCATGCATTTTCAATATTTTGCCAATAACCTGTGCACGTATCCGCACCATTGAAATTCATGCACCGTGGACCAGTGTGGACGGATTTAACGCTGTAACGATCATCGATTTTGTCCATGGGACCGATAGACCTTTCAGGCATTTATCTCTAAATAAAAATTATTCAAGTATATTGACATATATCAGTTGTATATCGATAATTCTGAAAAATAAATCGGATATCGATACCGTGTTTTATTCGAGAAGAGATATTTAATGGTACCAATGCTCGCGATATTCGCTCTTTAAATTATTATTATAAAGTATTGAAAATAAAATATTTATCGCGAGAAACCGAAAATATTTTCTTTAATTAATTGAATAAAAATATTGAGCATGCCAGTAGTTATATTTAACTTAAAGGCGATATAACATTAAAACTAGATTGCACAATTCAGTTCAAGTAATCGTGACAATTAACAATTTGCATGATTCTACTATATATATAAGAGAATACAGAATATAAGAGAAAAACAATAAAACTAAGTAATATGGCTGTAAGGATCAATTTCCTCGGCCTCGGTAAGCCCTAACTATAGTACTAATTATAGCGTTAACTTAACGTAATGTTCTTTCTTTTTTAATCAAGATTTTAATATAAAACTGAAGATATATATATCTTCAGTTTTATATATATATGTAGAGAGAGAGAGAGAGAGAGAGAGACGCATGCAACAATCTAATGGATAGTTTCAGCAATATCGATAAATTGTAATTAAATTATGAGATTTTCACCTTCTTCTAGTTCTAACTATGAAAAACGGCAAACAATCAGTGTTAACGAAAGACGTTGTTGGTTTTAGCCGTCGCCACGTCGCGTCGTCGTAGAAAGGCATCGTGTTTCTCCTTTTCTTTCTCCTTCTTTCTAACAATAAGTGGTGCAACTTTTTAAATCGCGACGAATAAACGATGCAATTGAGACGACTTGTTGCGAAATCTTGCGTATCCATTTCTCTTCTGCAGCGTTACGGATTTCTACAATTTAATCTCTTCGATCAAGCCATCTTTTCACGATAATGACTCTGGTGTGAATTCGCTTTAATCGCATTCTAATTATTAGTCTACCAAGAAAATTCGCGCATATATATATATAATGCATCTTTTAGAGTATATCGAAATAAATTTTCTTTATAAATCTCGTCTCTCTAATCTGCTCTTAAATATAGATATCGCTAAATTAGCGCGTGACAATTTTACGCTCATTCGCTACGATGTTATACTGATAATTCTGCTGATTTATAATTAAATATCGGTTAATTGGTATTTTTACGATACCGAAAATTATTATATATCGATTAAAATTTTCCAATGGAAAAATAATATTCATGTGATATTTATCATATATTTGTTCATTTTCTCCAATAATTTATAATCAGATTATTTTCCGATAATGATTTCGATGTCTGCTAATTGCATTCCTGCCTTTATACAATACATCTCCCTCCTCTTATACAGATAATAATGATTACATAATTTTTATCACTATATATTATTGTTCCACTGATAATTTACAACGATGATTCACGAAGCAATTAGACATACGGATATATAATTGCTCATCTTATTATAGTATTATTACAAAATTTTTACATGTATTTTTAGCTTTTAAAGCTTGCACAGAAAATAAAGATCATTGCGTGACATACATATATCGTCTGACGATCTATTTAATGTACTCTCATGTATTAAGGTCGAGTGAGATAATTAAAAGCGTCAAGTAAATGGAGCGACATAATGATCATCCAACGGTAAATTTAATAATTATAATCGTAGAGAAAAGGAGGAAGAGATAAAATTCCCTTCTTAATAAACTTATTCTTATAAAATTTACAATAATTAAAGAATTCGTTTAATAATAAAAATATGATAATAATACAATAATAATACAGTACGTGTTGCAAATACAAATAATCTGTGATATAACTTAAAGAAATTAAATATATTATACATTTTAATGTACAAAATATGGTTAAAATTAAGTTTTATCTATTGTCTATTCCAGAATTAAATAAAAATTAATCATCTAAAAGTGAATTCGGCCATCGCTGGCAGAAATTACGCTACGGAAAAACCGCGGAGAAAATGAACGAATCTTTAACATCTCCGGCGATTACGGCCAGCTGCCGAAACGCCGGAAATCACGGCAAATCTACCGGAAATTGATGCGAGAAATTTTTAATATTCCACGTAAAGAGCAATATTAAAACTTTATATATTTTTGTACATATTATATAATTAAATATTTAAAGAAAGCATTTGGAACGTAGAATAATAACCGAAATTTTACTAATCGAAAAGAATAGATTTTTTTTTTTATTGATTTCGAAAGTTCGATTTAAGTAATTTTCCTAAGCATCGAGGAGATGATCCGCTTGAATGAGAGTCGACGCGATGAATGGGGAAACTTTATAATCAAGGAGATACTAAAGCTCGAAAGGGATCATCATCCATCTCGATGATAAAGCTAAACTTCTTTTTCCCTTTATAGATTTCTGTATCAAGAGCTGAACTCTTCACTATATAATATGTGGAGGTAAGATAATGTCCATTTCTTTTTCGCTATGGAAAATTCTTCGTCCGCCTGTCTAATCTAATCTTTTATCTTAATTTTCTCTTCTTCGAGTTATTTCTCTCTCTCTCTCTCTCTCTCTCTCTCTCTCTCTCTCTTCCTCTCAATTTCTCGTATCTATAAGCGGACGTATTTTCGCCAAACAGCGCGAGCATGTCCGAGAGAGATTCCTGTTGACGAATGACGAATTAACCCGGAGACACGCAACGCGAGATGTATGAATCACTCTGAGAATTAATAAGTTTCCCGGTACTAAGAACGGTCGAGATTCTCTCTGCGTAAACTTTAACATCGCATGTTATATACGTATATACTTACATACAAAATATTCATATTTTTATCAATTACGTAACACTTTATACTCGTACGCATTGTATACGTACGTAGCAATTTTTCTTTTTTTCATTCGATATTTAAATTATCGTACTCGCACTCGCACTTGCGTTCGCAATTTGCGTACGCAATTTCGAGAAGCGTAATATGGCACCAACAAAAATTTTAATTTTAAAGCGGGAGCAAGCTTACCACGCAACTATCGCGCGTTTACGTTAAAAGGGATCACGCTGTTATTCCGCGCGGTTAATCAAGATAAAAAATACGCAACGGCGCGCGACGACCTCACACACACACACACATACACACATATGTATAGACACGCACGCACACTGACCGATTTGAATTTTCGCACACACGCATACCAACCTCTGCTAATGTTCGGGGCCGCGGGAGCGCGACCCGACACCCGACTGTGGAAGCAACGAAATTTCTCCACCCGCGTATTATCGCGTTCCCTCCTTTCGATCGGTCCCGGTTGTCCCCGAATTCGCTCTTCTAACAAGTCTCACTTTGATTCGCGCGGCACTTCTCGAAGAGAAAAGAAAAAGAAAAAAAAAAGATCGCACGGAGTGACGACAGGGCGGGAAACGTTATCTTTGACGCGCGAGAGTACTATGTCGAATGGCGACAACGATCCCATCAGCCGACACGTCCGTCGCGTTGCACGGTCGAACGACGTTTGCGGCTTTACGAGTTGCGAATGTTGCGATGGCGAATGGCGATGGCGCGCGACTCGGTTGCCATGGCACCCGCGAGCGGAGTGTACGCGCGATTGGTGGAGGAACATTGAAACTAGGGAGATGCGCCTAACTTTACATCGTACTCTGACAAATAAACTTTGAGAATAAAAGAGGCGAGATACAGCGAAATTACATTGAAAATATTTTTTCTTTCTTCCTCTCTCTCTCTCTCTTTTTTTTAAGGAGCTGACCTGCTACAATTAACGATCATTGAAATGCTTTTCTAAAATGTCACCATAGATTAATTTTTGTTCTCAGCACATTTATCCTTGTCACGTTGCACTTTACGTGTTTGTTGTACGTGAAATAAACCAAATATATATATATATTAGGTCACGAAGAGAGCTAATGAAAAGTTTAAGGATGAAAAAAAACATTTGGAAATTGAATGATATTCTTAATATTCTTATTAATTATGTTAATATCGCAATTCAATTTTTTCATTAAATACGTAAAAATGTTATCTTTCAAAATTTATTTTTTAGATTTCGTTAAAAAAAATTTTAATTTTTGAATATCATGCTGACTTTACATAAAGATTGTAAGAGTCGTGTCAATGCATATTATGTAATTACAATTGACAGAGAGAATATCGTATTCCCACATTCCTAAACAATTATTAATAAAATTATTAAAATGATAATTCACGCGCAGACAGATATCAAGATTAAAAAAAACAGGTGACGGATTCTTGCAAAGAGTAATCTAAAAAGTCATTTTTATTGATACTCCTAGCGATGCTTCTAGTAAGTATCTATACTTTGATATACATACTTTACATACGTCTGTAACAAGCACATTGCTCAACAAGAAGCTCAACGAATCATATAAAATAAAATATTACTAATATCGTGATTATTGTAGCAGTGTTAATTGACGTTTCTCTCTTTCTTTTTCGTTCTAAAATGAGGACTTTAGAGTAGTGAATGTGATGAAATACAAACGAGATTTATGATCGAATGCAAAGTTTGATCTGATATATTTAAATTCTGTGCGTTTGATATGATCACTAATCCCTTGAATTTTTCTACACCGAAATCATTCGTTCCGCCATTTTTTATGGATCTGTTGTAGATGCTCGTAAGCTCGTTGGGAGATATTGAGTTCTGGATTTATCGAACATAGACCGTGTTGTCCCAAGAGACTTAAACCAGACAGACCTATTGAAAAAATCATTTTGTATATTCGCGTTATTATTTAAAATAAAAGCTGCTTGTGAGATTATTTCTTGCGAAAAGTCTGTAATTTATTTTACAAAGCAAATTTTTTTTTGCGATATAAATTATTTACACTCACCTAGATACGTGTGTAGAGGATCTGGTCGTGTATTATCAAACTTTGCCAATCCTCCGACGACTGTATCCTGAGTATTGAGGATAAAAATTTTATTTTGTTCGGCGTCTGAAAAGTTGAGGAACTCTAGAAGCTCAAGCGTAGCGCCAACCCAGAAACTGTAACAAGTGTCGGACGGTTTCCCAGGCCTTCCATTAAATCCACCGTCCTGTCTCATAAGACACCAACGCTTCAGACGTGCTAAACGGTTCCACGTCAATACATCCGTTATATTAATATGTTCTCTCATCAAAAACAAACTTGCCACAGCGCAGAAAGTTGATCCCCCATGAGATTCAAGACCCGGTCCCTGTCCGATACCGCCATCGTACGACTGCAATTATCGTAACCATCTGTTACACGAAGATAAAGATAAAATGCTTACAGAGCACGTAAATAGTAACGCTAAACAATTGTTGATGACAAGTGCGCTTACAATGCTTCGTAATATGTAGTCGATAGCCCGCGGGATGTCGACGCCCGACCAGTCGTCCAAAATTGCGGAAACGCAAGAGGCGCAATAGAGGAATCTCATGTCGCTCTCGCATCCCGTCACCATGGCCATGAAAGATCCGTCGGGATTCTGACAGGCACGGACTCCATCAATGATAGATTTTTTACCCACTCGACTCAGATCATCGCCAAGGATCAGAAGAGTGACCAAGCTTGTGTACGTCATCGCTAAATGACCACACTGATAATCTGGGACATCCTTTGGTATCGTCGTAGACGCTTGGAAACCAGAACGAGGCCCGGCTCCCTCGACCTGGAGACCGTATATCCAATCGATTGCTTCGGACTTGGCCTGTTCCCCGATCTCGTCCAACGAATTTAACAGATCTAAACCGGACAGGGCGAAGTACGCTATCATCGGTCTGGTAGAATCGAATTCCGCCAAACTGCTAGGCATGATTTGTAGTAACCTTTGGAAGTATTTCACATGTTTCTCCCGCGCTAGCTGCGGTGGCATGATTATCGTACAATCTCGATGCGATGAATGAAAACGTCACTCTAAATCGACACGACATACGTCTCGGCACGCTTTAAGAACAACTGTAATGTGCTGTCGTTATTCAATTGATGATAACGATTCATATGTATACATACAATATTTATTTCAATCGGCTCTTCCCTTTACTCTTCCCATATTGACTCGTCAAAATTCTAGTAATTCATCATCGATTCATCGTAAATTCTCGTAAAATCGTATTTCAGAACGATACATTTGATACGCATTGTCTTTTATGTTCGAATCGAATTAATAATTTAAAATTGTGCGTTGCAATTTGTCGCCTTTGACATTTGGTTATGTTCGTTCACCTTCGACGTTTACCCAACTGAAATCAGCTGAAGCACGAACTCAGCAACGTGTCACGTGTCACTCAGCAACCAATCTTTGAACGCAAAATTATGAACCAATAGTACCAATTTATCGTTGTATAAGACCGCGGTCGGGAAAGACACTAGAAATGCTTCGAAGCGTTTGATTGATCAATCAGGACAAAAAGAGCGAAGATTTATTTCTTCCGATTGGTTAATGTAATGCTTCGAAGCATTTCTAGCGTCATCCCGACCACAGCCTAAATTCCTAAATGAGAGACTCTGCTTTCTAAACTTGGCGGAAATTTAAAAAAAACTGCCTTTTACTTTGACTATATTATACAATACCTAAAATAAGATGTCATAATTTGAGCAGAGGTAGAAAAATTTACTAATTCTTCAGCAGGATGGATCGAGATAAAACGAACACGAATATTTCGTAACATCTCTTTTTATATATATATATACATATACACATACACGTATACAATATAAATATATATATATATATAGCCTGGAGACCAGGAGACCAAAATTAACAAGCTTCTACTGTGTATATACATATGGAAGAAACGAGCGAAAAATTCTTGGCAAATAAGAAACAAATATCTCCTCTCACAGATATATATATTGACATAAACTATACGACATACGCTCTATATTATAAAAAAAATAGAGAAACCAATATTTTTAACACTGTTGCATAATTTCTTCATATCGCAAAAACATAAGGTTGATAAACTACAGATCTAATGGCAACAATTATCGAAAAAAATCTCTAATATATCTCTCTCTATATTTTGCTGTATATTATTAATAAAAGTGCTACATTAAAATGCAGGATCTGATGATACGAGTATGTATGTGTAACACGATAGTAATCTTTAATAAATAAAACTCACAAATACTAAATTTTGTTTTTACAATGCAACACACGCGTATCATATAAGTACGCAGACACGTGGTCCGTTCAAATAAATAATATCTAATGGAACACACGGAGGTAACATCGACGAGGAATATTAATTATCGCTCAAATGATCGATAATTTGCTAATATATAACTTTGAGGCAATAAATAACTATGCAATTACAGGTATGTCAGGTAACAATTATTCGTCATTAGTCTCCTAAAGAGATCGAATCGTTATGGTAGCAAATCAGGAGGTACGCTGCTCGGTAACGTGACGCCGAGTCTAGTTATCACGTAAGATGCGACCTTGCATCCCAATTCTAAGCAACTCTTTGGATCCCAATGAGCTAGAACGCCGGCCAGAAAGCCAGCCACTAGAGCATCCCCGGCACCTGTCGTGTCCACGATAGGCGCTTTCGGTACGATGGGTGGTATCTAAACGAAACAAACAAAAAAATGTTATCGTATTTAAGAATTCTTTTATATTTTTTCTATTAATACGAACCTGAATGGACTGTCCTTTGCCCCACACGATGATCGCCGGTGCGCATCCACCGCGCGTCATGACGAATATACCGTCATCGGTCAGCCAATCTTTGCTATTGCCGCTGGAAACATCCACCGTGATCCTCTTTAAACTGTTCAACAAGAAAGGTATGTCGGTGACATCATCGTACTTTACATTCAATGCTTGCGCGAGTGCGATCATTTCCCTCGCGTTGCCAAACACGATCTTGGCATGACCAACCATTTCGCAAATAGCCGCTTGATGATCCTTGAAAAAAATAGATTAAAAGATCAAGAAAAGAATATACTCAGTATTTAGATACATAATTAAAATAAAAGACGTGTTACTATCTAATATACATATACTGACTTCATACAATAATGTATATATTGGTTACATAATATAATACTATATACTTCTTATACCTGGAATATATATACACCACTAAGATTGAACGCTATGATAATATTTTTCTCTTGGGCTCGTTTGACCAGTTCCTTAGTCACATCCAAACTGTGTGTTATGAAATATCCTTCAATATAAATTATCTTTAAATTATCTAATTGCAAATTGGCTTTTTTCAAATCATCCAATGTATATATATTGGCTGCACCGAGATTCGCAACAAGACTGCGGGATGATTCGTATACTAGCGAAACGCATAATCCGGTAGGTAGAGTTGAATGTACAGCGTATCTAACGAGATATTATATACAAATTAACTTTATCGCATTCTTTCAAGCCTATGATAATAATATAATTACAAACCTTACATCCACTCCTGTAATTCGGACTAGTTTTTCTAATATCGAACCCTGTTGATCACTTCCAACACCACCATAAAAAGTACCAATTTCAGATTCATGAGTCTCGTCACATAGCCACTGCAAAATCCTCAATGTATTCTGCGCAGATCCTCCTGGACTTGTGCATTGCTCTGTTCTACAAAATATAAACATTATGTGTATTTTATAAAAAGCTTATAGGAAATTTTTATGCATACACGAATGTCTTGTATATTATACATATATGCATCATGATTATAATTTGTCATTCCGTCTGTTTCAAAATTATTTGTTCGATACAAACATCAAACATATTCTTTAGATATGTACAAGTACAATGAATAATTTGAATAAAAATTGTTTGGAACATAAAATATTTATAATTTATAATGTAAATATAAAACATAGTCCAATATAAATAGATATACTCGGATGGTAGATCTGCAATCAACTCCTGTATTTTCTCCTCGCATAGCTCCGTCTCGCCATCGATTTTAAGATTGTATTTTTTAAGCAGGTCGTCATTCTTCAGTATCACTAAGACGTCCAGGAGGGGATTGCCAAAAGCTATAATCGCTGGAAAATCCAATCGAGCAATGGTTTTCCTCAACGGGATCTTTTCCACCATTTTCTGTATCGAGGAATGAGCTTCGAATGTTAACTTTCCATGTAGACATATCAAAGTATAAAAATATTAATTATATAATCTTATAAAACGTACATATACATTGAGTCGATTGCAGATTACTTACAAGGTAAACGAAACTTTTCGAATCATCGTAATTTCTAGGCGAAAGTAATTAACTACGTTGGAAATTGTGAAAGTAAAATATTGCAATATCGGAGAATCGATCAATATTTGTGTAACTTTTATCTCCAAATCTAGCAATACAAGAGAGAGGATACAGATAAAATGTAAATTATAAGAAAGCCAAGCAGAGAGAGTGAGCCACTTTATTCCAAATATTCCTTCTCCTTCATATTAACACATCGTAAAGAATCGCGCAACCTAAACGTGCGCCTTAATTTTTTTCTATTCATTTTCATAGCTACATCGTTCACTATCTGTCAACGATTAATTGCTCTATCGCAAGCAGGATATCTAGTCTTCCAATCTTATCATAACCTAAATTTATTCCCGTGTAAGCTTATACAGTTTTGAGATCTCAATCAATGTATATACAAACTTAAGAAGAGATCTCTTTATTATACTTCCGTCACACAAATGAGTATATATTGTGAATAGAACGAAATTTGGTGCGTTCAGGAGACACAACGGTTGAGTAGCAATCGCACGTGATTGGTTCTTACTTCTAGAATCAACAAATCAACAGATTGTGTCTCCTGAACGCGCCCATTATCCACATCGCCAATTGAGCAATTCAAAATAGGACTCTCCGATTGGTCAATCGTTGCTAATTACCCTAGACACCGGTCGATATGAGTTAGCCATGGCCATTTGCAATATGCAGGATGCGTTCCGTTTCATGCATGATGCACATGATGCATTACTTATCTTTGTTTTGTTAATCGAATATTAAACAAGTATAAGTAATCATGTGCGTGAAACGGAACGCAACCATAGACTGCGATCGAGAAGACAGATAGAGATACTTCGAAGCATTGCATCAACCAATCAGAATAAAGAAATCTTTATTCTTTTTGTCCTGATTGGTCAATCAAACGCTTCGAAGCATTTCTAGCGTCTCCCCGACCGCAGCCTATATGTTTTGAATACCCTTTGTAAAAGTTTGTTCTTCATTGCTGTATATTTTGTATTCTAGAGAAAAAAAAAAATATATCGAATTGTCGATAATATCGACGATATCGATAATTTGTAAACACACATTTCTAGTAGATACTTACTAGATACACAATACACGAAACACGAGGCCGGCGTACGTATATTATATTCACGAAGAGGGTTTAGAAAAATATTGAATAAAATATTTGCGTAAAAATGGTTCGCCGAAAAATTGATAATCGCATACGAGTTTTGATAGAAAACGGTGTCACTCTGGGACACAGGACGATGTTTGTCATTGTTGGTGAAAAAGCGAGAGATCAAGTGAGTATTCAACTAAACATGTGCATGTATTTTGAAGAACGTTTAACTCATAAATTTTTTTCAGGTCGTGTTATTGCATCATATGTTGTCTAAGACTGTCGTAAAAGCTAGGCCTTCTGTATTATGGTGTTACAAAAAGGACCTAGGTTTTAGTAGTCATAGAAAGAAACGAATGAAATCTTTGCAAAAGAAAATCAAATCGGGTAAAGTGGATGTTAACGAGGATGATCCATTTGAGTTGTTTGTTATTTCAACTAATATTCGCTACTGTTATTATAATGAAACGCATAAAATATTAGGTAATACATATGGCATGTGTATATTACAGGTATGAGTATATATATTTCTTTTTAGCTATTTATGTTATGTTTAATATATTATTGTATTATAATGTTAACATTTTATAATTTTAGGATTTTGAAGCGATTACACCAAACTTATTGGCGCGTACTATTGAAACAGTAGAGGGTGGTGGAATTATTGTATTTCTGTTGCAATCTATGAATTCTCTAAAACAATTATATACGATGAACATGGATGTTCATCAGAGGTTTCGCACGGAAGCTCATAAAGTACAAACATTATTTTTTTAAATATACGTGAGACATTATGCAATATTGTAACACTTGCCTTCATTAATATAGGATATAATATGTCGATTTAATGAGAGGTTCCTGTTGTCTCTGGCTTCGTGTACTCGATGTTTAGTCATTGATGATCAGTTAAATGTATTGCCTATATCTTCACACAATCTAAGGATAGAACCTGTGCACAAATCGAGTGTTTTAGAAGAACAGTCAAGTTTGGATACTTTAAAGGAGAGTTTGCAAGACACTCAGCCTGTATCCGCATTAATTAATTGCTGCAAAACAGTTGATCAGGTAAATAAACTCGTAAAAATAAATTAATATAAAGAGTTGTTTAATATTATTAAATTTTAAGTTAAATTTATCTAATTCACTACATACATGATCTAAATTTTCAGGCAAAAGCAGTTCTTAAATTTATCGAATGTATCTCTGAGAAAACTTTAAGATCAACTGTATCGCTAACTGCTGCTAGAGGACGCGGAAAATCTGCTGCTTTGGGACTTGCCATTGCTGGAGCTGTTACTTTTGGATACTCCAATATTTATATCTCAAGTCCCAGTCCAGAGAACTTGAACACTCTCTTTGAATTTGTCTTCAAAGGTAAATAAATAAAAAGAAAAGATTCACTAAATTATTAATAATTACATTACTGAAACATAAAAATGTCAACATGTGTGAAACAAATAATTCGCCTTAGGATTTGATGCTCTTGGATATCAGGAACATCTCGATTATGGATTAGTACAATCCACAAATCCAGAATTCAATAAAGCTACTGTACGTGTAAATGTGTTTCGAGATCATCGTCAAACAATTCAGGTGCGTAATTTTGTCAGAAGGCTGAATCTTTGTATACATATGAGAATAATTGAATAGTAGAACATATTATAAATTACATTACTTTATAGTACTTTATATTATAGTAAGATATATGGACCTTTTTCACTGATTTTTGTGCTATGAATTAATAACACATAATTGTTTTGCTTTTTGTACAGTACATACATCCAACAGATACCCATAAATTAAATCAAGCAGAACTGCTTGTGATTGACGAAGCAGCAGCGATTCCCTTACCTTATGTTAAAGCAATGCTTGGGCCTTATCTAATATTTCTTGCGTCAACTATAAACGGGTAAGGATTTTCAATATTTTTTAAATTTTCTAGGATAATAATAAATTAATTTTATAAATTATCTATTTATTTGTTAATATTTATAGATATGAAGGGACTGGTCGTTCCTTGTCGCTCAAACTGTTACAGCAATTGAGGACACAGACTGCTGGATCAAACAGCCATGGAAAAAATGAAAAGGAGCAACAAGAGAAAATTCTTATCGGCAGGCAGTTGCACGAACTTACCCTCGATGAATCGATACGTTATAAACCTGGTGATTTTGTAGAACAATGGTTGTGCGATTTACTTTGTTTAAATGCTACGATGCATGCACCCATTCTTTCCGGATGTCCTCCACCGGATATGTGTCAATTGTATTACATAAATAGGTATTAATTACATTTAATAATGATGAAACATTTTTCATAAATGCTTGCAAATTTAGAAAATTAATATATTCTTAATTTTTTAGAGATACATTATTCTCTTATCACAAAGCTTCTGAGATGTTTTTACAAAGGCTGGTTTCTCTGTATGTTGCATCACATTATAAAGTAAATATAGCATTTTTTCTCAATGCGATATATCTCATTTTTATAAATCTTGATAATATTAACTTGATTATATTATCACTTTTTTTTTCACAGAATACCCCTAATGATTTGCAAATGATGTCTGACGCACCTGCGCATCATCTATTTTGTTTATTGGGACCTGTAGATTCTAATAGAAAGACACTGCCTGAAATATTAGTCGTTCTTCAAGTAGGTGTAATAATGAAATGTTCTACGAAATCTATACAATTATATCTAAGATATACATGGCATGCCTAAACAAATTTCTAATTTATTCAGACGTTTATCGATACTTTTTGGGGCGTTAAGCAAGTTTTTTTTCTCTAAAAATACACGTTTTAAAGATTATATATTCTGAATTATTCATAATTAAAATATTTTGTCTTTATGTGTAAAATGTAAATAATTTAAATTTACTTTTACACAGATTTGCTTGGAAGGTGAAGTTAGCAAAACTAGCATAAAGGAAGGTCTCACGCGAGGTCGTAGAGCAGCCGGTGATCTAATACCGTGGACGATTGCTCAGCAATATCAAGATGAGGATTTTCCAGTATTGGCGGGCGCGCGCATCGTCCGGATTGCCACGCATCCCGATTATCACGGGGTATGTAGTTTCTTTATAACCTGCTAAATTAAAAAAATTATATATTTTAGTTAAAGGAATATAACAATTGCAGATGGGATACGGTAGTCGCGCATTACAGTTGTTGAAACAATACTATGAGATGAAGATACCCAACATCAATGAAAGTATTGCGCAAGAGCCAGTAATGGAAATAAAAAATGTTTCCGACGAAGCGGTCAATTTATTAGAAGAAAATATAGGTAATTTATTGTTCAATGATATCTGTCTCTGTATTTATTTATAAATATCTTTTATCGCTTAAAATTTTTTCTATTAATAAAGTACAACTTTTTAATCGCGATTTAAATATACAATGTTGGATTTGTTTCTATTTGTAACTGCTTTTGTAGAACCTCGCAGTTCGCTACCACCGCTCTTATTAAAATTAAGCGAGAGGCATCCAGAACATTTGGATTACATTGGAGTATCTTTCGGAGTTACGGAGCAACTGTTGAAATTTTGGAAACGGTCCAATTTTGTACCTACATATTTAAGGTATGCATATACCTACATATATTTGTGTGTGTGCGTGTGTATGTGTAGATCGCAATAGAATAATCAGAATAAAAATTGTGTCATCTTGAATGCTTGATTTTTCAGGCAAACAGCAAATGACATAACAGGAGAGCATTCCTGCATAATGCTTTGCAAAATTAACACAGAACAGGATAACGACAAATGGTTGCAAGCTTATTGGAGCGATTTTCGCCGGCGATTCTTAAATCTACTCTCTTATTCATTTAACACCTATCCAGCGTCGCTTGCATTGAGTATATTAATTAACAAAACAATATCTTTGGAATCTGTCAGTAAGTATATTATACTATATTAATTAATTATTAATGATTTATATAATGCTTCTTATATTAGAGAATTCTAAGAATTTTTGCATATTATAAATTTCATTTCACAATCAAGACTAATGCCTAACATAGAACATTTGTAAAATATTTAAACTTTGAGACAAACATTTGTTTCAGCACTGAGGAAAGAAACGTTGGATGTTTACTTTACATCATACGATCTAAAGCGTTTGCAAATGTATAGTAATAATATGGCGGATTATCATTTAATTATGGATTTGTTACCATCGTTAGCACATTTATACTTTTTAAATATGATGGGAAACACTCATTTCTCAGCAGCACAATCGGTAAAATATCCTAGATAGACATCTTCAACATCTTTACTTGATATATTGTTTCATGATATTATGGCGCTATTGTAACGATATGTGACAATTTTTAGGCGATTCTACTCGGTTTAGGCTTGCAACATAAAATCGTCGACAAATTGGCGGAAGAGTTGAATTTACCATCTTCACAATTACTCGGTTTATTCAATCGTATAATACGTAAATCGATTCAATATTTTAACAGCGTAGCGGAAAACTATGTAGAGAGCACTATGCTGACCAACGAATCAGTTAATGCGGAAGTAAAAATAAATCCTTTAGGTGGACAAAGTTTACACGAAGAATTAGAGAGCGCAGCTAAAGTTTGTATTTTGCATGATTTATTCTCTCATTATTTATCATTCACATAATGTGTATTAAAATAATATCGTATGTTACAGGAATTGAAAATAAAACAGAGAGCAGAATTGGAAAAACTAAAGAGAGAAAATTTGGATCAGTATGCTATTAAGGGATCGGAAACAGATTGGACTAGTGCGCTATCCGGCAAGCACAGTAAAAACCTTATTTCTGTAAAGACTGGTGAAAAGCGACTATCAGAAGATAATAGTAGTGTACAAGAGTTTGAAAAAAAGCACGTAAAGAAGAAAAAAAGACATTCTTCAAAACTATAATTTTGTAAAACGCAATAATTTACATAATTTATGTATATCTGGAAATAAATATGAAAGTTGACATACTTAATTAATAACAGACATTTTGACTGATAAAATGTTTATTATATTAAAAAATTATTATTTTAAAAATATACAGATTTTTAATAACTGGAAAGACAAAAAGATCACAGTTCTATGCTTAATAAATTGCGGTTACACATTTTTTTTATGTTTTACATTTAAAAAATCACATTTGTATAGCCCAAAGAAATTGGTCCGTAATAATAAAATTTATTTCAGGTATATAATTTTTGCGTAATTACATTACTATTTCAAACTAGTTCAAATCGAAAAAATTGTTATCTATGATATACTTCACACATTGACAAATTAAATTTCTCTCATGTTGTATAGAACGTGAAAGCAGCTTTTCTAATAATTTATTACGATATCGACGTAAAAATATATTATTTTTATTATCGATTAAAGTTCGATTCATTTCGTGTTTTTGCTCATCTTGATATTTAGCAACAGTTTTTTGGGATTCATTATTTAATTTATCGCTTTTCAATTTATCATTTTCACATTTTTGTATACCAGAAATTTCTTCATGAATTGTATTTTTTATTAATTTATCATCTGGAAGCTCTTCTATTTTCATTCGTTTCACCGGCACTTCTTCTGGACCTTCATCTAAACATAAAATTAATACTTGTTAAGCCGCTTCATAAAAAAATTCGTATCACTATTAAAGAAATCGAATATATCAATAATATAAATTATAACAATAACAATAATAATAATAATAATTTTCAAGATAGCTGCACGTTAAAAAAATGTAAATAATAAAAAAGAATACTATATTCATTTATCAACAAGTATTAAAATTTATATATTTACCGTCGCTTTCACTTTCATAATTCGCTACTAAAATTGGTAAAATAGACGAATTGATCACAGGTAAATTAGTGGGTTCAAGTATGATAGATGTTTGCGGTACATCATCCTCATCCGAAATATTGCCAGTAATCTTTTCATATAAATTTGTTTGTTCTTGTAAGTCTACTTCTTCATCTATGCATGCTTTGTTACCTTCTTCTTGCAAAATACCTAAAACATTAATGATAATTACAATAGAAAATCTTGTTCATTTTTTTGATTTAATATTTTGCATATAACAAAAGAGAGAGAACGCGATAAATTAAAAATTTAAAAAGTTATTAATATAAATGGTTAATTATACGATTAATATATAATTTTAATACATAATAGCAACTAATTTTAATACATTCAAAATTGTAGATTTTTTTTTTATGCTATAAAATACATATACAAATATATTTTCCGTAATATAACTTACTTGTTCCAGGAAAAGGACGTAAACCTCTGTATAATTTGTCTGTATGAACGTAATTGTTATTATTTTCGCATGCGTAACGTTTGCGAGGCCTGCGTTTCTTTTGGCGCACATTTGCTGTCTTGTTCGTTCTAATTTGCATATTAGAGTTCTGCTTGATTATCTCTCCCCTTTGAAACTTTTCTAATTCTTCTGCTTTGCGTAAGTTTATGTTAGCTTCAGTAGGATATCTCCTGTTTTATAGTACAGTCAAGAAAAAATTTCTCTATTACTCATGCTTTTATTAACGCAATTATTTTTCAGATATTAAAAAATACATGATAAAGTAACTTACTTTTTCCGTTCCATTAGCCATTTTTCGAGATTTTCAGGTATCGATAAATCTTTCATCCTATGGTACAATCCGGTACGATGCTGCATACTAATATGTTTCTCCACAAGCATGGGATGTGCCGAAAACGTGCATCCATCAATGCCGCAAATCCTGTGTGTGCTTTTATGCTCGGACAGAGTATCTTTGGATGGAAAATCTCTGTCGCATACCTCGCAATAGTAAGATTTTTCGTCATTGGAACTGACACAATTTTCGTCTCCTTGATTTTCTGTCTCTTCGTCGGCTGGACTCGGGTGAGCCTAAAAATCGTCACTGTATACTAAAGAATATTTTGGGGTATAAACCTTGTCATTTGCATATTATTATTCTCACAATCATGTTTTACAAAATTTTTACTATTTCTTTATCGATATTCTCTCACAATTATAAGTGAATGCTATAATCTTTTAGTACACATTATACGTGCATTATCAAGTTTTATCTTATTTTTAAATCGTAAATCATTATTGTATAAAACATTTAAAGAGTTACATGCCCGGGGTATTCAGAAAAATTTGATTTATATATTTTACATAAAAAAACACAGACCTTCTTGTCTTTTTCTTCAGATTACCGTTCTTTCCTTTTTACAAGTTAAATAAATCGCGCATGTGTCTTGCTTAATTGATCATCTTTACGATGCATACAATATAACATAAATACATACTTATACAATGTACGTTAATTACGACATCAATCGCGAAATTTTGTACAGCTGTATAATTATAAAATAAAATCTTTATAATCGCAATTATATTTTTCTGTATATTATATGTAAATATCAATAACATATTTACATATTTTATGTTATATTACTATAATTTATGTATAAATTTGCATTAATAATGATATTATTTAAATGAATTATTAAAACGGCAGATCCCACAAAAGATTATTTTCATAATTCAGAACGATTATTTTTCAACAAGTAAGAATAATTTTTTCTTAATGGTTTGTAACGCTAAAATAATGGACAACACCAAAATTGGAACTTATAGAAATACGATTTATTCTCATAATATGCATTTCAATTACAAACTTGTTTTCCTTTTCCTTTTAATTTTTTTCTTTTTTGGTCAATCTATTTCTATTTTTTTTTTTTTTTCGTCAGATATGAAATAAACAAAAAAGTGTATTAAATATGACACGTGTAGCCATAATCATTTATAAAAGTTGTACTATTAATCTAACAGAGCCACAAGCTATTTGAAACTAATTTTACATGTAAAATATTTTATATGAATATAATCTCTATAAAATTATTTATCTCTATTTTTCTCACAGTTTGAACGTTGTAATTCTGTTACTATTTCTTAAGCATACTATAGCTTGCAGCACTGTATACTGGCCGTAAATATAAAGGAAGAGCTTTGAGAAAAATTTATACACAGATGGCCAGTTTTACATACTTGATGGATTACATCTAGTAGACCTTGTCATAATGCAGATATTTATAATTAATTATATTTATATAATTAACATTTATATATGATGAAATAGATATTATATAGTATGAGTATACATACTAATGTAAAAATGAAATTGAACAAATTGTTACATAGATTACCTAAGTTATTATCATCTAGATTTTAATTAATAGATACTATTTTCTTTCAAAATTATTGTAAATAGCATATACTTATATATGGTGTAAATAATACAAAAGATTACCACATAAATATATTATATTGCAAAAATAATGGGAAAAAAAAGAGAGATGTAAAGGTTAGCGTCTGCACATTAGGATTATATAGGACTTATAGCAACAATACAATTAAAAATTTGGCAGATGATATCAAAACGTAAGGCGAAAATCGTTCTGAAGTTTGAAAACAGAATACTTGTGTTATATATATGTTTTGATTTGTATAATTCTTTAATAAGAGGAGTAGCCTAACGGTTAAGGCTGTGCCTGTTCGCTGGAAGGCTGTTTCTCCTCCGTATGGTCCGTTTGTTCTGTTGAATTCACAGTTTTCTGAACACCCTCGGATTCAATCGTGCTATTGTTATCACGTGTTTTCTGACCACCCTGTAAAACCAAAGTAAAACCAAAGTAATCAACGTTTATCAACGTTGAAAAGAACAGACTGGATTTTCATCACAAAATGACTATTTATCTTTTCTCTCTTTAGAATTAATGTATATAATTATATATTATGTCATTAATTTATTTTCATATTTCATCTATTATTTTATATCGCTGTCCTCTTACATCTGCTTAATGCAAACAGAATACAGTATATGAACTGTGTCCTGTTTAAAATATTATATCCTGAGAAATGCACTCGTGCAATAAACACGTTACGCTTGCTTTCTCCGTCTTGATAAAGATGATTAATTATAAACGCTCATTGTCCTCTTATAAACACAATGCTAAATATTTTAGCTATTTTGTCATCTCGTTTTTATAACTCGAGAAGAAAATAAGAAATATTTTTTAGTTCGATATCAGAAAAATGGTCTCTTGATATTTCCTATTTTATATTTATTAAAAAAATCTTAATGCTTCTATCTCCAAAATGATATATAAAAAAAAAAGAATCTATTACTTATATGAATTTTTTGTAACTTTGAAAATTATTTAAGAAAAATGAATTTCGTTGTTCGCATAAAATAAAGGATTAACATTATGCAAATTATTCACGATTTTAATAATTTGTTTATGCATTAACAAGAAAAAAAAAAAATAATAATAATAATAAAGCAAATATAATAAAGTTAAAAATATCATATAAAACAAATTGGGGCAAATTAGCAAAAATAAAATAATCTATGATAATTTTATGTGCTGGAAAAATATTCTCTATTTACTCATCAAAAAAAAAAAAAGTTTGCTGAGATACAACACAGATGGAAAGATACCTGTTCAGGATGTTTCGCAAGACATTTATTTTTTGCATCTCTTATCATCCTGGTTACTTTGTTTCGTGTATCTTTAAATTCTTGCCATTCTACTGTATTTTTGTTTTGATATTTTTTTTGCTCTAAGGTACAGTCTAATTTTCTTTTGTATCTCATGACGAATTTCGTCAGTCATCCATGGCTTTTTTATTAAGTCTGACTCCTAAATAACCATATTTTTCAATAAGAGTTAAACTTCAAAATGCATATGGTATACTACCATAGAAATTCTGTATAATATATATACATATATATATATATATATTTTTTTTTTTTAAGAAAAAATCTTGCAAACTCGTCCTCAGACAACGCACTTGATTCAATTGCGATACAAAGCCATTTCTTTGATAAAACCAATATCCTCGGAATAATAGAAATGAGGTATATAAAGCTCTTCAAGATTCCCGCCAAAAACTACTGGCGCAATATTAAAGAGTCGTATAACCGAAGGATAAAAGCATCTGTGGAAAGAATTGGAATAAACGATACGGGGAATGTGCGTGCGAGAATACGTACCGCGCGATTGTTGATCTTCTTGGCGTTACGTATCGGCTTGCCCTTGAGACTCGGGTTGCCCGTGTTGTACCTCATGGGTCTCATGGGCGGCATCATCTGCGGGGGTAGCATTCTCCGGGGCCACGGTCGCATGAAAGGTCCGCGCGGTCCCATGGATGGCGCGATGGGCGCCGGGTGCCCACGGGGTGCCCTGGGTCCCCCAGGGAACAACGGCGGCACACCGTTGAGTCGGGACATGCCGGAGACGGGTCTCGGCGGTTGGGGGGGCAGCGGCAGCGGCGGCGGCGGCGGCGGTATCCTCTGTCTGAGATCGCCCGGACCGAACATGAGATTCATCGGCGGCATCCGACGCATCCGCGGCGGCGACGGCATCCGCGGCGGAAGCGGTATACGTTGCGGCATGCCCGTGATGGCGGGTCTACCGGCAAACCTGGGTGGCGGGAGCGGACGCGCGCCGGCTGGCAATATTCTGGATCCCAGAGGGGACCCTCGATTTAGCGGACTCATTCCTTTATCTCTGTCGTAGAAGAAAGTGTTCTCTTCCTCCTCTACCTTCTCTTTCTCGTTCTCGTTCTCGTAAACACGACAACGCCACGGGACGTAAAACGCGAATGTTTTTCTCCGCGGTGAAATTCGCCCGTCCAACGCGAGGTTACGACGTATCGTCGTTTTGCGTGAAGAAATAAAAAAGGGAGACTATCGTTCGAGCGCGAGCGAGCGAAACATTGCGCGTTGTGTCTCAATATCACGCGGCATCGACCGAGAGACCGAGAAATCGTGAGAAACTGTTGGAAACGACAAACGCGATCGCGAACTCGAGGACTGATCTCTCTGTTCGGCGGACCTTTTAACACGCAAATTCCTCGCGTGCGTTCGTAAGCTTGTATCTGCGACTGCTCCATGGAGATTTTCCGATAATGGAGCAGTCACGCGAATTAGCTATCGATTCGAATAATTTCCGGGTCTTTAAATAATTCTCTATTCGATAGCCAATCACGTGATACTTGCTGGAAAACTCCGATCGTATCTAGAGTTTTTATACCATCATAACTATTCAACGCTGTTGAAAATAATTGACAATCTTTTGTCATCGAACAGCTGATGAAAAAAAGTTAAGTTACATTCTGTCAACTTTTCATTTCATCTTTGTGGATCACACAGCTGTTTTAATAATTGAGAGATGCATTTTTTTTTTTTTTTTTTTTTTACACGCGTACATTAGTACGCGAAAAAGATGAGTTTGCGAACGCGCAAAGGTGGCGGCGCGATTGGCCGGCGCGTTTCCCACGCTCGCTATTGGCCGATTTCGCGCAACGCTCCCCATAACGCGTAACGTCCCGCCAGCTGTTGGAGTTTTACGTTTGTTTTAAATCAAACGGCAACCGAAGAACCGAACCGCTCGGAACGCCGTGCCGAGCGATCGTCCGCCCGTCCGTTTTCCCGCGACTCGGTGATGCAGAGGCAGAGGTACAGCCAACTGTAGGCGAACGGGACCCGAACGTTTCGTCGCGGCACGCAGAGAAAGCGGGACGGGCGCGCGCATTGTTTATCGGCATCGTTGGTTAGCGAGCATTTTTTTTTCACCCGGTCTATGTACGCGTGTGCGTCGTCCCCGACAGTTTAGATCTCCCGATCGACGATTATACGCGGCACGTATCGTGTCGATCCTCCCATTCGGACGATAGGGCTCGTCGTCGCGGACAATGGCCACGATCAGGGTGTACCAGGAAGATCAGGAGAACCGCGTTGTCGGCGTCGATATGCGCGGCCGCGGCAAGGAGAACCTCGTTGCCGCCGCGAGCACGCACACCCAAGGCTTCCAGCCGAACAAACGCGCCGTTCTTGGTGTTCTGCATAATAATTGCCCGCGACACGGAAAGCTCGTACGTACATATCTTGCCCTTTCTTCCTTTTCTTCGTTCTCTTTTATAAGAGGACATTCTCTCTCGATTAATCGATAAGCACGTTGCCATCGCGCGTTGCTGAACCGCGTAACGTGCCTTTCGCGCCTTTAGCGAATTTCGTTCTTGATTTTAAATAAAGTATATCGTTGTATTTCTTTGACTCTTTTAGCAGGAGAATCACAAGGATGAAAAATATATTAAATCAAAATCATTTGTTCCACCGCAATTTGAGCCTTTCAAAATTTATGATGATAAGAAAGAGGAGCCAGTCTTCAAGATTTATGAGGATAAATTGGAAGAAGAGACATCTGTTGTACTTAGGGACTCGAAGGAAAAGAGAGAGACAAAAGTCGTGCAAGAAACAGTGGCAAAATTCAATAAAGAGCAGCCAAGAATAGAAACCATTACTACAAGCGGTGTTAACTTTGCAGCATTTTGTAGTACCATCGAAGAAATCTGTCAAAATAAACAAGATGATATCTTCTCAAAGGATAGTCCGATGTCTTTGGAGAAGTCTCTGACGTATAGTAGTTCTTTCAACAAAGAATATAAAACTAGAAGAGAATATATTAAAGAAATGAGAACTAATTTCTTTGATGTAGACGAATATAGGGCCGACATATATAATTATTTACGTATATCGGAAGTATGTATTTGTTTATGCATCTATTATATGACATATATTAATTTACATATAAAAATATTGAAATATATATATATATATATATAAATCAAGTAAAACATGAAATAAAAAATATAATTAAATTATATTAACTAAATATTGTTTAAATAAGTTAGTAATATTTCAATTGTAGTAAAGAGAAAAAGTAATATTAACGTCCCTATGTACCTTGATAAAGTATGTCCCATACCTTATCAAGAAAACATCTCAACAGCTTTCCTTTTACTTGCTTTAGTACTTAAATATTTTCTTTTAATTCCCTTTTTTTTTTTTTCTATTTTTCAGACGCTACATAGACCAAAACCTGGTTACATGAAGAAACAGCCTGATATTACATATTCGATGAGATCTATATTGATAGATTGGCTTGTGGAAGTAGCCGAAGAATATCGACTGCAAGATGAGACTCTATATTTGGCTGTCTCGTATATAGATCGCTTCTTATCATATATGAGCGTTGTAAGAACAAAGTTACAACTCGTTGGAACTGCCGCTATGTTTATCGCAGCGTAAGTTTATTTTAATAATTGAATTGAATATATATTAAAAATTTAAACTATTTATTATTTGATTTAGATTTTTTTAGAGAAATCGAACTATTATTTCATAATTGTTTTATATATATTAATAGGAAATATGAAGAGATTTATCCTCCCGAGGTAGGAGAATTTGTATATATCACAGATGATACGTACACAAAGATACAGGTAATAAAAATGGAGAACTTGATATTGAGGGTTTTATCGTTTGATCTAACTGTACCGACGCATTTCACATTCCTAATGGAATACTGTATCAACAACAATTTGTCAGATAAAATTAAATTCTTGGCAATGGTAAGTTTCAATAAGTATAAAATAATTTGTGTTCCAGTTCTTTTAGATATTATATACTTTCTGTATCGATCATATTTGTCTCTTTACTCTCTTATTATCTTTTAATGAGTTTTGCGTTTCAGTATTTGTGTGAATTATCAATGCTTGAGGCCGATCCATACCTACAATATTTGCCCAGTCATTTGGCTGCGTCTGCAGTGGCGCTCGCACGGCATACATTGCAGGAAGAGATCTGGCCACATGAGTTGGAGCTATCGACGGGATATGATCTGAAAACTCTTAAGGAATGTATCACATACTTGAGCAAGACCTTCTGCAATGCTCCCAATATCCCACAAGTAGCAATACAAGAAAAGTACAGAAGCAGCAAGTAAGTAGAAATATTAAAAATAATATAATAGAGCAATAATAAATAACAATTGTATAATAATCTAATGGTGTATATACGTATACACACACAATTAGATTATATATATTAAATACAATTTAATATTGTAAATTATATACAATATATCGTATATAATTTATAACATTATCCATAAATATTATAATTAAATATCGATAATATAATTTTTTGACTTGTGTTTTATCATAACCTTCTCATAAAGTAAATATATTTTATTTACGAATTTTTTAGAATATTTGAAAATTTCCTTTAACAAAGGTATCTCTCTTCAGGTATGGTCATGTATCTATGCTGTTGCCTCGTAGTACCGAAGCGGTATCATGCGAGGATGAAGATGAAGAAGGCATTTAGTAATATTTTAAGACAAACACAGGATTAAAGCGATTTTTCTGTGTATAATTTGCTAATTAAATCTCCCGTGAGTGCCTGATATATATCAATTGTGAAGAAAGGGAATCAGGGCAAGACTGGCCTATAAAATGAAAAGCATACAGTTTATTTCTGTTAGCTTGTTTCGGTCTAGTCGATACGTTTTATGAAAGCAAGAAACATGCCTGGCTCTGCTATCTTCGTCGCACATCATTCTTGCGTCATTGCCCATATGCATTCTAGATTGTGACCACAAAAATTTTAATAATTGTTTCGAGCTTTGTCATTATATGTCCAATGTATGAAGCTCTAGAGAGAGAGAGAGAGAAAGAAAGAGAAAGAGATATAACATATCTAGAAACGGTATTTTTATAAGTGCTTTTTTAGAAGAATGATTATAAAACACAACAAAGGCGCTGCTTTTTTCTCATAGCTACATAGCGCAAAATAATTAAATTAAAGATCTAATAAGAAAATGAATCAGAAACAAAAATATTTATATTTATTATTATCGCTTACAGTTAGATGCACTATTAACGATACCAATTATCGATAAAAACGACAAATTTTATTTAAAATATTTCCGTGAAATTAATTGCACACGTTTCGATGAATTTTTCAGTCATTGTACAGTTATTTATTTACAGCATTTTAGATATCTCGTAATTAATATCAAATGTGTAGTTTGCTTTGTTAGGAAAGAAAGTAAGGTATCTTTTTATATATATATCCCTGTACTACATTATATATATACAAAAGCGTTAGATTATGTGCTGTGCAAGATTACACTGTTAATTTCTTCGTGACACAAATCACTTTAACAGTGATGTTCTCTGTACGAAAGACATGCATACATTATCTTCTATATCCATCCATTAATTCATAATTTATGAATGTAACGGCGCAAATTCGTAATAATTAATACATCCATTTTTCGATGACGCACCCCGTTTTCGATTACATATATTTCACGTGCAATTTTGCACAGCATAAGTGCCACATTTTAATATAAAACTCAAAATACCTAGGCGTTCATCAAATCTAATATGCATGAGAATATGTTCGTATATATGAATTCAAATATAAATATAAAAAAGTGTTATGGAATCATAATACATCGTTACACGATTGCATATTTAGTTTTGCATTAATTGTAAATTATGTCATTTATTTTATTGTTTCATCAGATAATTGAAAATAAGGAATGTTCCAATGATTATACTTACATTGTGAAATATAAATGACTCTTCTCCGACATATGTGCAAAAACATTAGGTACATTCAACATACGAATCAAAACTACCTGTTATATAAATTAAAAATAACATTAAAGTATTATTAAATTTTAAAAGGTGTTTTATAAAAATGAAACAAAGTTTCGAAAAGTGATCTTTTCTTTGTATCTTCTGATTCTATGTGACGTCGTCGTTCTTCTTTGATAAAAAGTTGAAAATGTAATGTACGAATGTTTTTTTTTTTTTTATTATTATTATTATATTTTTATATATATTTGACAGTGGGATTTATACCACGTTAAAATATTATAAATTATTCCGAATCGTTTCGATTTGACACAAAATCGTTGTATCAAAAATGTTCCCTCTATGAGTAATATGAATTCATATAGAAGAAAAGCATGATTAATATATAATTGTAAATAATACCAAAAATTCGTTCTCTTTACGAATGCTTTGAAAGGATATTTTGCAAAGAGGAATAAAGAGGAATGAAAAACAACTGAAGCAGTGAAATATTTTTTTCTCCACTTTTATATTAAAAATGCTTCAACAGTACCCAAAAATTTTTTCCATAGAGCAACGTGCGTTTCTTCGGAAAAGAATTCAAACAACCTCTCTCTGTCGGCACATATAAACGTAACAAGTCGTATAAAATAAAGGAATTAAAAATTGACAATAATTAGTGTTCAAGAGCGAGAGCAATTACCGTATACATATATGACATTAGATCTTATAGCACAGATATAATAAGGCGCATATATTCTACTCATCGTCAACGGCGAGTAAAAGGAAGGTGTGGTACGCATAATTTTTTTTATCTTTCTTTTTTTGTGTCACTGGTATGTTGAAGAGTTCTAGGCTTGATCTGGAATAGGAGACATGATATGATTAGATGATTGATACAAAGAGAACAGGGATTACATTTGCAAACCGCAAGGTGCAGGATTATCTAGCCAGTTATCGGTCAGATGTGTCGTTAGTGTGTTGTCGCATACTGTAACGCACGAACGATTTTTTTTTGTTTCCATTATATCGCAATTAATATAATTCTACTGTTGTTTACACTCATTAGGATCATCGCCTTGTTTCCCACCTGAAGGCGCGTTAGTAGGTGATGAACCTTCTTCTTCCTCATCCTCCTCATCGACGTCATCGTCATCATCTCCATCCTCCTCATCCTCGTAATCTTCGTCTTCGTCTTCTAGACCTTCGCCTGGAATTAATCCCATCTTATGAAGGAACTACTCGAGAGATATATTTACACAAATATTGTAATTGTAGATAATATTTTGAGATTAAATATTTTTTAATCTGTTATGTCGCGAGCATTTACTACTTGCATTTATTACTTGTTTAGCACTGAATTTATAAATGTTGTATCACATTATATTCACATTAGTCATATGGGAAATTTATAATAACATACTCATGGAAATTACCTGTATAGTACAGTACGGCTCTAGGAACTATGCGTTCTCTAATGTAATGACCTAATTCAAAATCGCTGGTCAATATAGCTTGGGTTTCATCGTCTATATCGGCTTCCGAGTCTTCTGGCACTGAAAAATAGATATTTGCACCAAAATTATAAACGAAATGAATATAGATTAAACGTAGAAATCAAGATTTATATGAGATATTAAATAATATTACCGATTGGCGGACTAAAGAAATTAAAGAAGGAATCGTTTTGAACTGTTTTGGTCACAGTACGCATAGATCCTCGGGATTTATGTTTCTGATTTTTCTTAATAGTTTTTATCGTTACATTTTTGCCTTTCTTCCAATCAATAACGCAGCCCTATATAAGAGAGATGCTTTTTTTTTAGTATTGCGATTAATATTAGTAACTAAAACTAAATAATAAAAGCCTTACTTTGCATTTATATATCTCAGGTCCTTCAAAACTAAATGGATCATTTTTTTCCGGAGTACATTTCATGATATATTCCTTAGTGAGCACTGAATTTGAGAAATATTCGTTTGGTGTAAAATGGAATTCGAGGACAAATCCCTAAAAAAAAATATATATTTTTATTTTAATTTGTTTTCTTTTTTAATCATTAATTATATTACATTATCCTTGATGATGATTCACCATTGGATTCGATTCCAGAAATTTGACTTTAATATCACTTAGATGTTTCAGGATCGACTCGTCATGTTCCTGAACCATATCGGCTAATGTACCTACATTCTTAAATATTGTTAGCCAGAAATCTGGGATGCCTTTAATGTCATCCTCGTTTTCCGTTCTGTGAAAAATCATATAATGTAAATTAATTTGCACAAGAACAACTAGTTACATTCCTAAGTAAATTTAATGCATATTTAACTTTGTTCTTAATTTCTCCCAAGTAAATAAATATATGCACATGTAAGACATTATCTATTATCTATTATGAAAACGTACTCATCCTTGTTCTCTGTATTATCCTCGATCTTCGCCTTTTCTTTCATATAATTATTTAATGTTTCTTCATCATCATCACTCTCCCAAACGCATTGCTCGTCCGTTGGCTCATATGTACCAGATACTATCTCACTCCGCTTCTGATATAAAGGCGCACACATTTTATAGTACTCACATTCCAAAGCATGGACCTCTTCATAAAATTTAGCCTCGATATTAGTAGTGACAAGCTGCAGTTGTTTCAGTGCTTTAATCCTGCGTTTGATGAAAGCAGGAAGAGACTGCATTTGCTAAAAATTTAATAGTACTTGTGAAACTTTGATATAATCAAATGTAATATATAATAATTATTCAACTAATTCTAATTATTAGAAAATATTTAATTTACATTTTTTTTTTTTTTTTTTTTTTTTAAGCATATGTTTCTGTCCTTTACAATTTTAATAACAAATCATTAATTAAAAAAATCAA
Source organism: Polyergus mexicanus (assembly GCF_030449975.1). NCBI lineage: Eukaryota > Metazoa > Arthropoda > Insecta > Hymenoptera > Formicidae > Polyergus > Polyergus mexicanus. The sequence goes on from NW_027223337.1 coordinate 244,267, forward strand.
TTCTTAACATTTTATATGAGTTAATAATAACAATATATGTAAGATTTATAATTATAATTAATATGATATATAGATATATAATTTCGTTCAAATTAATGAAATGGAGAGAAATAGCAAATAGAATGACAAATATATGAAATAGATTGCACGACAAATATATGAAATGTATCATTCTGTTAAAACTTGCTAGTTAGGTGGGACATAAAAGCAAATAAGCATTAGGAAGCATGCACAGTTCAGAAAAAGATTTTCGCAATATCATTATAATAATAAACATTTCACAAGGTCAGTCACAAATTATTATAAATTCAAGGATATATAAATTTGTCGAATTTACAAGACGCGAGATAATATCGCAGTACCTCTAATGGTGATGTAGTAATACAATCTCGAAGAGCTTCTAATACTTCAGTGCTACGTAAAATTTTGCGTTGATTGTTATCATCTTCGTCTTCGACGGATTCCGTAGCACTAGTATTGACGGCGCGTTCCGGATCGGTTGTCATATTACTACAATTCACACACAAATGTATCGCTTATCAATCTCTATAATCTCTTTAACCTTTGTACATCTTTAGTGTCAACTATCTACATCGGTCTAAGAATCTTTTAGCGTTCGGTCTATTTAAATAATAAATTTGTCGAATCCCATTTACAATTATAATTTTGTTGAATTTTACGTAGACTGAGGATTTTTTTTTTTTTTTTTTTTTTTTATCTATATATTTCACACTGGTGCTATTATTGCTATTTTACTTTGTTCGTTAAAGCAGTGTTAAAATTTATGCAAGTGTACATTGGTGGGTTCACATAGAAAAAAGGGCAAGCAACCAATCGAGAGAATATTTGATTGCAATGTAATTAAAGAATACTTGCAGCAAAATTAAAGAATGAAAAACATACACACACACACACACACATATATATATATATATATATATATATATGTGTGTGTGTGTGTGTGTAGTTCAATTTATATACATATACATATACAATGAATAGAAAAGGAAAAATCCATCTTCAAGTGGCATAAAGGTGATAATGTATGTAGGTGCAAGGCAATTTAATACAAAAAATTCTTACGATCTTCTAGATTCTTAATAAAAGACAAACTGGTTATCTTTTAAGGAAAGAGTAGCATAAAATATTCTGCAAAAAAAAGAAAACATTTTAATAATTCAATTATAAAGAGTAAATTATTTCAGATACAAAGTGGAGAAATCAATGTAAACGATCCAATTTCTCAAACAGCCAAGCCAGGAGTGCGCAACGTGACAACACAGTGCTCGCAAAAGATGTGTGCTGTGGAATTATGATACGTCAAAACCTCTATATAAAAAAAGAATATAGAGAATAAGATTGCAAGAAATTACACAATTTCGACGCAGCCACGTAATGAAGTGAGACGCCAGATACATACGAGACAAAATGAGATTTTTTTCTCACAATACCGTTGCGATTCAAATCGCGCTGAATCATATGGTAAAAATTTCGCTCAAAATTACGATCTTTTCTTCTTCTTCTTTCTTTTTTTTTTTTTCCTATTCGATATTTTTTCGATAAAATATGAAAACCGATTGAGCGCGTGGCTGACGTTTCGAGATTCGTCGAAAGGTTATTTCGGAGGAATCGCGAGGAGAAGAGTTCAAAACGAGAAGACTAGACGAAATACTTATACGCGATATAATAAATGGAACGCGCGTCGGCAAAGTGCGATGATGAAAGAGCGTGGAATATGACAGACAATGGGATAAAATTCAAGACGCGCTAGTCGCGGTGATTTCGCGTCGGAAAAAAATCGGGAACGAAAAAACCGTGCGCACATGGGGGACGATGGGGTCAGGAGGAATGCCTATAAGTAGAATAAAAGACGTGAAAAAGAACGAAACGGGGGGGGGGGGGCGGGGCGGGGGAGGAGGGAAGAAAGTGCGCGCGCGAGAGGAATAATACGTCGCGGCGAACGTGCGTGCGAACGCGACGTGAAAGGATCTTTCCTCGTCGCGAGACACACCGTGCTGGATACGTTCGTTACCTTCGTATCACGTAGCTGATCCGCAAGAGAAGATACCAAATCCGACCGAAGCGGGGAAACGAACGTGAACGAACGACTGCGAACAACGGACCGCACGCATGAACCGAACCGGTCGCTGCTGCTGCTTCTTGCTTCTTAACCGTCGACCGTGGATAAACGTGCGATAGCAAGAGGGGTAATGCGACGTCTACGATAGAGATTTTAAGCCTTAAGAAATTGATCCAATCACGATCAAGTATGAGAAGAATACTCGACTGTGATTGGTGAATTTCTTAAGGCTTAGGGCTTAAAATCTCTATTGTAGACGCCGCATAATGGCTCGTGCAAACCGATGCTTTGCCGCGCAGTAAAAATTACAGCCGATCAAAAGTTTAGTAGCAATCGAATGTGATTGGTTCTTATTTTTAAAACTAACGAATCAACGTCGAGTGTTGACAAGACGATAACTGAGCGCTTTCTCTGCTGAACGCGGCCAAACTTTCGCATTTACAAAAGATATTGGCAAATTTATTGACGTTGCCATTTTTCGTCAACTCCCGCTTATATTTGAATTCTGATAATTGCAAATTGGCAATGGTGAATTTGAAATTTGAACAACGTAGTTAAAGAATGAACGTTTCATAGATATTAAAAAGATGGCTTTTTTATATATTAATTGTCGAAATAATAATATTAAAAGAATTTATCATTTTTATATCAATAAATAATATTTAAAAAATTGTTGCGCCGAACGGAAATTATCATTGGGCGCGTTCAGGAAACACAACTATTGAGCATCGTTTTGTCAACAACACTCGACGTTGATTTGTTGGTTCTAGAAGTAAGAACCAATCATGAACGCACCCATGGACTCGTCGAACGAAAAGATCGCGGTTCATGGAAACAACTGTTCCGGTAATCGAATTCGAAATTGGATCGGATTCAAAATTCGTCATCCGATGCAGCCGTCTATTTATCTCGTGCACCGTGACATTAACGAAACTCTGAAAATACAACGAAGTCTCTCGTTCGCCACGGTTATGTTCGCGACGAGATCCGACTGGTACACGTAAAAAAATATCTTTTTCTTTCCCCTTAGTCGCAGCGATTACAGCGAGTCGTCGTCGTCGTCATCGTCGTCGTCGTCGTCGCGTTTGTTTTCTAGGGTGCTAATATCCGGGGATTGTGCGAAATATGTGTATACGTTCGATTCGATAATACGTTCGGCCGCGAAATATGTCATCGGACACGACGGATCCGGATGGGATTGTCGAACGCACGGAATATACGCACGATGGCTATCTCGTCGACGAGATCGACCGCGTCGATCTGTCGGACTTGCAACTCGACGACAACGACGATTGGTCAGTATCACTGGGGGCTCTTTAATTATGTTATTTCTTCTCGGAGCATAACCGCATTAAGGCGCTGAAAGGAATTTAATAATCGGAAAAAATATGATAAGAATATCATACAGATGAAATGTGTGTGAAATGATATATTCTCTTACTATTACTCGCTGTTTACAGAAAGAAAAATAATCGTTATGTTAATTAAAAGATTTTTTTCTGCACTTCTTCATAAGCTTCATTTTATGCGTTGCTCCCTTTCTTGAGAATTTTTTGAATACATTTATCTCAAAAATGTCTTATACGATATTCTTCTATTTGCTAATTTATTAATTAGTTTATGACATATTATGATGTTGGGTTAACCTGAAAATAAAGAATGCATAAATAAAATATTTTTATTTATATATTGTAATTATATAATATGATAAATATAATTGTTATTTAAAATTTGATGAATTTGATATTTTAGTGTTTTATATCTTTGTTGCTCCAATATAATCAAGTCAATTTCAAGTCGCTATTTCTCTTTTTTCAGGTTGTATATGCCTCTGCGATGCTCAATCGAATCTACAATTCATGATCTATACACCTGGTTGAAGACAGAACCAGAATTGGATGTACAAAGTATAAAGCATAAACTGTTTGCAAAATGTTTTTAACTTGATTTGTAATCTTACGAATCTACTCTCTAGATTTACATTACTTATTAAAGCTAGAAATTTAACGTTTCTCTAGATAACAAAAAGTGCATCGACACAAGAACGTTTACAAGACCTAAAAAACGGTCAGTTCGAATGAGTTTTGAATCAATTTTTGAAGGATTATCCCCTTCTCCCACGACAAATACATCGGAGATACAAAATATAGATGTTACGCGCACAGAAAGTGTAAGTTTATTATTTTTAATCTATATATTTTCAAGCATAGATATATATATTTAAAAATTAAGATATAAATTAAAAAGTTGATTTAAAAATAATATTTTTTATATTATAAAACAAACAGATATATTTGTAGAATAAAAAATGATTAAATAAAAGTTATATAAAAAATAGTACAATATTTTCTCTATACAATTATTATTTTACAGTAACTTTTAAATTATTCCACAATAATTATTAATTATTAATCAAAATCTGTAATATATCAATACTTTGATATTTAAAATTTTGTTATGTAATATCTGCTAGTATTATATAATTTGTTTATATTATAGGTGGGAAAATATTTACCTGCAACAATGGGAGACAAAGAATCTGTGCCACTGATGCTAAAGTCATCTGCCAAAACAGCTGTAAACATTTTATCCAACGACAACTTTTCCATAATATCAGGCCAGGAAAGCATGGAAGCATTTTTGAATATGTCGCAATCCAAAGGAATTGATTCGTTCATAAATTTAGGCGAACCTGAATTCAATGATCCATTGATAAATATGTCGCAGCCCTCTATTTTGTATGCATCTATTATCTCGCCTATAAACGAGTCCACGTTTGTGGAAGATAGCACAATATCAGTGACAAATAAGATTGAAATTCAAAATGATGTAAAAGAAGAGTCAAACTTTAATAGTATCGATAAAACATTCGTGATGCAAAATGCTGACGATACGATTACGCTGGACAAAATGTATTGCACAAATACTCTGAGCAACATTTCCAAAGAATCTATTCAATTAGATAAAGGCTTGAACGAAACGTATGACACTAAAACTATCGAGACGTCAGCATCGCGATCGAGTCTCAACAAAGGAGAAATAGCCACTTTGTCTTCCACTTTTGTAACCGAGCCTAACCCTGACGCGACCTTCGTACAACTACCGAACGAAGCGAATAATGACGTTAAGCCATTAGATACTACATATCTATCTTTGGCGAAGGATGCCGAGAGAGGAAATTCGTCCGTATCGATTGAGAGCGATACATACAAGCCTACCATACAACAAATGGATCTGAACGTAACGTGTGATATTCCATCGGCCGATTCCGCGGCAAACATCTTAGATATATCTTTCAAGGTGCCTATTCATAATCAATCCACGCCGATGAATCCGAACATGTTGAATTCAGTATCGAAACTCGCTGCGAAGCACCTCGATCAGTCGCGGCAAACTATATACTCCACGCTAAAAGCTCCCACATCGTTAAGGCGAGAATTGCTGGCAGAGATTCAACGAAGCGGCGAGCGCAAATGGGATTCTACATATAATCATATTCCCAGTAATCATCTCGGCTCAAGAGATGCAAAGGAGAATATTCGTGTAGTCTGTAACGAAAATGAGACTGACGTTCTTCCATTGAACAGATATCATACATACAAAAAGTCGGTATTGACAAACCATTGTAGAAGCCAAAAGGAAATCGCTCAAAGAGAATTACCAGCAGACCAATGTAAATTTTATACTTTCACAAAAAAGAGCAACAACAATCCTGTGGAAAAGAGTGATGCTATTGCCAACGAGAATGCCGAAATGCATTTAAACATGGACACCACGTTCTGCAAACCTCTACCAAAAACGCAGCAAAAAAGAAATGTGCCGAGAATGCTGTCAAAATTACCAAAATTTTTACAAAAGTCCAATCCCAATCTCGTATCGAATTCACTGAAGGCCGCCAGCGGCGCGTCCGCTGGTTACGCGAGCATATCCAGCGTAGGATACATTAAAGGCTCGCAGCCCGATATCGTGCAAAGAGACATCGCGGAGAGATCGCAGTTATCGAACAAGCTGCATCCGTACAACAAGTTGAAAAACGATTCTGAGCAACAGTTGCTCGAGCAGGTTAACGCGAATACCAATATCCAGTTCCCGATAAAGAGTGTGATAACCGCCGGCTCGACGGAAAGCATAGAGAGCACTCAGAGCGCCCATAGCGCTCCTGATCTGGACGATAGACTCAGCACGTGTTCTGACAGCAGCAGTCACAATTCATGCCATAGACGCACGATGAATATTGAGCAGTTACATCACCTAGTACGAATGCAGGAAGAAAGTAAGCGTCAAGTTTTACTGCATATTTAGAGTTTATTAAAATAGAATACAAAATTAATATATCAGAATATAGAAATTTAAAATTAATGAGACATATAAAATATAAAAATTTTAAATATAAAATTCAATAAAAATTAAGGATTTAGAATCAATTTAATATAAGCTCAACATAAAATTTACAATTAAAAACGTTGCTTTAGCGAGATTATTAAGTAAAATCGCTAATTTCAAATGTACATTTTTAGGTTTAAAACAGGATTCTGCGCCCAAACCGCATATACGAGTACTAGAAAATACTTGGGTCGAAGCGAAGACGGATCTACCTTCTCCGATTCTGAAAAATGGCGTAGAATATGGCGAAATTGACAGACATTCACAAAATACCAATTTAAAAATGAAATGTAGCTCTCCGATAATAAGTCCTACTGGGCCTAGTCATACATTAAAGAACGACGGTAATAAGATTATCTTTTTAAATATAAAATTAAAATAATAATTAGTAAATAATACTTAATTTAAAATAAATAAGCACATATTTTTTAACATGCATTTAAAGGAAATCCTGAAGACAATGTAACAAAAATCAAGGATGAAGTTGCGATAGTTGAAAAGACAGAGGTATGTTTTACGTAAACTTAATATAATTTATATTATTATAAAAAATCAACGTTGTGATATGAGTTAACAGCTTAAATTTATTTATTGTGTTATTTCTCCAATATGTCGGTGACATATAATTGCTGTAAAGTTTCATTGCCCATGCATATCTTTATCAATCTCAGATTAAAAAGAAGTTTTGATTTATTTTTAATTAATATAGTTTTTATTATATATAATACTTTACGTTCTTATAATTCTTACGTGCATCATCTTAAATAATAAATTTCACATTTATAATTCTTCTCATCTACAACTAATTACTGGCTTGGTGAAAAAACGAAGATAGAAAGATCCATTTATAAATTAAAATAAATTATTATTTAAATTAACGAATATGTAGAATGATTACATAAACATATATCGATTTGTAGGGTCCAAATCAAGTAGTATCTAAAATTGAGAATAAAACTCGCTTGAGACAACCGACCAATTGGAGTGCCGGAAGCAAGCCAGCTGCTGTGATAAGCGGAATTCCTAGACCCGCGTCGCGTATACCAGCTCTCAGATTCGTTCGGCCAAATGCGAAGACCGCTCAAGCCGATCTGAGAAAGGGATACACGTGAAATTCCGAAGGTAAAACAAAACATGCAAAAAGGTATTAAAGATGAAGATCTTTACTCGAATATATAATTTAATACCACTAATGTGGTTATTAGAGTAACGGGGATATTTTTAGTTCTATTTTGTAATAACAATAAAGTTTCTCGAAGCTGAGATAAAAATTCAGTATTACTGAGCTTCCAAATCGAACGATGAGAAAGAATTATTAATAATATTTACATGTTTGTTTGTTTGTTTGTATTACATTTGTAAAATTAGTAGTGTGAAATTTTGTGTGTCATATTATTATTCCTAAAATGCATATATGTGCATCTTTTGTCATGATTCAAAACATCATTTTCTTGCTGATACGCATTAAAAAATATTTCATCTTATGTTATACAAATTTGTAAAATATTTCAAAAGTTTTTTATCCCGTATCAATAGCTATGATCAAAAAAGCCGGGTCTCTCTTTTGGGAGAAAAATCATCAGAGTTGTGAATTTTATAATTGCCAAAACCAAATTCGTATTGATGTTGTTTGTAATTTCTATAGGATGTAGCAATTTAAATTTCTATTCGGTTTTTTATACGAAAAACCTAAGGAAAGCACTGCTTTTTACACAATGGTCAGTACAAACAACAGCGATAAATCTAAAATCCTTGTATATAAGAATAATATATAGCATTAGAGATTATTTAAGTTATTTTTTGTCAAATGATAAATGACAAATCGGCCGCAAATTTTAGAAAAATCTATACGAAAAAAAAGAAAGACTACGTGTCCTAATAAGACATTCAGTCTTCAGCTCCTGTCTCCGTCCCGTTTGACAGAGTGAACACTTTCTTTTCGCAATAATAAATTCGTAATAATTCTCCGTTTTTGCCAAATCGTCCGACATATCGTATCACATATTTGCATTGTGCAAAGAAATTATAAATATAAAAGAAATTGAAGGTTGATATAGCGATATGTAAGAAAATTGTTTCTATGCGTTCATATCATCATTGTTCTGAATAAATCGACCATTAAAACGTTAGTATGCTGCGAATTTAAGTTCGATGGTTTTGAATAGAAAAATATTTTGTGATTTCACATATTTTTTCGCATGTATATAAATATGCATTTTGTAGAAAGTTTTCGCTTTTATCTAAATTGTTTTTGTGGACTTTATATTCAGCACATAATGAACAAATAACGATTTCCGTACGCTTTGCTTCGTTATTCACCAAAAAAAATTCACAAACTTCTAATTTAATATAAATATCCCTAACAGAAAATTGTTAATTACGATTATTATACGCCATGGCAAACACATATTAAATGTTATTTATACATTAATATAAGTAATATCTTTATCATGGAAAATGTATTATAATATTCTATTGAACAAAATATTCTACAATTAAATTGCGGGAATATTTAGTTGAGCTCTTACATGTTACTGATATTTATTCTATAGAAAGCGTAAAACGCTAATGCAAGGTAATTTTAATCGCGAACCAGAATTGAGAAGTAATGTGTACGCCAATTGTAAATAATAAAATGAGAAAGTGATCGTCGTGCATTGTAATCTTTATTTATGTCAATAAGAGTGCTAGACCTGAAGTGCCTTTATTGTATTAATCGAGATACAAACAGCAGTCGTTTATACATAAAAATACAAAAACTAAGAAAATGCGCTCACTAATCTAACAAGTTTACTGCCCAAATAATGCTGGCAATATTTAATGTTACCTCTTTTTTATAAATCTTGTAATAATAAATAATATATGTTATTATACATATCTTTGTCTGTTATCTATTCCAGTAGAACCAAACGCATTCAATTTTTACTAGAATTTTATAATTTAAAACCCGTTCCTTGCACATCTCGTAGATAAAAAATCTTACAACATTTAATTTAAATATCCATGGCCCAAATACGCGATTAATGTTATTTTTTATTTCATTTCAAATAATAAACTAATGTATTCGCTTTAGAAGAAATGCAGTTTATTTTACTGCAATTTTCTCCCATTTTGTATATGTTACTGTGCAAAATGTTTAAATAACTTATTACAATAAAAGACTAGATATCTATTCCTTGACTATAGATAAACACATAACTGTTACATCCAATGCGCAAAATACTGTTTTACTCTCTGACAAATATTTAATAATTACATAAAATATAAACATAAACAAAAACATATTCTTGTAATGATGGCATATAAAATACAGATACGAAATATGCATAGAATTGAAGAGTGATAACAAATATGTGTCTCTCTCTGTCTCTGTCCCTCTCTCTCTCTCTCTCTCTCTCTCTCTCTCTCTCTCTCTCTCTCTCTCTCTCTCACTGAACGTAGATTAGTAAAATTGACATAATATGTATATGAAAAAACTGCTCTTATACATTTACTATATTATTACACAAAGTGAAATGTGTGAAAAAATTTATAATGTAAATAACGCATAATAAATGGGTAATGATTGTATATAAATTACGACAATTAGATATTGCTATATAAAATACAGGTACTTATTTAAAATGTTATTGCAGTAAATATGTTCATATAATCGCCAAACATTGCTGCATTAAAATTGCTACTGTACTAATCAGTACTCGGATGATTAAACAATAATTACGCATCAGATATTGTCCTCTAATAAGTGACAATATATTTAAATAATTCTGTCATGTGCTTACAAAAGATCCAAAAAATTCAATAAAAATATTTTGGTCATTTTCTTATATTTGTACCTAAATAGTATATATACTATTAGGTAATTTTTTTATTAATGCTAAAGATACCAAAATTATATATCGAAAATATTATAATTATTATTTATATTTTTATTACTGTTATATTTATAATGATTATTTATATTTAAAATATAATTTAAGATGCTACATTGCTCTGTAATTTAATTTGAAGAACATAATCCTCGATTATTACTAGTGCATAATATAAATTGATACAAAATCGTAAAGAAAATTTATATATAATATTTAGGTAATAACTATAAATAATAATTATAATATTTTCGATATATAATTTCGATATCTTTAGCATTAATAAAAAAATTTCAATTTGGTCTGGTAACATTGAATGCATTTATCAGAGAAAGAAATTGATTGAAGATGTGCTCGATATATCTCAGATTAGTGGTGTGTGCACTATGTGCTTTATATATTTAGATGTGTTCAAAATTTTTTAAATAATGGTGAAAATTGCACATCTCCATGTAGTGAGTATATAGATTTTTACATGCAATCTTATTACAATCTAAGAATTTATGTGTGTTAGCAGAGAGATTATTATTAAATATATAAATTAAATATATAAATTAAATATATAAATTAATATTATACAAATATTATGTGTTATAAATTAAAGAATATAATCATGGAAATATATATATATATATATTTCCATGATTATATTCTTTATGATTATATTCCATGATTATATTCTATATATATATATATATATATATGTGTGTGTGTGTGTGTGTGTATAAAAGAGTTACGAATTTTTCGTGATATTCATTAATTTTGTAATTAATATTTTGCAATATTGATAATGAAAAAAAAATATTTAAACGTATATTTTGTAAATAATTTTGCCATTTCACAATGTTTTTTTTATCACACACACACACACACACACACACACACACACACACACAATCAATAATATGATATAATCCTTTAAATACACAATGAATATCATGCCAAGGCACTGTAAAATCATATATTTATGGCTTATCATTTACAAACACCCTGTGCATAAATCACTATTCATAAGAATATATCAAATATTTAATATAATGATGTACTGTGTAAAGTTTCTAAATCACTGGCCAAGAGATTCACATGGATTTTTACAAACAGCAATAATTTTATGTCGGTAATTAATTTGAAAGAGAAAATGAAATCACAATGCAATGTGCAACACTTGAAATGTAATACCAGCATTATCGAATTATTTATGAAAAATTAAACATTTTTATATCACGAACAAGTAATCATCTTACATTATATATTTTCTGTGGAAATAGGTTCGCTACACGAAATACGAAAAATGAACATACATTTACAGCGATTCGTATTTCACGTTTAATCATATATTCGAGTTTTTATAAAACGGTTCGATATCATATTCTGGTACCATTCGATACTATAGACTGGTACTTACTGGTAATCTACTGATTGTCCATTAAAAAGCTAACGATTTAGAATACTATAGTAGCTCGTGCAGGCAAGTATATATACTTAACTGATTGTTTATATTTGATCGATGACATGGCCGCGCTCTTTTATTCGCACGCTAATTTACTGTCGAAGCTACTCAGAGCGATGGCAAATGCCTGGACTGTACAAAGAGGAAATCTATAATCCATTGTAAAAACATCCTCTGCAACACGTCCAAATTGCATCACAACATATTCCACTGAAATTAATTAAAACCCATAACAATGATAATCATATGTGCAATATATCATCAGCATATAATTTTATATAATGATATTTCCAAGTAAATTGATATAATTAAAATTTCAGAGAAATATTAAAATACAGAAAACGTTAAATCTCGCTTTGCTCACCGTCACTATCGTGAACCATTTGAAAATTTTTTACGGATGCCTGAGTTACTCGCCCATGGAAGTTAAGCACATAGGATTGTGACTCGTCGTTCCATACAGGTGTCTTATTATGTAATTCTATTAAATTGTCCATATGTTTTGATTTCCAACGTTCTGAAAGTTGAAAAAAATTATACAATATGTTGTAATAATATATAATTAAATAATTTTCTATTCGTAATTTTAATTATGAAAACACATAATTTTAAGCTACAATATAAGCAGAAAATATATAATATTATTTTGTTTCATTAGATATTTTTGCAATTTGGCATATAGTTTTAGAATACATTTCATTTACTTTAATTTTTTATTATATGTTTTCTGTATACATTATTTTAATATTAAAACTATAATTACCGAGCAAAGTTTCTGATTCGTCCCGCGGGCATATCTCCACTCGCTTTTGATCGGGCGTCATACCTGGTATGATGACTGTCATTTTACGTGGGCCTTTAAAACCTAGAACGTTCGTATCATACACTACCGCGGCTAATTCTTGCCGCGGATTGAAACGCTCATCGCGTTTGTCATCCTTCATTAGCGAGTATCCGTTGTCATAAATTGTGAATTGCGTTCCCAAAAGATTTGATCGAAGTTTACCTACATAAGACTCTCCTCCTCTCGAAAGATCCGTAGGATCAGTTGAGATTAAGTAATTGCTCGTTGTGCTTTTTTTCCTTTTTCGACCAGCCAATAAGAAGATCTACAAATATATAATTAATATATGGAAGATCGAAATGAACAAATGAATAAATGTACCTTCTTTCCATAATCACGTTCTAGATGTAAAAAGTAAGTCGGATAAAGACCACGATCCATTCCTTTCCGATCGCGCGTTATTCGACATTTGTAATACATTTTCTTATTCGCCGGTTGTAACACGAATTGTTCAATATTACCTTCAACATTTCCTTCCAATTCTGGACTCTAGAAAATCAGAGGCACGAAAAAGCAATTATTTCAATACAATCTTTTTCATTTTTAGGGTACTCATATATATGATCATGTATGAAAAAAATTATAATACGTACGGAAGAATTATTATCTCTATTAATAAGAGTATTAGTTCCTTCCGATGGTGCCACTCGAAGTGGCGAGGAATGTGATAGAGATTCTGAAGGTGAATGCAGATCTATGGGTGACGATTCCTCATCGGCACAATCAACATTTTGAAAACTTTCGTATAGACTTCTTTCGTTGACCACTGCTGATATATATTAGTATATTAAGATAAATATTACATAATATGTGCTTAAACACATTAGTTTAATTAATGCGTCGGTTTAGTATGTCGAGAATTAATGTCGCGTTTTCGTGTAATTTTCCATTTTCGTTCCGATAAGCGGTTCGATTTAAATTGGTTAAAATTTGATCAATTGACCCATAACAGCAGAGTGGGAACATCTTTGTTTAATTCCATCCCCACTCTTGTCTTATGCACCATATGGTGTCAACGTATTTATGTAGATAACTGAACGTCATCGATCCTTCTTTTTCGCTACATATTGAAGACATATATGTTTTGGTTCGATGATCCGATTAGAACAATTTAACATAGTTTCTGCGATATTATAGCGTTTATAAGCCATTACAATACAATAATAATCATATATGTATTTAATATATTTTTAAATAATTTTTATTATAACTTACCATTAATTGTCCCTTCACTAGTTTTTCTCTCTGCATATGGTCCTATATCTGCATTTACTTGAGACATAGTATATTGTAATGGACCATCGTATGCTGTAAACATATTCACAATATCTTTACTAAAGATAATTTTGACATTCTAAATTGCATTTATGATAACCATCAATTGTAATAATTTTATTCGTTAATAATTATAAAATCATTTTATTTTTATATTATGTTACCATGAAGTTCCTTGTTTGGATTCATCCATCTATTTGAATGACTTCTGAGTTGTGCACTGGATACATTAGATGCCTGCACCATTCCACTAGCACCAGTTTGCCTTTTCTGTTTCATCTTTTGTGCAATTAATTGTCTCTATATTGACATACAAGATATAAATATATTATGATACAGCGTAATTTGCCAATATAAAAATAACAAGTGAAAAATAAATATTTCGACTAAAAAGATTATTGTTTAAATATATAAATTCAGTTTGATGGCTTTCACAAATTTCATTCTTGTGTGATCTACTTAATTTTAAAATACAATATATTCCCAGCATGTGTTGCGCACAAATATGTATAATAAATATATCTTTTTTAAATATAACAAATAACTATCGTACGATATATAAGATCTATGTAGATTTTAGTCTGCATGTAGAGAAGAGGAATTCAAGGCTACTTGAAGAATATTAGCTATTATTATCCAAGCTTTCGAGCATTCGTTAATTATTCATAGAGCAGTTATTCAAAGTTTAACTTAGATTTCAATTGCTTCCAATTGCTTGTGCATATATAATTATATGTCGCCAACAATAAATTACTTTGGTAAATTTACCATAAATTGATTCTTCTCGTAACATTTTTGAAAATTAAATAGGTCGCGCTACACCGTATGAGAAACAGGGTTACATGCTCGGAGAAAAAATTTGCGTGTTGAAGGTAAAAGACTTGCGGTTAACATTATCGTGCTTAAGTCACACCTGCTGTTCCAGCTTCTGCTGTCGTAAATCGAGCGATGTCATCTCGCGAATGAAATTGATCGTCGGATTACAAATGCAAAGTCGAAGATACACGGTCTCAGCCGCTGACAAATCAGTTTTGTTTACGTCAAGCACACTCGTTCATTTACGGTACCTAGGCAACCGTTTACTCCAAACTGGATAACTGGATACTGGATGGCGCATCATACATCATAGCCTCCATGGCGAATTCACAAAGGTGAAGATTAAATGACATTTTCGTCGCGCCATGAAAATACCATATATCTAAAGTCAAATTAGAGTGCATTCTGTTTGACGACATTCTATGTACGAATCATTCGAGTAACCAATCAAAACGAAAGGGACAAAAATTTCTTTGCTTCGATTGGTCGATCAAACGCTTTGAAATTCTACTGCTCGTATTTATATGCGTACATGAGTACTATGGATAGTAAACGCGCGCATGCATCTGACAATCCCACGACCCACGATCCACGATCTTGAAATCATTATTGGTCTTTTTTTCTTTATAATTCAAATCATTCAAATTAGCCAAAGATCGTAGTATACGGTACAGGATAACCGGATACGGGGAGTGAGTGGGAACGATTGCGTTTATACTTGTTAAGCCTTGTGTCCATGATGCTAGAACTCGGTCCGAGAAATGTGTAGCCAATAAAATTGCCGCTTTTCCGTAAAAGCTGCAAATTGATTGGTTACATATTTCTCGGCCGAGAACTCGGATCGAGTTCTAGTATCGTAGACATGAGGCTTTACAACTCTACGTTGCTTTTTTTGCATCTCCAATCTCTTAGATTATTTCATAATTTAAATATATATATATATATATATACGCAAATATAAAATTCTCAAAGAATGGGTGCTCATTAGTCATGTTGCATTACTGCTTTCTGCCACGATTATCGTTGTCGTTAGGGAGCGATAGCCTATGAGAGTTGCGCTTTTCACCAGGATTGTCCTCGCCATTGGCTGTCGCTAGTTAACGATACCGAAAATTGTCGATAGCAAGTTATTGAATCCCGGCCTACAGGCCGTATCTCGGCCGTAAAGCGATACGCTAGATTCGCTAGAGGAACAAGAATAGCACGCGATTGTCGCTCCTTGTCTGACATTATTTCGGTTGTGCGGGAGCCTTTATCGTCGCGTTGTTTATCGGTTGCTATGGTGATTTTGCAAGATGGCGGAAACTTGGTGCTGCGCAGAATGTGACGAAAATTCGTCCGAGAAGATAAGACACCTTGTTACTTACATCTTACATCATGGATGACGAGGATGAGACATATAAATTGTGGCGCATAAGAAAAACGGTAATGCAATTGTGTCATGATAGAGGTTATCTCGTTACGCAGGACGAATTGGATCAGACATTGGAGCAATTTAAAGATCAATTCGGCGATAAGCCGAGCGAGAAGAGACCGGCTAGGAGCGATCTCATTGTTCTCGTAGCGCATAATGACGATCCTACCGACCAATTGTTCGTCTTCTTCCCAGACGAGCCGAAAATTGGCATCAAAACTATAAAGACCTATTGCCAACGCATGCAAGAGGAGAAGATTCACAGGTGGGTCTATTACACATATTTCAATACACATTTTATATATATTATTGTGTCTGTTTTATTATTATATATTATCATTATATATTGCGTCACACACAATTGTCATTTATATCATTTGTTTATTATTGTCATAATATCCTGCTAATTTGTTTAAAACTAGAAAAAGTATTAGTTTCTAAAAGTATTTTTAAGAAATTATTAATTATTAACGTCTAGTTTTAAACAATGTTCTCGATATTATCGGATAGTATAATATTAAAATTGAACATTATAAATGCACGTTATTATTATATTATTCCGCTTGTACTTAATATATGGAAAAAATTATAAGGTATTATTATTGATGATTACAGAGCAATTATTGTAGTCCAACAAGGCATGACACCTTCAGCTAAACAATCGTTGGTAGACATGGCACCAAAGTATATACTGGAACAATTCCTGGAATCTGAGTTATTGATTAACATTACCGAACATGAACTGGTACCCGAGCATATTGTTTTAACTCCGGATGAGAAAGAGGAACTGCTAACGAGATATAAGCTGAAGGAGAATCAATTGATGCGAATACAAGCTGGCGATCCAGTGGCACGATACTTTGGTCTGAAGCGTGGACAAGTCGTCAAGATCATTAGGCCATCGGAAACTGCAGGGAGATATATATCGTACAGGCTAGTTTGTTGAGGGAGGAAAGAGGGGAAAGTATATCAAAGACAAATTGTAATAAATTTTCATAGATTAAAGAACGCTGCAGTTCAAAATTTGCCATTTATTGTACCAGCATTTTATAATGGCGTCCTTTTCTACCTGTTCTGTTATATCATCGCGCTAATAATAACTACAATTATATTATATTATATTATATCATGTTATTGCTATGTGTAAGAAACTGTGGCACCAAGTGTTAAACATACAATCAGCAGTGAATAATTGATTCTCATATTTACGTATACGCCACGTTTTCCCTCATCTTCTCTGTAAGTTTCATATCTTAATGCACTTATGTTGCACGGCGAGTACATGCGTAAAATGCTTTCACAGTTTATGAGCTCACATTTATAGTCAATACTAAAAGACATAGGATAGCTTAAGTTAATTAGCGATAGAAACAGCAATCGTACAAAAGAGAAAGCGACTCGCGACGATTTATTCACGATCGCCAGACTTGGATAAACATTTGTTTCGTTATTTTTTATTATTATTATTATTATACATTGCTTGGTCCAAAAGTATTATGCTTTACAGTGTATTTTAAAATAAGGATATATCGATAGCACAGTTTTTTCTTGGAGCAATTTTAATTTGATTAATTCATCGATTAATAAATAATCACATTAAGTATAATTCATTAGGTGATTCGTTCTACTAATAGTAGATACATAGATCTTTTCGAGTCTAATTGCATTTGGTCAAGAAATATGTTTGAATTATTATATTATATTGTTTTTTTCTCTCTTATCTATTTTTTTCTTATTAATAATATTTTTTAATTTGCACACAATTTAAGTCGAAGATGTATTTAAGTAATCCATCAGCAGTCTACTAACGTAGTTAAATAATCAATCGTCGCCAATTTGAATCTCTTGATTCAAAAGGGTATGACATTAAGTCACAAGACGTGCTTGGATTATTCTGTAAACATCGAGACTTTTGAAATTCCCCAATTTAAATTTTACTACAAAATTCCTACTAGATCCGAATTTCTAATATTAAAAATATTCTAGTGCCTTTATTTCTCTAATTATATGGGACAAACGTCGAGCATTGTTATTAAAAAACCAGCGGAATGAAGATATTGATCGTGAAACGTGAATTTCCGTCTCTAGGATTTATCGCGGTCGGTTGATAAAGCTAAAAGCATACGACAGCAGGAAATCTCCCGAATGGCATATTCGCTATAGCATGTAATAAATTGGCAGACCGACTGGTCACTCATTATACTCGTTACGAGATAAACTACCGGTATAGCATGTTATCTCGCGACACTGTTATTCGAAGGAGTATAATCGGTACCGTTTGGGCACAAGTAAACAAAGCACACGCGGCCATAATTAATATAATATATTGTTATCAATAAAATGTAACATAACACATTTTAATAGTCATAATTATAATAATAACCATAAAAGATAATAATAATTACACAATAATGCTACGAACTTTTGTGCTTTACGCCGTAAGTAAGGAAAACATCAAAAAGAATCATCAAAAAGAAGGGTTAAAAAAAAAGAAAAAAAAGAAAAGGGAAAACAAAAATGTACATATGCGATTATTCACGAACGCAACTCCACCATAGGTGGAGATCACGCTCTAGAGACCCTTAGATCCTTGGAGACATACATAGATACTTGGATAAGTCTTAGATAAAGGATCATTATAGATTTTTTGTTAGAATTTTATAAATGCTTAAATCTTTAGATCCTTAGGCATCTTTTAGGCATCTTTAGATCCCTAGATATTCGTAAACGCATTAATATATCCTTGGATCTTCGGATATCGTCGGATATTTTTAAATATTTAAATCGTTTTTAGATCCTAGATGTTGTATCTTCGTGCTCGGACGTTTCGATGTAGTATATTGTTTTTTTTTCTCTCTTCCTCCAAATAAACGCGATAACTATTCTTCTGCAATAGCATCTTGATGTTGGAATATATGATCACTTTTAATCGTGTTTATACTCAGAAGACTTTTCGACGAGACCACCAATACACTTTAGCGGCCCATTCAATAGGTGAGGTTTGCAAAATATTGTTTATCAAATCCGCAGCGATTCGGATTCTGTAAGTGATAGTGGTGGGATAAGACGGCCGTTGTTCCCAATAACGGCTTCTGTGCATTCGGCCGTATAAGGCCTGAAAAATTACATTAATAATTAATTAAGAGAGACATATAAGAGGAAAGACATATATATATGAAGAGAAATATATTAAACGATAAGAAAAAAAAATGCGAGAACTAAAAACTGGTTTTTTTTTGTTTTGTTTTTTTATTGCATAATATTATCGTATTTGTTTTCAATGTCGCGCTTTCTTATTTTCACACAAATTAATTATTTCATCTAAGTTTATCAATAGAAAAATAATATAGATATTATAATAGCAAGATGTACTGACTTCTTACCTAGGAGTGGTATGGCGTAACATAGGTAGACGGAAACAATCCCCGTCTATTACCGATCTCTCCGTGCCACCAGTGTTGATCTGTGCGGTCTGTGACAGTGATTACGTCCCCTCGTCGGAATTCTAACTCGCCCGGCTCCTGTGGCGTGAAATCGTAGAGCGCTTGCACCAGACACTGAAAGCCATGACACAATCGTTTTACGCGATGACACTAAAATAATTAAGATACTTTTCTTGAAATATTTATATATTTTTTATGAATTAAATGTTCTGAAGAAGGAACAATATTTATTTTTACCTCCTCTGGAATCATATCACGCAGCTTAACGTCTTGCGAGCGAGAAACAGATGCCGTGCGATGGTACTCTACCAGTTCATTGAGGCTATTAAACTTGACAACCCATAGAAAGAACTTGCCCTGTGCATCTCTTAACACTTTAAAGTGCTGCACACCATCGGAGCATCTATAGATATAACAATGCTCATTAATTTTATTTAATATATTTAATAATTAATAACAGAATTAATTATTATATGTAAAGAATTTGTAGTATCCTTTTATATACAAGTTCTATATAATACAAACTTTTCCATTTCATTGAAAAATTTTAATAACGACACAATAAATTGTAGTTATATAACCACATATTACTTAGGTATTGTAACAAAAATACTCACTTTACAGATAGGGAGAAATCACCAGGAGAGCTTTCACTGATTCTGATCAGAAAGGCACCTTCATGTTTGTTCGATAATAATCTTTCAGCGTCTGCTCTGGTTATCCTTCCATAGTACCAACTGTAACAAACATATATAAAATATATATATAGAAAACGATTTTTGTATGTGAAAACAGATACATAACACATTTATGTGAGGAGAAAATTTGAAAAAAAGCAAAATTTTACACGGATATTGTATGCTTTATTAGATATATGAATTTTTTTTTTCTGCACATCAGATACATTTTAATAGCATGCACATATACATAATATTCCTAATACATACTCATGGCTCTTCATTTCGATATAATTACTTGGTATAAGTCCTTCTCTAGAATCTAATTCAGCTCTATACCAATTCATGTCATCCTCCATATTCAGAATCTGCAAAAGAAAGATGTATTTTACATGGGAATTATATTATACATAAAGAATATACATAAAGATTATATATAAAGAATATAATATTAATTATTATACATACATTTATAAAGATATATGTGTGCATTACGCTAATACTATAAATATTTTTACATTAATATTTCGAAGCAAATGTAGAAAGTAAAAACTACATATGCAGTTTTAAATACAAATGTAAATGAAGAAGGAAGAAATTAATTATATCTGTTATACGAATAAAATATTTTTGTGAAGAATTAGTCTTACAAAATATATAATCTTATCTTATTTTAATAGTTAATTATTTTTTTAATGGCTGCTATAGATTCCTGTCTTGAATATCGCACGTTCAAAAGCAATTGGATAAACCTTATCGACGATACCAGGCATTCTTATTCACTCCATAAATTTAAGAATAGATCGATGTAAATTATTGCTCGTGTGATATAAAAATTACAGTAAAGCACAGATGTCGGGCGTAAAATATCTTCTACCCATATTTATAGCGCAAAGAATATCGAGAAATTACTACGACGTTAAAAAAAATTGCCAATTCTTGCTGCATATATTGTCACGTGCTCTCTACTATGAAAAAAAACGACAAAGCACGAAAAACATAAAATTATCATATATAAATCATAGATGAAATTTGTCAACGAGAGAAGAAACGTAACGAAACGATACTATCGCGTATTTTCAAGGACATTAGGAATTTAACCGATGCGGAATTGGATTCACTCGATAACAATGTCATCGTTGACGACGATGACAATCGACACGGCGGCGAATTCGTTAAAAACGGAAGCGAATGAGTGGGTGGAAAATATCATCGCTATATCGTATCGTGGCAAGAATAACGATAAATAATTTGGAACGCTCAGACAAATGATCGGCGAAAGTAATCGATAATGACGATTTTTGCGAACGAGAGGAAAAACTGGAATCGCTTGTAATAGTAATGATCATTGACAACGATTCGTCGCGAGTCGATAATTGTCGTCAATGATTGTCGATCGCAAAACTATTATCGACGATTTATTGACCAAAAAAACAACCTAGTTTAAAAATCTAAAAAATTAAGTACGGCTTTTCTCATTAATAAGAAATTCTATATATATATATATAAAGTAGTGATCTTAATATGTATATCTGTATATTATATATATAATATTATATCATCGAGAATGTATAACAAACTAAAATATAAAATAAATTTGCAATTTTAGATCATTGAATTCTTCGTGGAAAAAAATGTGCTGATATTTTTCTCATCGCTATTTTCTTATTACATAATTTATATAATATACCTGTTTCGTAATTTTTACAAATGTTATCATATAGAAAGTTTTCAGTCTTTCTTAATTAAGAAATTCTTTCAAAGCTCGTTCTTCTACAATCAGGGACAATTGTCATTTTATCTTTCATCCATATGGAGGAAAATTAAAAATCACTTATAACAGATTGAAAAATATATCGAGTTTAAAATACATTTGCTCGCTTTAGCTACATATTATTCTAAATTTTTTTCCTTTTTTTCCCTTCGAAAACCCGATATATCTGTGCTTTTTTTTTTTTTTTTTTTTTTTTTTTTTTTTTTTTTTTTTTTTTTTTTTTACGCAGACAAGACGCAAGAAAAGTGCGACTATAAAAGAAATAGACGAAGAGCATTATTTTACGATAAATATTATCAATATCGTTTCAAACGATAAGAGAATTATTATCGCTTCGAGCGAAAAGTTAGTAAACATATATAAATGTCTCGCGTGCAGGCGCAACAGCTTTCCAGCACGGTGAGAGAACCGATCGACAGCGTATAGGTATGCGACACAATAACAATTAGCTTCTCGCTTCTAAAATGCGCACGCGATGCGAAAAGAGAGAGAGAGAGAGAGAGAGAGAGAGAGAGAGAGAGAGAGAGAGAGAGAGAGAGAAAAGGAAGGAAGAAACGATAAATGTTTCGGGATTGCGGACGAGAAGTCTCGTGACCGCTGCGACGCGACGCGATGCGAGACGCGGCGCGCCTCCTCGTCCTCACGTCGCCTCGTCCACCGAGACAGGCCATGGATGACGAACGATGGGACGATGGTCAGGTCGTTGGCCTAAAGTTGTACCAACCTTCAGGACCTGACTCCTGCGGAAGCTGAGCTCGTCCTCGGCGGTAGCCGTGAAGTCGTGTTTCGCGATCGCCTCCATTCTTCGCCGAGACGACGACGGGTGACGGGTGACGGCTGACGGGTGACGGCCGACGGGTGACGGGTGACGGGTGACGACAAACCGCTACTGCTGGAGGGAGCAAGAGGGCGCTCGCTATACGATATTTTGCACTGTAGCGAGTAGCGAGTAGTAGCGAGACGGAGTGCTACGTCCAGGCGCGAGAGAGGAGGGGAAAAGATACAGGAAAAAAGAGAGAGAGAGAAGAGGCGTTCGTTGTGCCGCACGCAACGCGTATTTAATCGTGAATAGTATGCAAAAGGCAATATATGTATACGAAACTTGCTGGAGCAAGCGATATGAAGCTTCTTATTAGAGGGAGTGAGAGGACGATGTAAAAGGAAATTAGAGGAAGCGAAAGATTGCGCACAAAGTACAGGAAGAGAGGATTTATGCGTACGCGATATAGCTTATACGCGAGATGCACGACGCGCTGTGTAAAGTGCGCGTAAAGAAAGAGAAAAGGATAATAGGAAGAAGAGAGACACGCTGCTTTTGGTACGGAGAGTCGTGGAATGCTTGCGGTTCTTGCCGCGGCGACACCGACGTCACCGTTCTTTGTCCTTGCGCCGGGCTGGCGGTTGGCGGAATCGGTCGAAGGATAAGGATATTGTACTCGACGTATATGAGCGCGTGTGCGTATCGTGTACGCGCACGCAGGAACGAGGAATCTCGGAGGACACGTAAGCCGTAAGCGAGCACCGATGCGCTCACGTATACACCTCACGCACAGCTCGTCTTTCGATATACGCGCACAGATTCTCTATCTATATATCCCGGATTAGAGCCTCGACCGTTGCATCTTTATCACCGCGCGGAACCACACGCAACTGTCAAAAGCGATCGCCACGCACTATCGCGACAGTTCCATCGCTGGTCTTATCAAGCATTACGCTCGTTCCATTCGGCGAGTCTCGGCTTTATTCGGCCGGATTCGGCATTCGGCATCGCTGTCGCTCGTCACCTGGGAGTTGCGTTCGAAGATCCGCTCGTCGGATCGAATAACGCTCGATTGACCAATCGCGAATCTTTCCTCCTCTCGTTCCGATTGGTCAATGGAACGCTGCTTCACCGGGCGAGTAGATCTCTGAACGCGATCGGCTATCGCGCACGCGCGACTTCACGTGACGTCATCGAGCCTCGCGCCACGGACCCATGGACGGGATGGAATACGAAATGGGGTGCGTTGTATCCATGTTGTATCGTATTTCTACGCGACATATCCCCGCGTCCCTCGAATGATGGCGACTTTCCGAAGCTTTTTTTTTTTCTATTACGCTTACGTCAGTCGTCTTGCGACGTCAAAAGAACTCGAACGCCGGAGGGAGATAAATTAGGAGGAAATACATTCGCGAAACAATTCTTGGAAATTGCGTCAAAGCGGACGAGTCTCATAATCGAAGTCGCATACGGCGATAACTTCACGCTCCATTTATTACCTCTGGTACATCGTGTAAATATCAGAAAACACGTTAATTGCGAGACGCGAAGCGAAACTTAACAATAAGGTTTTCTCTCACTTTTTTTCTCTATTATTTTAGCAGCGCTGCTAAAACGTTACACCATTTAGTTCTTATATATATTTATATATAAGATTTTATGAGAGAAACAAGATACGCTAGTTTTAACCAACTCTTATATATGTAGAGTCTTGTATACATTTTTGATTTCGCTATTTTATACTATTTTATACTATTTTGTTTAAGCAATCTAAGTTTGTCTTTTTTTAGAAAATCTGATGTATAATTTTGCTTCTTAATCATATCATATATCCTGTATCTCTGATAAAAAAAAGATAAGAAGTTGATTTCTGTACAAATCACACAAGATCAGTCAAATGTAATTATAATCGTAGAAAGTACATCTCTTTGCAGATTATTCTCAAACTTATTGCGCTTCAATCATATATTTATATTATTTAAAAATTCATGTATTATTATTTTTTTTTTTATTTATATGAGTGAAAATTGTGCTTTTATTTTTGAGCAATCGAATACTTGGAAATTAATAATTTAATATGTTTAATTTAACAAAATGACAAAATGTATTTTATAATTTTTAGTTTCTCCATAGAAAATGACGATCGAGAGGCCGGAAAGTGGCGCCATCTTGTTGAGCGGCAGTCGGCAAATCAGGGCCCAGGGCGAGGCAATCCGTCTGTATAGTGATGTGACAATAAACGGAGGTATACGTGTGATTCTAATGCAATACGAAACAGGCGACGTAGTACGAAAATAAACAGAACACCTCGTGTTTACGGAAGTCCGTAACAGGTGTTTTTCATCCCCTTCTCCTCCTTCTGAACCACCTCCGCTTTGCCGTTCCCGCGACTTATAACCTCCTCCGTCCGATTCAGAGATAGAGAGAAGGGGACAGAAAACAGAAATGCGAGCAAAGGCCTGTCCGTTCGCTTACGTAGGCACTCTTCTTGCGTTCTTCGTGCAAACTCGTCAGCCGTTTCCGTCACGGATGTTTGAGTCCTTGGATACCGAATATGTTCGCGTAAGAACCTCGGCATTCCTGAAAATCTCAACTTTTCAACTTTCCAGTATTCCGACTTCTATCATTCATGGAATCTTGAATTTTATTGTTAGAAGTTATTCTTTTACGAATCTGAATAATCGAATAATAAATAATTTGCAAAGAAATTTAAATAATTGTACTAAAAATATCTTTTCTCATTGCTTTGTTGAATGTAAAATTTATAAACTATTAGATATATGCAAACATTATTTGATTTTGATCGTAACATTTCAATCTTTCTCAAGACTGTATCCATTTGAAAGGATTCCGCGAGAGTACGTTTGAAAGTATCGCTCTAATAAAAAAAACCAATGGTCAGAGTGACCATTGTTGAAAGACAATAATAAGTTTCAATTTTACGCGAAAGAATTTTTTAATACGAAATGTTTAATACATATACATAAAAATGTTGAATTTTTTTTTGTAATGTCGCGTTATTATTTATATTTAAAAGAATTTAAAATTTTATATTATAAGGCAGAGAAGCAAACAAACTAGTCGATAATAATTGTGTAAGGTCATGGGCTTAAAAAAACTGATTCTCTCTTTTTAGATAGATGGCAAGCTGTCAGGTGCGAGTGCTTTGAAGTTATTCTGTAATAAAAGGTCTATAAAAAAATAAGGAGGAGAAACGTCCTCTGTGAAACTTTCCTAAGCACCTGCACAGGTAGAGAAGCCAGGTGCAGTTGCAATATAACGTCGCGTCGCGTTGCAAAAACTTAACGCGAATGTGTGATGGTTATTAAAATACTAAAATATAAATTAGACATATAAATATTTTAATTAATTTAAAAATGAAAGCAAATTCTTTTCCACAATAACTTAATAAAAATTTAATTTCTTCGTAAAAATAATTTTAAAAAATATTCATTCACTTAACGAATATTAAATATATTAGAATAAATATACTTTTATATTTAAAAAAAAATTGTTTCTATTATTTTATTTTATTTACAATATTCTAATGTTTTTTTTTTACTTTACAGTACTTTGAAATGTCGAAAATCCAAATAAGCAGAAGCTTAACGCGATCGTAAAGTTCGAAGAGTTGCTTATTCAAAGATGTTACGACGCGCGAGGGAACGGAGTTGTGAATAATTCAGCGATGCGACGACGATTCGATGAATCGACGAATCGACGACGATGACGACGATGACGACGATTCACAAACATATGCCGGAGTCAAAGGACAAAGATTGCGCCACGCGCGATCGTCCGGGGGATGCCGTACAGCGTGCGCTAATGAAGCGGCAAGTCTTTGTGCTGCTTTTATTCTCTTACGTCATCAAATCCAGCGGCGGCGACGACGACGACGACGACGACGACGACGGCGGCGGCACGACCTGGCCGCGTTCTCAGCGCGTAGGACGGCTTGGCTCTTGGCTTGCGCAAGGCTCAATCAAAGACCGACCTCTCGCGGACCATCCTGGAAGCAAGCCAGATAATGTGTTTTTCCTCTGACTTTAGGCATTTCAAGCTAACGCAAAATATATGCAGGTATATAATAGCATTCTCACTTTATATAAAGAAACGTTAATCGTAATGTGTTGGCATTCCGAAAATAGACGGATAAATTATAGATAGCATATAACACTTTAAATCGAAATCAATCAACTTTAGAAATTCGTTTTTTGATAAAGGACAAATGTGTATATATTTTATAAGAATCCAAACAGCACATGTCCTTAAAAGACGACTTAAAAACATGTTATCGTTCTTTAGATATCTTTAAGATGTCTTTTGACCTTCTCGTCCGGGAATAAGTAAAATCGATCAATCTTTCTGAAAAAAAGAGGACTATAAAAATATAAAATGGATAAAAGGACTAAAAATATATATATCTCTCTTTTACACAGAGAAAAAGAAGGAATAATTATTTCATATCTGAAATCAATTTGACATTATTTTACATTGCTCAGAAGAGTTTAAACAAGATTATAATCACTATCTTCTTTGGAAGAAAATGAAAGTCGAAATATTGCCGTTTTGAAAAAGTCGTTTCATTCTTCCAATATTATTATATACTATAACGATGTACGAAAGTAGTGAATATAGTTTTATGACATTGAAAAGTTTTTCTAAATAGATTTTATTACTGTATGATTTTTTATTTTATAACAATTTTATTTTAATAAAATTCAATATAATATTATCGAAAATATTTGATAAAATATTGCAAAATCTATTTATATATTGGCGATGTTTCTAATTTTCACATTTTACTGATATATGTATATTTGTACATTTATTTTATGCATTTTAATATTTTTTCTTTTTTTACAAAGATAATTTTCAATTAATATTGGCTTTTCGGTTTAAACTTTATTTTACAAAATTTGCGATTACTTTGCGATAGAAAATGTCAAAATCTTTAGAATTAATATTATAAGAAAGGGATTGTATAAATATGCCATTACCAATTGAAGTTAAGAGAAACCTTGATAAAATCAAGTTTATATTAATAAAATTATATTAATTTTTTTTAGATTTTCCTATTTATTGAATGTTTGAATTGTTGCGATTGTTACAAGGAAAAAAGGGGGGAAGTGATCTCTAAATGTGTGTATTGCTACAAAACTTTGCGATTATAAGCACGTTGCGTGACTTGCGACACATCATGACGAGGCAAACTCCGGGATATATCATACTCGCGCACACACGTTGCATGAAAACGTGTCGCGTTCACATCCTTTAAACCGTCTTCATCGGTCTTTTACTCTTCTTTCGAGATACTTAAAACAGACAGTAGGCATCTCAGTTTCTAAAAAATGTATGAGAGTCTATAAATTCGGAATGTCCAACAAATTAATTTCAGTAATAAAAATAACAATACGAAACATTTCGAGAAAAAATTATTAACGCTTGTAACAGTATCAGAAAAATGCATAGAGATTTTCAATATTGTAAATTTCAATATCTAATAGATGATTATAGGATGAGACTAAAATTTTGTCGTAACTGATATTTATTCAATTGTTATAAAATTGCTTGCTTTTTGATAATTTTCTAGTAGATATAATTGTTGATATAATATTTTTATAATTATTTAAATTAATTTATATTAATCTTCCTATGTATTACCTATCATATCGTCCTGTTTATTTTCTACATCATCACACTTGATTTTCGATCTCACAATTCCAATTTTTTTCTCTTACGAGTCGTTAATCTAATAGAGCGTTTTTTACTGAAGTGGATTTCTAGATCGCTCTGAAAGTGAGCAATCAAAATTCGTTAACATATTTGAATTTGCTTATATTTATTTTAAGAATTCTCTCAGCTTTGGAAAAAGTACGCAGAAAGTAGTTACATCAAGTTATTGTTTGATAAGTCAAACAAATTGATAAAAGATTTAACACACACATTTCCAGTCTGGTTCATAAAAACTAAAGTGTCTAAATATTCAGTTGCGTATCGATAGTATTCTCTGATCTGAATGAAACTATCAGAATATCTGTATAAACTGGAACAAAAAATTGTCTCATCTAAATTCGCTATTGATTTTATTATATATTATCACATTATATTTATATAATTTCTATATGTACTTCTCTGATCCTCAACTAGCAAATCGGTATCAACTTGATTATCAAGCAGCAACTTGATCTCTCGTATCGTCTCAAAACAAGGGCAACGAGTGGGCGAGCAGTACTGACCCAGTTGATAGAACCGCGAACGATAGACCCGTGTTGTCGTCGGAGGCGTGGAGGAAAAAGGGGACAGAGGAAGGACGGGGGGGATAGGGGAGATGAAAGGGGAAGGGAATGATGCACGTAACGGCGGTGACTCACTCTCCGCGTGCGACGGCACGTCGATCTTTGCACCCTCCGTGTCTCCTTCGCCGTCCCCGAACCCTGGACCCCTCTTCGCTCCGCAACCTTTCCCGGCGCATTTCCCGGCGGCGTGTAACGCGCCGCGCGTGCACACGTGACATTTCGAGTATATCTCGAATTAAACCGTAAACATCGTAGTACAACCTTCGCGGCCACGCGGCACCGCGCGCCGGTGTCAATGATCCTTGCCTGCCACTTATTGAATCGCGCGCTCGCAAGGCGCGTGTGTCACCGTATACTCTGTTGTTGGATGTGTTTCTTCCGCCTCTACAGGGTGACCGTAAAGATACGCGCCGCGGAGATTCCGATTGCGAGTGATCGAATTTTGGAGAGGATGTAATGCGTATACGGTTTCTCATTTTGCTCGACTCCATAAGGGATGCGTGTATCTCGTGGACTGAGATATATACTTATATATTGTAATAATATATTACGCTAATTACTACTAATTAGGAATACGCACTCTAGTAACATACTTTAGATGCCACTATACGATTATATCATAGTAGACATTAGTGAGTAATTACTCCATTGCATTAGAGAATTGTTTTGTAAATTTTATTATTTTTTTTTTATATAAAATACAATATTATATTATATATACTATATGAATTTTATTCGAATGCTTGAGATTCACATCTTTGAATTTATCAGTTATGTAGGAACGCATTAGAAAAGATTACATAGAGCTTCAAAGGAATAAGAATAATTATTTTGCGTATATTCTTCTTTACAAACTTTACCTTAAATGATAACAAACTATCATCTATTAATATTTTTTATCATGACAAAGATACATATATTTTTTTATAGATAGAAAACAAAGAAGCATAAGGATGCATAGCTCTTGCAGTGGTTTTATATGATTGCAGCCTATATTCTGTTGCAGATTTTTCTTTTCTGCATTATTCATGTCAAGGGGATCCGTTAGAGATCGTCTTTGTTCAACTCACGTTCCAAACTATCGCGGCTGTAGGCATATATAGAAAATAATATTTTATGTAAAAAATACTTAACGAAAAGAACTTTCTCTAAGGAATCACAATTTATAAATTTTTAATAACGCTGAACTTTTAATGAATTCCAAAATCTTTTTCAATCGAGAACATCAAATCGAGAGAAATTAAAGTTTTATAGTGTGAAAATTTATTATATTACATTTCTGTTTAAAATTAACAAAGTTTCATCGTGTATCAGTATCGATCATTCGACACATCACGCATTCAAATATGCATATGTAATCATTATTTTCCTTAATTTATTCTCAGATATTCGCGATTCAGGCACACGATGAACGATTCATGCAACAGCATCCATTTGTAGTATATAACGTTACTTTAAATCTACCTTTATAGAACACTGCGTATATTATATTGCATCGCGTTACATAACATCTATTCGTTCAACATTACGACGCAACACACTGCAGAGATACATATTTACGTATATATGTACATGTATGCATGCGTAGCTATGCTTTCGGCTCCCACGCTATGCGTCAAGCGTCACTCGCCGGCGGCGTGTCGTCGTCACACGTCACACGTCACTCGTCGATCATTTCATGTATCGTCGCCGCCCGTGAACTCTCCGTCGCCGCGGCCGACGATTTCGTAGGTAAACCGAACGTGTCCGAGTGCGCACGTGCGTACGTCTGGCTGCGTGTCTCGCGTGTCCACGTTCGTCGAACGAAGACGAGCGACGGTGACGGAAGGGGTGCGAGGGATGAGAGTCACGTGTGCGGAGAATCTACTACGATTTACTCGCGGGATCCCAGAAGCGTCTGCCACCCTTTTCCCCGTCTCGCCTCCGGCCCAGGTCCCCCTGCAACCGTTCCGTTCCCCCCTCGCTGCTCATCCTCCTCCTCCTCCTCCTCCTGCTCTTCTCTTATTCTCCTTCTATTCTTGTTGTACTACGACGGGTTACTCCACTTTCATTCAGACGCTAGTCTAAAAATAAAGTCCTTGATTCACGATGCATGA
This sequence comes from Polyergus mexicanus, assembly GCF_030449975.1. Lineage (NCBI taxonomy): Eukaryota > Metazoa > Arthropoda > Insecta > Hymenoptera > Formicidae > Polyergus > Polyergus mexicanus. The sequence goes on from NW_027223337.1 coordinate 275,447, forward strand.
ATGACAATCTTATCGCGGGAGGCCTTAAATCGTGGAAAAAAATCCACACCCGAATACTGGATAGTTGTGGCTGTCTAGTATTGTATCGCGTGTATCTCACGTGCCGTATAACACATTCCTTATTTGTTTGGATAAAAAAAATGACACGTAGTTTTACTTTATTAATATCAATAATAGCGATAACATATCGAAATATAATATAAGATTTACTCTCCTCTTTCTCTCGACTGATTCTTTCATAAAGTTCCACCTTAAGGTACCTCTCTTTTTGTTGAATATTGAAAGATTTGATTACATAAAACCAGAAAATGTAATTATTAATTTGGGGAATTATTAAATTTTTATTAAAACAAAATTTAGTACATATCGATCTGTAAAACTAAAATTACTGTAACTCAAAGCTATATATTTCAAAAAAGCCAATGTATTTCGTAGTAGATAATAAAAAAAAGAATGATTATAATTGAAAAGCGACAGTTTTGGAATTATGATAATAATGTACTGATAGAATGCGATATATTAAATAAAAAGCAATGCGTTATTATATCCGTTAACGAAATTGGAAAAATATTTACAGTAATTTGAGGGGATTCACAGAGATTCGTCTCGTCCCTGAATGTACAATATATAATTATAATAATAATAGATAATAGATTTATATAAACATACTTAACAATTATATAATATTAATAAATCAATAATTAATATATTATAATATATATTAGTATGATTATACATGCATATATTGATTGTACATCTATTGTTAATGTAATTTAGAATAACATATGATACTTAATAATCCAACGCACGCAGCCAATATTATATATATGAAATTTCAATTATTTCAGAATTATTCAATAATCTTGGAGCGCATTTTCAAGCGTAAGAAAACGCACTGCAACTCGCACGCTGTATTCCTCGCTCGCTCACGAGCTGTTTCGCAGCGACCAAGGCGAACTTCTTCGTTCACCAACTCGTCATCGCCGCCGCCGCTCAGTCGCGATATCCAGCGCTTATATCTTTGTATGTATTTTTCTCTATCCTAGAATTATTGCGAAACAATTATATTTCGCGGTAATACTGATCGCAACGTCGCAAGTTGCACACGCATATATATTGTGATCTCTCATAAATATATAATAAAACAATATTACTCTCTATGATTTTATATGTATGAACAATATTTGTATAATCATCTTTTTTTTTTTTTATTAATAAAATTATTAATTATGGCAAAGAGCAAAGCATATAGCGAAGCACGTAAGCAAAGTCTGTACGTAAGCAATTTGCTTTTATAGTATATTAGATTATATAATCATTTTCTTCTCTCGCAAAAATAATAATTGATAATTTTATTTGATAATTAATAATTTTATTTTGAAGAAGTCATAAATAAAATGAGTTATAGATTTTAGCTAACGATACTATTATACCTATATTCACACACAGTTATTATTCATTATATTTTTGTTTCTCTACAATAAATTTTTTTTGTACGATACAATATAATTAATATTATAATACAATGATGTATGTGTGTGTGTGTGAGACATACATTGCATGATATCAATGGAATTTCATTTGAAACTGTCAAGATAAACGTTTCTCGCGTTAATGAAAACAGTGCGAGTCGCAAATCTTTCGTTATTGTGTATTTCAATAATCATTGAATCATCTCGAAATACTCGGATCCCTAAATATCCTTAGAGAGAGAGAGAGAGAGAGAGAGAGAGAGAGAGAGAGAGAGAGAGAGAGAGAGAGAGAGAGAGAGCGCAGATATGTCCATAGATGGACGAGTTTTTCCACGCTTTTCATGGTAAATAAATAAATATCGATCGCCGCGCTGCTGACGATGTCGGAGAGTCGGAGTCGGAGGCGAGCGAGCCAGCAGGCGAGCGAGGGAACGCTAGGTCGGAGCTCAACACATTTCGCGTGTATGTGTGCACGCGCCCGCGCCCTCTCTCTCTCTGTCTCTCTTTCACGGCTAAATATATATTTGTCTCTGAAGCGGCTCAAGGTCACAGCGCTCGGATTGGCTCGCGATAAAGCGCCTCCGTTCCTCGCACGCTAGCTCGCTCGCTGCCTTCCTTCGACCATGTCCGCACGTCAGAGCGGTGCGACATTGGTATACGGCGAATGGGAAAACGAGATAGCGAGAGAGAGAATGTGAGAGAAAGATAGAAAGAGAACCCACGTGTTTGCCCGCGTAGCGTCACGTTCGGCGCGATGTTGGCACACGAATCGTATGGCAGTTACGCGATACCTCTTGAGCCGTGTGGATGTTGTCGATTCTTCTCATTGGGAAGCCACAGACGTCGCGGATGACGCGTTCCCGATGTCGATATCATGAGCCGATAGAATTTTCCGTTTTTCGAATCGTCGCTATGACGCACCCATCCCACCTCCCTTGTCTTTCCCCAAGAATTCTTACTAATCGTATTCGGTTTTTTTTTTTTTTTTTTTTTTTTCTATAGTGAATGATAAAGAATCGGCGAAGATCCTTTTTCATGGAATTTAATCAATAATTTTTGAAAGGCTAAAGATATGAATCCAGAAGTTTTTCGAATCCCTTTTATATATATCTTTGTTACTAATATCGCAACGATGTCAAGCGGAAAAGAACTTATTAGCATTAACTTTAATTATGATATGCTATTGAATTAATTAATCAATATTAATTTCTTTAATTCACGATTGCTCTCTCTCTCTCTCTCTCTCTCTCTCTGTCATAAGAATGAAAATAATATAAAGACACGAAAGATAAAAATAGATATATATATATAAGAAAAGATAAATTTAATAGGTTTACAAATAATCTGATACTACAGAAGATTTATAATAAAACATTTATTTGAAATTCTTTTAAGTGCATCTAAATTTATTTGTAATAAAGAATATATTTTGAATTTATCTATGTATATTTAGCTCCAAATATCATTTAACTCTGAGTTTATTATTAGTTTTCTTAAGGTATAAGATACATATTTTATAAATGTACAATATAAATGCATTATATGTACAATATAAATGCATTATATGTATTAAAGATAATCGTATCTGGCTTTAAATGCACTAGAAATTTTCTTTGATAAATTTGATGTTATTTTAAAGACACTAGCTATCAAAAGCTATTTTTTGCTTTGCCTTAATCTTTATTTATTTGAAGAAGCATTAATTTTCATTTCGACACATTCTGACACAGCGTCTGCGATATTTTATCGATCGATGCATTATTTTATGACTTTTATTTTCATACGGAAGGTTGTAAAGCGGGAAAAAAAAATTTTTTTTTCACTCGCGAAAAGACATATATTAGAGTTTCTTATGCGAGGACAATTTTCGCAGACTGTATTTCTCAAAAGTTAAGCAAGATTTTATTACTCGATATTTATTCCTATCGGGAAACAACACGTATATAACACGTTTTATAATCTCATTTACAGAGAGTGAGTTTAATATTTTTGGCTTGTTGGTTCTTTTATTAGAATACATTTTAATATTTTTTTTTTTTTCATTTGTCATTGCAGAGCAACCGCGCGACTGGAAATCGAATCTGGGAGACTCGCTTGTCGGAGGACTGCTCCACCTCTATCAATAAGTTACACAGATCCTGGAAAGTTTAGCAAGATTGACACTTGCAATTTGTATCTTCCCTAGACATTTTCAAGGTATAGGTAAAAATAATGAAAAAAATGTGTGTCCGACTGTGTTCAGATAATACAAGAATCGATAACAGTCACTCGTAATTGATGTATACTTGTCATTCAATCAAATGTTTTTCCTAAAAGTCGATATCTTTATATCCATTAATATATTCTATCAATTCGACTCTTTCATCCTTATGACAAAATAATTGCGCGACGAAAAAGTGATCCATCTCCACAAAGTCTTATGGTAATAAGAGAGAGAAAAAAAAAGAAGAGATCAATCGCATGTACGAATGATCCAGCTATCCATTATAAAGCATTCAAAGATTAATAATAATCTATCGTGTGTATGTGTGTTAATTTAATTTCTTATATTTTATCATGTATCTTTCCCTCTCTCTCTCTCAATATTCTATTTTATCATAGTTGTTTCTATTTTCCAGAACTTTGCATCATGCCATATTTTCCTCGCAAAGTCGTTGCTAAACGCGGTGATATCGCCTCGACGAAAATCTTCCCGCGCCGCGCGCGCCGTGTAAATCGAACGTTCGATAACGGACGGTGGCGAGAAAGGAGGGAGCGTGCGAGCGAACGAGCGAACGAGCGAACGAGCGAACGAGCGAACGAACGAACGAACGAACGAACCAACCAACCAACCAACCAACCAACAAGGGACGATCTGGCAACAGCGCTGAGTCACAGTGCCGGAATTGAATTTCAAGCGCCCGAGGGACAGAAGAGGGGGCGGACCGACCGGCGCGGCCCTTTCTCTTTTGTATAGGGGGCACGAGGCGCATAACGGTGAGTCGACAGCCATGTTGTTGGAGCTTATACCCGGCATGCCCGTCTATTTGCCTGCCTGCTTGGTTATCTGTCTGGCCTACGTGCCTGTGCCTATATTCCACACAATCGTTTCCCTTCGCTCCGCTCCGTTCCACTTCGCTTAATGGGGCTCTGTCTGCGCGGACAGAAAGGAAAAGGCATAATCGCGTAGTTTTTAAGAACGATACCAGATAATCTACCAGATTTCTCAGTCCGTATGTTTTTAAATTTAGAAATGCACACAAATTATTTCGGAAAGAGCAGAGGATGGGAATAGAGCGGGGCGTCGAAATGTTGAGAGACGTTCCTGAGAAAACCAAACTTCCCTTCACCTTTATCGCCCTTTTTCCTGTCGTAACTTTACCCGTATTACTCGGAGGAGGCCCATAGAGGGGCCTAAAGAACCGCACAGTAAACCGAGGCCCGAACATTTATCTCGAAGAAGGTAGAAAAATATTTTTGAGATGATTTACACAATCTTGTTTCAAGATTTTAAAAAAATTATCAAGAATATTTTTTAAGCTTAAACTTTTTTTTTTGGCAAATATTTCCAATAATGTTTTCCACATCTAATAATATTTAATATAAAATATAAACCTCTTGCGATACATATTATTTTTATAATTTTTTAAAATAAAAAAATTTTTTTCGTATTAAATTTCCTTATTTTTTTTACTAACAATAAGAATTGCATTCTCCTTGTATCTTTGACCTTTTGAGAGACTGTGTTCTGTATCTTTGACCTTTTATAAGAAAATGTAATTTTTCTACAAAGGAACGACAATTATTTTCAAAAAATTGATTCTTTCTCTCTCTCTCTCTCTCTTTCTCTACATTCTCATGACCACTGACTTGGGAAAGCATACACGTGTACTTTTGTTTTAATAGATTACCGTCCGGCACGCTCTACTGGATGTCCCAAAAGAACATGATCCATTAGCCGCGCTATGTCCTTATCTTGCAAGCTGACATGATGGTGAAACTTGGCAAATGCGCACACCCGCGTATCATCTGAACGCAGCTGCGTAAGATTCACCCTCCGAGAATCGGTTCGAAGCGACTGCCAGAAACAGTCGTGCGTTTCATCGCGGGACATCCGTTACAAAGTATGCGCTTCTGGAGAGAGTTTGTATGTAACGATACAGCTCCAACATTTATTGCTACGTATCATTTAATAATTACATGAACTTTTCTCAAACTTCCGACTCTTTTCATTTTGATTATTAGATTATCAATTATTAATTATATGTATATAAATAAAGACACACAAAAGGAGAAAAACAAAAATATGCGGTAATAAAGAGAAAATATTGCAAAGATTGTGTATACGTGTGTATGCGCGTGCGCGCATAAATATATTCTACGTATTTATACATTCGAAAACTTTTCGTATATATATATATATATAATCTTTAAAAATAAACTCCCCAGCGTCTTTTCCTTCTCTGTTTACCACCTCGAATAATCGCTTGGCTCGCTTACAACCTTACATGTTATAATAATATCGAATATTCGAAATTTATCGAGTACGCGATAATAATAAGTTAATTGTGTCAATATTGTCGCAGATGAATTAAATTTGTACATGTCGTCAAGATAAGAGAAGGGAGAAGGGTCGATACTGTCAGAAAATTCCGTGTGCTTTTTCATAAGCGCAACAGCGGAACACACAACTTGGAGTTATTTTATCCATTCCTGGGCGCCGCGTCTCCATCGGCGATCCACCATCCACCAGCGAGGCGCCGAGGAGGGGGACGCAATGCGCAGCTGACGGTAGATGTGGTGTCCGGACGCGCGCGGACGGCAAGGGGAGAAATCGTTCGCTCTCTCTCTCGCTCGCTCGCTCGCTCGTCTCCTCGGGTGCGGGTCACCGGGAGTCGGGGGACTGGCGGGGTGCCAGCTGCGGTGCGAGCGAAGGCGCTGCCCTCGCTCTGTCAGCTACCATACTAGACTTACGCACACACATCCACGGAGCGAACGATTGGCTGGCTGGCTACGTGCGTTTCCTCCGCGTTCCCGTTTCCCGTGACACGAGAGAGAGAGAGAGAGAGGGAGGGAGGGAGGGAGAGAGAGAGAGAGAGAGAGAGGGAGTGAGAGTAGGGGTATGCTCGTCGTGTCACGGACTTATACATACACGCGTTACGTTATTACACGTGTATTTCACGCACAGTAGAGCGCCTTTTCGAAACCATAGAAGCGGTGAGCCTCGTACGCTGGCAAATGTATCGCGATCGTGGTTTCCCGGTTGTGATATTCCCGCGTAGAAAAAAGGAATATCGACTCGATAAACGCGATCGCGAAACAGCGTCGAGAGGGAGCGGCAGGGAATGAGCGAAAAGGACAGAAAGAGAGAGAGAGAGAGAGAGATAGAGAGAAAGAGAGCGCCGCGCTCGACCAATCGCCGTGTTCCATGACTCCGTCGTCGATGAGACGGTCGTCGCGCGACGTAACCTCAGTCGCTTACGTGGAAATACGCTTGCCAGGCAACGCGAGTAAATCGAACGAGCGAAAATTATAATACGGAAAACGGATATATATATATATATATATATATATACGACGTTGCGTTTAAAACGCGCGATCTAAACGTCGTACGCGCACGTACTTTCGTATTAGTACCATTTTGGAACAGAATCACGTCATATATGCGAATATTCGTGTCGGACCCGAGAGTCACGTTAATACGCTGATCGCCAAGCAGAAAGATAGGAAGCGAGTGTGCTGTCGTACGTGAGAACGAGAGAGAGAGAGAGAGAGAGAGAGAAGGCGCACCGCAACGCTCCGTAGAGAAAGGAGCCTCTCCGTGGAATCTCCTCACGCTCCCCTCCGATACACTCCGACACACTGCACAAGCACAAGGTATCGAAGGCACATCGCCGCGCGTATTCGACCGAATTTCGCGGTTCGTAAGCGTGAGCGAGACGAATGCAATAGATAGACAGAAGAGGGGGAGAGAGAGAGAGAGAAAAGTGCGTATGTGTGTATATGTTGTGTGAGAGAAAAAAAGGGAGGTAGACGTATAAGAGATACATAGAGCGATCGAAAGCAATAGAGAAGGATACCGCGATAGCGAGAAAAAGGACACGACCAGACGTGGAAGAGAGACGGAAGAACCGACGATCGAGTGGGAGAGATACGGATTCCTAAAGTGTGAGACAGAGTGAGAGGGGCTACGAATCGAGCGACTCGACGGAGAAAGCGTGACGGACGTATTTCGTAGCAAGATCGAGTAGCGTGAAGGGATAAGGGAACGGACTCGGGGATCGGGGACGAGTACATGAAAAGGAGAGAGAAGGAAAGGCGTAGTCAAGTGGTGGGGATAGAGGCGCAACCCGAGCGGTGCTGCCGCCTACTGGCAACGTCGCGTCGGCTCCCCACCCGGGCCAGTGTCGAGCGAGATCCGATGGAGAGCGCTTTACAGTAGTGTGATTATCTCTCGAGACGTCGCATAGTGCCGAGAGAACGTTCGTTCGTACTCTATGCTGGCAGAGTGAGAGACGAGTACTGTAACGCATCTAGTGCGCGCATTTTCTCTATTTACTCCTATTTTGACAATTCTACGTATATATATATATATAATATATATATATTACATATATATATATATATATACGCGTATATAACGCACATTTTCTCACGTCTTCTCGGATCTCTCTGTTCGCGAGAGTCGACAGAGTCCGTAACGTCGCTCGGTAATCTCCCACCACCGTGATCGATTTCCCACGCGACGCGCTTACTCGCGCTACACTGGTAAGGGAATTGAAGTAGGATTCTTCGGTGAAGAGCGGACGAGACACGGCAACGCCGCTCGTGGTAGCGGCGGCAGCAGCAGCAGCAGCGACGGGGACGGCGGACGACGCGGCGTTTTACGGAGCAACGGCAGCAGGCGGCGTTGGTGCTGCGCCCCGACGGCCGTCGATCGAAGCCTGCGTTATCGCAATGGCTTCCGTGAAAGACACCGCGACTTTCTTTGCGGAGGGCACCGCGACACAATTCGAACACGTTTTCAAACTTTATCCACAGGCGTTGCGCCTCAAGGCCGATCACAAATCGAAAAAGCCCGAGGAGCTGATCAAGCTAGACAACTGGTAAGTTTTAGTTAAATGTATCCTCTGCCGTGCGACGACGACGCTGTCAATGTTTCGTCTTGTGTGTTTGTGTGCGCGCACGCAGAGAAAGGGAATGAACGAGCGAGCGAGAGAAAGAGAGAGATAAAGATAGGTAGGTAGGTAGATAGATAGATAGGAAAAAGATAGACAGATAGATAGACAGAAGGAAAGAGACAAATGCAATACAGAGAGAGAGAGAGAGAGAGAGAAACGAACTGTCGCCACTGCTGACGGGGACATTGCGGCGCGGCCCAAGGGAGGAAACGGCGCTCTACTACGGGGCGCACGCGGGACAATGAACCCGCTTCGCGCTGTTCGCCACGAGCGAGCGATGCGGGAGCGGCAACGTCGCGTGTGCGCGTCCGTATGTCACCCTCGCATCACCCTATCGTGCTCCGCCGAGACATCGTCGAGATCACCCCCGCGAAATTGTCGCGAAAGATACACACTGTCACGTGGTGGATCTCCCCCCGTGAATAACATTTCGTTATAGGGGAGACTCGAGCGAGCGAAAACGTAGAAAGCGTACGTGATGATAATGACACGTGAACACCAAAGATTTTTCTTCTTTGAGAGATACATATTACTCCGAACAGGTATAATGAGGTCGATGCGGCTAATTATTAATATTTCTTTAGCAAACTAGAAAGTTCAGAAGAGACAAAAAAGATAAATTTTATATATATATATATAAATATAGAATATTCGTATATTTGTGTATATATTAATTAAGAGAATGTTTTATATCTATGAAAAAAATGTATTTTATGTTTTATTATGTACTTGTATAAAGTTTTAGAAAATCTGAGAAAATTTCCTTATTTATACTAATCATTACTTTTGTAAATGGCATGTGAAATCATGATAGAATAGAGATGTATTGATAGTTTCTCTTGCGTTTTTTTGTCAATATGATTATTTATATTTTCTAATATAAAGTATTTATATACAGCAGCGTAATTGCATTCGCGAAAGTTTCCACAATCTTTAATTAAAAAATCGCACAATTTGAAGATATTGGACAATGAATTTATTAATATAGATTTTTCATTTTTTTTTCATTTTTTTTCATTTTTTTTTTTTTAAGTTTTTGTTCAATATAGAAACATTGGGATATAAAATATTAGATCTAGACATTGATCGTGTGCATAAAATAATAAAAATAAAATCTATTATATTTCATAGTCTGTTGGAACATAATGATATACCAGCTAATTTCGAAGAAGGGATACTAAAGGTATGAATCTGCCAAAGTATAGATTTCCGAATTTTACTATTATAAATTTTATCGAATTATACTTCTAAAATAATGAAATGTTAAAAATCTTACCATTTTCTTAAACAATAATATTCTTAGATCATGGGACATTTGAAATTGTGGACCCTTTGGATCTAAGAATCCATGCTTATCCAGGATATTCACACACCACACGCATATTTAAAAAGATCTAAATAATTAATATATCTGATATACTTGAAAATAATAAAGTTATACTATAAAAAGTAAATTTATTTATAACATTTCTGCAAAATTTTAATTCTTTATTCATTGGTAAAAGTAATCTCTTTCGAGAACAGTAAAGAAATATAGATAATGTGGTTTGACAAAATATTGAGAGACAGAATATTGATAATCGTTTTAATAAAAGTTCTGTAAAAACTTGTTTGAAATTAAACGAGCTAATTAATAAAATTATTAAAAATAATTGATAAAATTAGGATCATGTAAAAAAACATAAAGTTTTCTGCGAAAATTTATATATATTTCCCAATTTATCGTTGATCCTCGCGCGAGTGATAAACTCGTATTATTTGTTTCCGCGCGCACGCGATTGATACAGATTGTTTTTATCGATCGTGACGTACATGCGCGCTGAGACGAGACAGATGAGACAGAAAAGGAAGAACAGGAATAGTGACAGAACGAACGAGTAAAGAAAAGTGTAGGGTAAAAGGGAGAAGGGAAGGGAGAAGAGACTTTACGCGCCAGTTTCTTCCGTATTGCAGAAGCGAGGGTGAGAGCGACGAGAGGGGTAAGGGGAAGTGGAGAGTACCGTTGTTTTCATTCCCATTGAGGCCAGTTTGTGTCAAGGCTGCTTTTCCACGCCGGTGCCAAGCCGTATGCGGATATGCGGTATTATGCGAGGTGCAACGCGCGTTGTTTCAGCTTTGTGAAACATAACACTATTCGGCTCGATGTAAAATATCGAGAAGTCCTTCTAATGAGTGACGCGTGGAGATTTATCGAGAAATAAAATTTCGAGATGCGAAGATGGAAAAATTTACTTCGAAAATGCCGCAGACGCGAAGGGAATGGAACAATTATCGCGTTTTTAAAAACAGATTTTTTTTATTTTGTACGAATTTAGCGATTTTTATATTTATTTAATGTAAAAAGAGATTTTGTGTTTTAAATATTTAATATATATATTTTTATATAATATTAAATATATTATTAATAATAACATTTATCTTTTTAGAGAATCCATCATGTTTTGCGTTATGCATAATAGTTAGCATTTAATTATATGATCTTAATATATATATATATATATATATATAACAAGAATGATCAAAAAGTCTAATTTTTATAATTTAATAAATTATAATTAACACTTTAAACAGATTTCAAAATTATTCAATCGAAATTATAAATTTATAATATTCTCGTGGCTCGTGAAACCCCTGAAATATATATGTTAAACTATATAAATCTCGCTTATTTATAATAAATGTAAAAATTCTCTCTAATGATACTTTGTGATTTGTCCTGAAATAATTCGATTTGACTAATTTGTTAGCGCAAAAAAAAAAATTATTAAAGTAAGCATTATAATCTTCAAATTTTCATCGTACTTTTAAATTGTTGTCGCTCTTTTTAAATTTTTAGTTTCTTTCCTAGAATCTTTTATTATTTTAAATCTTTTTGGTCTTTCTAGTAGTTTCGCGTTTCGATTTGTATTGTATTTTGCGAGTGCAGTTGATCTCGAAAAAAGACATTACGCCCCGGTACGGATCCACGTGTGATCCACGTGCGCGATAAAGATGAATATCCTCCAATCGTTGACGAGGGGCGTGTCGGGCTTCTTGCGGCAGCGTTTGTATTTTTAATCGAACCTTTAACGAATTCCAGTATTCTCTGCAGCAGCAACAGCGACGACGGCGCGATTACGTCACGCTCGCTCGTTCGCTCATGCGTACATACACGCGTAAGCGTGTGGCCATGTACGTCATGCGTGGCGCGCGCGCGCGCTCTGTATTTTCTGATGAACGCTAAATCGATTTTGATCGTCCGGTTTTTGTTGTTTGTATCGACAGGTATCAGAATGAGCTTCCTAAGAAGATCAAATCACGCGGCAAGGACGCGCATCTCAATCACGAAGAGCTGGTGCAGACGATGAAATGGAAGCAAATAGTAAGTTGCTTTTTTTCTCGTTGGAATAACACCCAGCACATTCTGCCAAATTCAAATAAAGTTAATAAAGTCCATTTTAAATATTAAGTTAAGTTAAAGTGGAATTATATTTAAAAGATGTACGAGAGAGAAAAAATAATATTAGCAGTAAAACATGAATAGCAATTTTTTTTTTTTAAGTATATATGGCTATAAAGTTATAGAAGTGTATATATATTATAGTTTATGATTTATATTAATTATACATAATCATAATTCTTATAAAAAAAGATTACATTAATAAAAATCTTAATCAGGAATACAATATTATTCTTGACCAAATTATTTTCGAGAGGTGTAATTTCCTGTTTCACATTTCAAATCATTGGTTGCTTTAATATATTATATAAAATTTGTTGGTTTGGAATTTGACAAAGTCTGATTTTTATTTATAATATTCTTCGCGATGTTTGATAAGCGTAAATGGAAAAATTTTTAGGAAATCAGGAAATTGACGATCCAAATGTTTCACGAGGCTGTCTGCCATTTTGTTTTCAGCGCGGCAAGTTTTATCCACAGCTGTCCTACCTGGTGAAGGTGAATACACCGCGCGCCGTGATGGCCGAAACAAAGAAAGCGTTCAAAAAGCTTCCGAATCTCGAACAGGCAATTACAGCGTTATCGAATTTGAAGGGCGTCGGTACTACGATGGCGTCCGCCCTGCTTGCCGCAGCATCGCCGGAAAACGCGCCCTTCATGGCTGACGAGTGCCTGATGGCGATACCGGAGATCGAGGGCATTGATTACACCACTAAAGAATACCTAAATTTCGTCCAGCATATTCAAAACACCGTCGAGAGGCTGAACAAGCAGAGTAAGCAATTATGAATCATTTATGTTCGCGTGGATGCACTGGTCTCGTCCGAGTTGCGCATATTACTGTATTAAATCCTTGGAAATGAGATTCTATGATAATGCGATCCTTAAATCTTAATTGTTAGATTTTTTACATTTTATATTATATATATATATATATATATATATATATATATATATATATATATATATATATATGCAGACAATTTTTTACTTAACAATATATTAAACATTCGGGATTGTGACGAAATATGAAAAACATTTTTAAATATTATAAAAAAATTTTCTTTTTTTTTTTTTAGCATCTAATGGTAAGACATGGAGCCCACATAGAGTCGAGCTGGCGCTGTGGACGCATTATGTGGCATCTGAGCTAAAACCAGAGTTGCTGGATGGCATCCCGGGCTCGACGGAGAACGGCAACTCGCACGGCGCCAGCAATGGTGAGGCAACGGAGCCATCGGATGACAGCAATCAGGAGACGGTAGCGAATGGCAAGGACGCGGCAGCGCTTGATCCGGCAGCGATCGACGAGAACAGTACGACAACATCCTTCACCGAAGATTCGATGGACAAGCCGGCAACACCGATCACTGCCAACGATCATGCCGTCGTAGGCGCCAGCGAGGACACAAACGATTCCATCATTACCAACGACAGCAGCAACAATGCGACGCCACGACCTACCGACAGCGAGGACACCGAGGAGGACTCGCAAGACGCGCAGGAGCCGCCCACCAAGAAGAGCAAGAAGTGACCCGATCAGCTCGGTGACGCGACAAGCAACAACGTCAGCACTTTCGTGCCCGCCAGAAGTCTGTCGATCATTGCGGCACCGCGTCGTCGATTCTGAATCATCAATCCGGATGATGGACCGACGGACGGACGTACGACGGATGGACAGATGAACGGATAGGTAGAATAGAAGATGGATGCACGGACAGACGGACGGACGCGGATGAATGGATGAATTATTCTGTTTGCGCGATTGCTTGGACGGAGCATAGCCGCTCGCTTCATCCTCGGCTCTTATTGCGGCAGAGGGAGTGAGAAAAAAAGGAAAAGGATTTGCGGGATTCCAGAATATTCTGAATGCATTCTGAAATCCTCGAATCTTTTATCTCACTCTGTTTCTTTCCCTCTTCTGGTTTTTCCCGCATTTCGTCCACGATTTTGTCTCGTTTTCTTAAAGCTCCTCCCGTTCTGGTAAGCATTTTTACCGAGTGACCGACAAATATGCATTCTCATTGATGCGAAATGTCAGCTGGTGATACAGCTAGATTCTCATTGTTGTTGTTCGGACAATCTCGTGCATTCACGTAAATGTCAACAAGAGTTTTGCACCGTCTTTTGATTATGGATCTCCTGTACAAAGTATGTTGGAGCGGACGAGGAAACGTGAAAATATATATACTCAGTGTTGCTAAAAATAAAAGATTTTCGCGAATATATACGTATAAGAGATAAGCCTTTATGTATCTCTATTAATGATATTTTGCATATCTTTTATAAAACATTAATTTCTTTGACTAATATATATCTCGAATTCTTTTGAAATGTCTCATATAATATTTAAGATCTTTGGATTTTATTGGAGATTAAAAATTTACTGCGAAGCTTTGAATTATCTTAAACTTGTTAAAAAAAAAAAAACTCATGAAATATGAAAATCTTACGTTCATAGAATTAAGGTGCTTAGATTTCTCGATCATGCTGTTCTATGTTGAATCATGTACAACGTACATTGTTACATCTTTGAATCGCCAAATCCGCCCGAATGCTCCCTTCTTCCACGACTCCTTGATCGCCGCTCTTCAACGCAAACACAACTGCCGTTCTATTAACAAGAAGATGATGCAAAACTTTCTTGAAATATACACATTTCTCGTTCACTTTATAATCCATCTTTCACAATGTCATATATTCTAAATAACGAGATTCCCTCGTTCTATTTCTCTTCGATCGTCGTAATCTTTCTTTGAAATTTCCGATCGCGAAACTTATATGTTGTTATTTTTTTTTCTTCTTTTTCTTCAAGATAATCCCAATAATTAATTTAAAAAGGTGTAAAGTGATGTTTACGTGCAAATAATCATAGATTTTACGAATAGAATTTTACAAATGTAAACCGTGACTTAAATTATGAAATATTCGTAATACACGCGAATTGAGTATATAAAAAATAAAAACTAAATGCAACTTTTTATTTCTTATCTATTATGAGAGAACCATACAAAACAACATTCAAGGATTCTACGTGAGCGTAAATATCTAACATCAACATAAAATTTTACACGTCTCCCAACTGGAAACTTCTTGAAAATATGAAAACATTCAATTAAATATTTTTGCATCCTTAAATTTATAAAATATTTGATTTTTCGAAAAGAATCTTTGTAGGATCATGTGTTTGGATTCTTTTCAGGATGCGTGTATAATTTTCAATTATTTGATGATCAATCATATTTTAGTTTTTTTGCGACGTAAATTAATGTACGGTGGAGTTTTCGAATTATTCCTTGGGAAGAGATAATTATTGTTGCAAAAAAAGGAGGGAGAGGAAAAAAAAGAGTGAGAGAAGGGGAGATGTATGTGAATGGAGAGAGGGGGAGAAGAGAGCAAATCACTCCGTGAGCAGCAAAAAAAAAAACAAAAACGAAAATACTGGACATAATGATAATATTAATATTAATAATAATGATAAATAATTATTATAATTATAATTATTATAATACCGAATCATTATCATAATTTATATACCTAATGAGAAAACTGCATGTCAGAGTGATGCATGGAGCAAACCAAATACCTTGTAAGTAAAAAAAAAACTTTAGAAGGAAATAAAAGTAATGCTTTCAGTCCAAAAAAAAACATGAAGCTCAGTAAAAAAGCGTCCAGCCTGCAACACAAACACATACATAATTACGCGCATTCTTAGTTCTAAGTATTCTTAAGTATACATAGTATGTATCTACTCGAGAGTTCTTTTAAAGAATATTGATTGCTATTATCGAAGAGCTTTCGTCTATAATCCTAGATTTTTAAATTTTGTTGTTATGAATTCTTTAATGAACGTTTAAACTTCTTAAATTTCTCTAGCTTTTTAATTCTTAAAGTCTAACTTTTATATCAATGGATCTTTCCTTGCTACCTGCTTCCCTCATTCCATACAATTTCTCTTTGATGATTTATTTCGCAAAGTGGAGCCCTTTGAATTCTTCATTTCGCTTTTTTCATATTTTTTTTGCAGAAATCAATTCTTTGAAGCAAGCTAACGATAACTTTCGGTTATGCCAAGAAAAGTAAAATCTGATTTATTATATCTTCATTTTTATTTTTGAACACATATCACAGATTTTAAAATGACGTACGAGTTCTGCAAAGTTTCCTTGTTAGAGTTTCGATCCATCTTTAATTTGCATTTGTGATAGTTTTAAATTTATAGAAAATTGCTCTTTTATGCATATGTTATTTTCTTCATATTTTGATCGGAAAAATATGAATTATTTTCATAACGATTCTAGGGAAGAAAATGTCGATCCTACTCAAAATAACAAGTACAACAAGAAAAACGTTACAGGTGAAAAGTCTTGTGATATGGGAATTTTTGAAACGTTGATTTGTCATTCTCTAGCTTCGAGCGAGCGTGATATGGTGGTATTGCGAATATGCGCAAGTGAGAAGTGAAAGTAAAACATTTCTCGCATCTTCCCGACTTTCTCTCGATGTAGCTTTAATTCCTCACTGTTGTCGTTGCCATTCATTTCGTTGGGAGCGAAGTGAAACCAAAGTTGCGGCCGCAAAGCCACATCCGTTTTTGACTGCCATAAGAATGTGTTTTTACTCTCTCCCTGCTACACAGTATTTGTATCTTAATCTTTTTATAAATATTGATCATTAATTATTTTCAACAATAATTACATACACAAAAAATATCTTGTGGAGAAAATTAGTCATTTTTATTAATATGCATCGCAGAAATTAATAAAAAAGGAATATTATATATATATATATATATATATATATATATATATATATATATATATATATATAGATATATGAAAAACATTAAAAAATAAAAACTAACAATTTTAATATATTGTTCGACAAAAAGGATTTATGATCGTGATAATTTTTAATAATGACGAGCACATACGCGCACATAACAATTATTTGTTCTCTTCAATTTCCTAAATAATACATTTTTGAAAATATAACTTTATATATATTGATTAAAATTGCTACTCAAAATTAAGAAATTTTCACAGTTCTATATTTGTGTTCCTTCTTTTCGAAATCTTAGTTAAAACTTTCTTCTTGGACTTAGTCTTTGAAAATATTTTCTCTCGAAGTAACACTCTTTTCGTGCTGACGTGTGAACATGTTTTTTTTTTTTTTTCAAATCTGTTCTCCGTTTATTTACCAAACTGTATGCTTGAAAGAGCTTAGAAAAATCGACCGAGTTTTATATAAAACTCAAAAATGAAAAGATAAAAAAGAAAAATGGTAGAAGAGAAACAAGATAAATCACCGAAAGTAACAGATTCAACGACCATCGTAAAGCTGCATGTATCGTTGACCTTCCTAGAATAGAGCAGCAATGACACTTTGCAGCTTGTTGACTCATATCGATATGGTAATATTGTTTAGTCACTTGTGCTCGTATGTATACTATTGATTAAGAGATACTTTCTCTTTGCGATAAAAATCATTATTTCTTGCCTACGGTAGTTCCGTCTCTAAAACTAGCTGGTAAAAAACTGAATTACTAATACCCGTTCGTGATTGTGATAGAATCAGGTCTATAAAAGAGAGATATAATTTAATCTCGATAGGTTTCTTTGTTAACCATATACAGTTTATATCGAGCGTGAAAGCAGATATTTATATAAATCCCTATGGATTTTTGCAAACATACATGAAAAGTTTAGATCAAGAGAAAAAAATTTGATAATTTTTGCAAAATAAGAAAACCCAATAGACTTAATTTCTTTTTTGTAAAATTAATCTTGTATTCTTCATAAATTAGATTTATATTAATAAAAAAAGAAACCAATTATAATTTATATTTAATTTAAATTATTTAAAATTTTAAACGTCGTAAAATATATTCCAGATTACACTTTATCCATTCTTGAACTGATCACATTTATCACATTTTTAAACCAATTCTTGCCTTTTAGACTCGCATTTATTATGCGTTCAAGGCAAATACTTCATTCTAATAGAATAAACGCATTTTTAAGTAGATCGAACAAGGAAATATGAACAATATTTGATATGACAATATATGAAACAATATTTGGATATTTATGAACTTACATTTTTATTCGCAGATTTTTATATTTCAAAGAGGATTGTTTTGAATGCAAAATTAGGATCTTGGTTGCATAGAGGAACAGAGGAAATAAGAGTATTTATTAAGTTCATTGTCTATGCTGGTCCATTGTCAATTCTGACTATATGCATTTTGAGACTACACGATTTACATGCACGCGTTCCTCTGTCCGGTTTTTCAGCCGGTATTGAAATTGTTGAAACCGGTTTGCGACGAAGCGAGAACTCTCCAAGAACTCGAGCGCCGGATTTCTGTCGGTATCCTTGTCGAAGGAAAAAAGAACTCGTTCTGATTTCGCAGCGACGTTCTCCAACTCCTTAGCGCGTTTTACAAAATTTGTTTTTGATACAACGATTGAAGAATTCCGAGACGCAAAGATTTGCGAACATATAATACACTGGATCAGCCAAGGATCTAAGAATTTAAAAGCACGCAAGAAAGTTCGCAGACAATGGAATTCGAGAGTTGTAAGAGATATACCAGGCGCGTTTCGCATAACTCGCATACTTTAATTTTAATGAGATTCTCTCACACATTTGCATTTGCTTTTTTTCCTTAGAGAGGTGCCGATAATCTTGGAATTATGAATTATAGAAAAGAATTTCTCGCAAATCAAGATTAAAAAACACGAAGATAAAAAACTAAATTATTGAAATATGTGCTATGAAATTCTTGCGTAACATGTAATTCGGATTAAAATTAAAAAAAAAAAAAAAAAATGTATGTATAATAATATTAATATCTAATATCTTTTCCAAATTTTAATAAAATTCCAATTTCTAATTTAATTATATACAGCAGTACATAACATATAGAAAATAGCAGAGTTTTATGATATACATATATGATTTTGTTCAAGAGTAAAACTAAGAAAACATGCTCCCCAGAGAATCTTTCATTAAATTTACATACATATACATATAAAATTAGTCAAAAAATCCATCGTTAAAAGAAACGAGATACTTTATACAATCAATATTGATCTATCTTAAGCAATGCGGAGAATCTTTGACAAAAATATGTTTACAGATATAAAATTAGAAGAATTAAACACTTGAGACGAAATCATATGATCGTAATATAAACATTCTGTACAAAAAAAAGATAAAAAACAAAGAGAGAAAGATTTTCTCTTATCTCTTTATCCAAATACGTTCAGTTCGCTCCTTCTGTCTTGAGTCACAGATTCTAGACGAAGGTAGAGCACTATCGAAGAAAGGGCACCAAGAGAACCAGGCCAGAAGAGAGATAGAGGGTAGGGGGACGAGAACGAGTGCAATGCATCGCGGTCACTCCAGTGACCTAGTAATGTCCGCCGCGACCTTAGTTGCGACGTGTTCACCCGTTTAAACCACCCTTCGTCCCCCTCTTTTCCCTAGTCCCCGTTTCCCCTCGCCATCATCATTCTCGTACTCTCCCTCTTGCTCCCTTTCTCCTATCCGCACCACACG
Organism: Polyergus mexicanus; assembly: GCF_030449975.1. NCBI lineage: Eukaryota > Metazoa > Arthropoda > Insecta > Hymenoptera > Formicidae > Polyergus > Polyergus mexicanus. The sequence goes on from NW_027223337.1 coordinate 295,084, forward strand.
TGACACCAGTACGGCGCGAGGGGGCAAAGGGGGCCAGGCGTGGGATATTCTCGCAAGGTGCGGAAAGGGGGAATCAAGAGAAAGAGAGAGAGAGAGAGAGAGAGAGAGAGAGAGAGAGAAGACGAAAAGGGCGAGCAGGGAGAGGATGATGTACACAAAACACAAGGTCGCAAGAGAAGTGCGATTGTGTGGACGGCCGTGTCGGTGAAGATGCGGTGTGACGTAACATTCGGCGACAACGCGAACACGTGATTCGCACGATGGTTATCATGGTGTTTACCATATGACATTGCCCCTATTCACCGATGCCTTTCGTCGGATCTCCATGTCGTTTAAGTTTAAAGTCTGTGGAAAAAGTGAGGAATGTGAAATGAAATGGTATAAAATTCGTACAAATCGATCAGTAGACCGAGATAGATTTATAATATGCTCTAAATTAAACAGCACTTATTTAGAAGAAAAAGGAAACAAGTCGACAAATTTTCAGATATGATAATTTATATATATTAAAAAATTATTATAATAATTTATAAAAATATTATATACATTTAAATATAAAAAAATCAAAGATTTATGTCGATTTACGTATAAATAGGTTCAACTTGATTGAATTTATCTATATTTATTTGTCTATATTTCTGGAAAAAATGAGACTTTTTATGTATGAATTGATTTTTTTTCTCGAAAAATGTAAAAAATTCGTCACATTTTAAATCGCACACAAGATTCCATATACAGTTCAATGTTGAAAATGTTACAGAGTTCTATAAAACGATATTATGAAAATTAGTATTACGTAGTAAATTTGAAACTGGTATTTGAGAAATTTTGCAAAACAGCCGGTGTAAGGTAGAAATCTAATCGTTTCGAGCGGATACCCTCTTACCTGGCGATATGCCCGGAAAATCCCCGAAGCTGGAAACGGAGCCGAGATAGAAGAGCCTGGGGACTAAGGACGGAAAAGGGATGGAGTACGGAACATAATCTCCCAGCGGTATTCCTGAACCCTCTGCCGGGGTAGCAAAAGCTCATTAGAAGTCGCCCTTTGAAAATCGTCCTGTTACAAGCAGCTGCCATACGACGCAGTAACGGACGCTTCATGGCGCTATTTTTCCAGGTATTCGATTCTGACAATTCTATGCGGAAATTCATGGATTTTTCAAAATTTCTTCTATAACTCCTGATTACATATCATAGTACATTTGAAGTCATACTTTGCAAAGCTTACAAAGTTCAAAAGAAGATGTTGCAAATCTGAAAATTGCGTAAAGATGTTACAAAGAAATAACAAAGTTGTGAAAAAATGTCACAAAAAAGAAAGGTCTTAAAATTTCGAAACATTCTTGCGCACGTACCTATACATACACATCTTTAGTTTATTATTTAGAATAAATTTTTCTAGCAGAAAAGTGCGAAGCATTCTCTAAATTAATTAAAAATGGAAAAGTATACCTTCGAAATGTAAAATGATTAATGAATCTTTGTTTAATTTTAAGTCTCGATTTTATTAAATTTTTAATTTTTGTTGGTTTAAAACTTAATTTAATAAATTAATTACAAAGTTATTTGAACTTTTGAAAAGTTTCAAGTAAATATGTTCATTAAAACTTTTAGCAAAATAGATCAGGAAATCTGCATAATTATTTTAATTTTCACGAAATTTCTTTTTACATTCACAATTTTCAAAAATTTTGTTAAATATTAAAATTTTCCTCTTTTAATGCAGAATTATATATATATTGTATATCACTGATTGTGGTATATAATTGATGCATCTAATATATATGTAATATAATATCAATTTTTTCATAAATATAAAATTCTACATTTTTATTGAATGTAAAATTATTTTTCTCGTTACCTTATCATATTTTTTATTACACAAATATATTGGCATAAAATTTGTGCATATTTATTACAGCACGTCCTCTTGATCTTAATCGTATAATTTTTTCTTCGTATTAGTTTTATACTTTAATGCAGTTCTTCCGATGCTGTTTGAGAAAAAAATCTTGGGTACACATTGTATATTTCCCCATACAATACGTCCCTGCGCTTCTCTTTAGTGCTTCGTACATTCTGCAGGGACGTCGCTCAAAGGGACGACAAAGAGCCGGTCGGACCGTAAGCCTTGAAGGGCGGCAGCCCTACGAAGGGGAGACGGGTTCTATGCTGCCGCCAAAGTCTTCAATGGGACCCTATGGAATATCCTGAAAAATTTAAGCCTGAGCTTCTGCTTCCGTCGTCGAGGTTTATATCGGATATAAAGATTTCGCTGAGCTAAAGTTGCAAATTAATCGAGAAATAGTTTTATATTTAAGAATACTTCCGTATCTAAAATAAATAAGAATTAATATTTTGAGAAATGTATTATCTATTCAATAGCTTCGCGTAAAACAGTTGAGTCTAGCAAATAAAAAGTATGAAAATAAATAATTAATACGTATAAAATAAATAATAAGTAATAAATATATAATATAAATAATTAATAAGTATAAAACTATAATGTATTGAATATATTTAGAATCCTTTTTCAAAGCCAATTAATTTTTAGTTAAAAAAACTCCCGTTATTCTGCTCAATTATCTCATTTATGGTAGTTAATTCTGGATTAACAATTTATCAATTCTTTCAAATATAGATGTCATATAAATAACATAATTTAATGAATCAAAAGTAAATAAATTCATAAAAGTGGAGAAAATAGTCATACATATAAAGTATATCTAGATCAGCGATATAAAATCCTTTTCTGTATTTTATATTTAAATTAATCAAAACTATTGTTTAATTGATTACAATTCATCTTGTTACCATAACCGGCGTCCATTGAGACATCTTTTGTCTTTAAAATTTCTATAATTATTTATTGGCGCAGAAGGATACCGCGCTTTGCTCGCGCTGAACTCTGTTCGTTCCCTCGTTTCGTTCAGTGACCCTCGGAGGCCGCGATCGATATCTACCAGCTATACTCGCGAGTTTCAATTATATAAACGCTGCACACTCACGTATCTCGTCGTGGCGCGATACAGTCGCTCTGCTGCTAAAGCAGCACAATTAATACACCTATTTAACATATTCAGTATCCCCGCTGTTATGTACTGTATATAACATTTACGACATAAAATATTGACGATGCTATAAATAATTTCCCGTAGGAGCGCGTGTTGTCGCACTTCATTGATATTGATCGTTGTGTATATATATATATATATATACACTTTGTATAGCTCCTTGTACAATGTGGATGTTCGATTATATAACGCCGATTTAATCGATGTGGGCGAACAGTTAAAACAAGAAATTCAGATTTCCATCGCGATTCTAGCAGTATCAATACATTTATCTGCCAAATATTTTTATACCGGTGAAAAGACACACAGATTATATGTAATGAATATTATTATCTCTAATGCTAATAATTATATAGCGATTAATTACTACATTCCCGCTGAAACCTCTAGATGAAAACATGTGGATATAGAAACCTATATATTTCTCCAATAAAATCTAACGGAGAATAATTGTGATACTCGTGATAATTAATAGTTGTTATATATATGCCAATAAAAGATTAAATTTTAAATTTCCAATATTGCGTGTATATATATATATATATTTAATGACAAGACATTTAATGACTGGAACATTAATTGTGGGGAGAATGTATACGATGACATAAGAACGCTACGTATTTGCTTATTGCAATTAAGCAACACATAAACTCTCTAAATTGAGAAGAATATAAAAGTTCGAGAAAAAAAAACCCGACGGACATTTTAATTGTATATTCTATCACGTGTTGCTTCACATCTCTGCACGCACGCATGCACGTGATGCGTACGTCCGAAAAAAAAATAGGAATGAACAGCGCGACGGATATATGCATACTGCAGCATACTCATACTTATATATATCATACGTGTGCGCGCGTTTACATGCATAAGTATACCATTGACCGGGATATCCTCTATCGCCTGTCTCGGGATGAATGAACCGTTACGTCATGCACTTGTACTCACTGGTCCCCTTCCGCAACCCTCCTCTTCTTCCTCTTCCTCTTCCTCCTCCTGCTCCTCTTCCTCGTTCTCTTCGTAATCCTCTCGCCTCCCTTGTCACCGTTCCGTCTATCTCTCTTTTAGCAGGTTGCATTATATAAGGTACAGCATAAGTAATGGCCTCGCTCGAAATAGATCGATTTGATTGTCACATAATTTTCTTCTTATAACTCTGCATTTTTCTTTTTAAAAGAGCAGATTGAGAATAAATTTGGATGGATCTTTAAAGCATCAAGGACAATTGAAATTTTTCTGAGCGGCTGGACCACAAGTTACGTCGGGTTACCAATTTATATCGAAGTTATCTTCAATTTACGATATTTAAAGGTTCTTTGATTCTTAATACTTATAGTCTAAAACTTTCACCTTTTTAATTCGTAAAACGTTTATTCCTCTGGTGTTTTCTTCTGTTTCAAGTTCTTCAATCTTGAATTTCTACCTAGAAGATTCTACCATTCTGTAAACTTGTAAATCTTTGGGTAAACCGTTATATTTTTCCCTGACAAGGGTTGCATCAAGTAAGTATATCTACAACGCGTCAGTTTAGTTTCAATAACTTCTTAATGATCACCCTATTCTACGGGCTTTCTTTCGTCTATGTATATTTCCCTTTCATTGTCTACATCTCTCAAATTGAAGGAGAAAGAGAAAGATCGTACACACTGTGTTATGCGCAATACACACGATCGAGTCCGTCCTCTTCTTGCTTCTCTCTCGTTTCGATGTCCTCCTACATTCATCGATTAGCACGACGGGAACCGCACGCTGAAGTGAACTATAGATTCGACAGAGAGGTCGATGCATCGTTTAGACGGTTCAGACACTCGGCAGACGTGTCGGCTATAAAACAGTCGGAGAAGTGGAGAGGGATACGGTCGGCAGTAGAACGATGGAGGAAAAGGTGGGAGCTGGAATGGTGTTGTACCACTGATACACTTTCATCCCACGTACTCTTGTAGACAGATAGATCTTCGCACGGTATCGAGCTGTCCGATGGTAATCTCGAATAATCGTATGCTTGTATTATATATTTTGTCTCGTCGTTATACTTCTCTTATCCTATCTGAATTCTTGAATTTTTCTTAATTTATTATGTAGATCTTGTATTATTGGTGCCTTTTGTAATCTGAATCTATTCTTCCAGAGTTCCAGTTTCTAATAAATCCTATCTTCTTAATTCTCTTGTTATATATTCTTAACTCTGATTAAATCTATCAATTCTTGCATGGATTTTAATTCTTGGACTTTCCATTTGTAAAGCTATAAATAAAGTTCTTGGCTGTAAATTCTAGATTGGTTCTTATATAAAAAATTCTAGAATTTTTTATATTCCAAGTTCATTCCTGGATTCCAACTTTTCAGGACCTTTTTACATCCTGCTCTATAAATTCTATACTAATTTTATCTCTCATTAGCACTAGCGCATAAGCATTTCGTTCTTGTAAAACTTATATCTAAAAGATCGATTATTTAATTTATGAAAATAGCAGTTTTAAATGCATATTTAATTTTATAGAATCATGAAATATCTTTATATTACAATTACTAATCTAAATATCTAAAGAAAATTACAAAATATTTCTACATAAATCTATAAAATCTATAAATAAAAATCTATAGAAAAAGATAAAAAAATATATATATTTCAAGTTTCTCTCTCTATATATACCATAATATATAATAAACCAACAAAATTAAAACTATATGTATATACTTGTTTTTAATATAAGACATATATAATTGTTTTTTAATATTCTAACACGCGCGATCATAATATTCTTTATATTTTTAACTTATCAAATATATTTTATACAATCACGAATAATACCGTTTGATGAACCAATATGTATTTAATGCATGTATATCAGTTATATTTACGTCATATACGGTGTCTTCTCAGGATGTATTCCGTCTTCTCTGAAAATCCTCGTTCACACTACCCCTCTAAGATGGTCTCTCTGGGTTCTCTTCCCGTGTCTTTCAAATTTGGATATAGCTTCGCTTTAAGACCATCGCTGTTGATTCTACCATGAAAGTCCGGTTTTTTATCCTTTGGAGCGCTGCGCTGTAGCCAAATGTCCAGGAGACTCTTCGATCCAGCATTGGCCTTGTGCAACTGCTTGTTCAGAGGCATTGACACGCTCGCCGGCGGCGACATTGGCGAATCTGTCGTCGCTCTAATTACGCTAACTCGAGCAGTTCCATCTTCCTTACCGAAACTGAGAAAAATCGATCTTTAAACTTTTAGAGATTCTTAAATCTTTAAATTTTTAAACTTCTTATAGGATTATATTTTCAAAAGATATTTTTAGATATTTGTACTTTTAGATTAAATCTTTCCAATTATTTTTTTCTAATTAATCTCTTTCTCTCTCTTTAATTAATCTTTTGATTAGATCTCTATATACTCGAACTTTTCAGTTTCTCCTATTTTTAAGTACAGATATCATTTGCCTTGCTCTTCTATAACGATAATACAATTCATTCATTTATTTAATAAAACAAAAACTTGCACTAAATTTTAATATATAATAAAATTATAATAATAAATTAATTATATTTTCTAATTTTTACTAATCTTTTCTAAATAAACAAAAATACATATTACATATATTTATAATTTCATAAATACAATTTTTTATAATAACATATTAAGAGAATAACGTTGATTACAATGAACTATATGTGTATATATTGTATGTATGCGAGTGATATTTAGTGATAATAAAAAAATTTTAGTTTATGTTAAAATAATAACTATGTAATTTATAAATCGCATTTTTTTAATTTGATTTTTTAATTACCTGTCTAATTCGCGTAAAGCCTGATCAAGCTCCACCTTGTCCTTGTCATCTTTATTCCTGATCTCCAATAAACAGTTCAGCACTTCGGTATGCGTAGCCGAGTTGTTCGCGTGGTGTTTGAGAAATGTTTCCATCTCGTCCCATAGCAAACGATAATGTTCTTCCCTGCGTACTCCTCCCTTTCCGCCACGACCTCCACCGATGTTCGGTAGCGGCAACGTCTCGTGCTTCGCTTCCAATCCGAGTACACTGAAGATTACTTGCTTACACTGTAACACTTCATCCGTAGTTAATTCTTCCTTCACCATTAGTTCTGCGAGCGGATCTATCACCTATGCAAAGAATTTAAGGACGTTTAATATTAATAAGATCTCTAAAATTTAAAATTTTTCGATACTCAAGATTTAATATCATATCATTCTAGGGTTCTAAAATAATTTAAATTTTCTATATTATATTAAAACAAATTAAAAATTATTGGAAGATATTTTAAGATTAAATCAGAATATATTAAAAAGTCTGTTAATTTTGATTATCATAATTTATTTTCTTATTAATTATATTATTAGATATGAAGATGAAAAATGTTCTTAATTCTCCTTAAAAACGTGATTTATAATTTTCTTAATACTAACCTGTTTTAAATTAAACATGAGAGTACTGGAAATAGTCATGGGCCAATATTTAGTATGACGTTCTAACCTTGATCTCATTTTTTCTACTGGCCCATCATCATTAGAATTGGAAATACGTTTAAGTGGTACTAACATGTTATTTCGCATAAGGAAGCCAAAATCCTGTAATAAAAATAATTCCAAATTAGAACAATTGTATTTATTATCGCATATTAAAAATTTTGTATTATATTTATAATAAAAAAGAAAAAAATATCAATTTTTCTCTCTATTAAAAAAAATATATATAATTGACGTTAAAACAGAATGATTTATACAGAATTGATATAGATTTAACTGATAACATATATCTATATGCAAAATTTTTAACAAAAGATAATTAAAAATAATAATTACAAAGATGTCCTACAGTTATTCTGTAATCTGTAACTCGTCCACCACAGCCTTCGCTAATTGACGGAGGATCCTCTAGTACACTTCTAGCAGTGGATAGAGTATGGATAAAAATCTCTCCACCATGTGATGCCAACAGATGAGAGATAGTCTTTCCACCAGTCTTCCTGGCCATCTCCAACATCACCGATCGTCCGTTTAGTAAAAAATTGATCAAACATGAAGACGGCCTACTGTTGACGTCAACCGGCGTGATGCGATGCATCGCCGTGCAATACTGCATCTCTGATGCGCTACAGCCACGCGGTGTACACCATTTTAAAGTAACCGTCTCATATTCCGATCCTTCTTCAAAACGTCTGAATGTTTTTATCAACGCTGAATCTTGCGGATTTGCTATAAGAGAAACTCCATTATCATTCTCAAATTTTAAGATTTTTCAAAAAAAATTATTAAGGAACCTTTCAAAATTGCAGTATGTGCGGAGGAGGAGTGAAATATCTCGACATCGTAATTGGCGGAAGAACTGGCGTTTTGCTCCTCTTTCATGGGTATACCTGTCACTGTGGTGCTGGCTAGATCATAATGAGACAAAATCAGATGCGATAACTTGGAATGAAGCGTCGAGGCCTTAATCGAATGCACTTCTACTGTTAGTAAAGGTGATATCTACAAAAGAAAAACAATAAATTTAAGCATTATCTTCATGATATATATGTAATATAGATTAAATAGCATTCAAAGAATTCATAATATAGGAAATTGTTTTAAATTGTTTGAAGGTAAAATGGCATATAAAAAATACTTTTTTTAATAAAAAGATAGCAATAATGTAAAAACATAGTTATGAATCATTAAGAACATACCTCTCGAGGGCCTTGACTAGTGACTTGAGATTCAATGTTATTGGGATATATGTTTAATATAACCAAGTGACAATAATCAATGGGTATCAAGCTGCAAATCAGCACAAGCAAAAATATTAATGTTTAAAATATTGTTGCGTAATGATTTCATGAGAAATGACCAAAAAAAGTACTGACTGATCCGAGGCTAGCGCAGTCTTATTTTCCTGCGCAAGTTCATTTAGAAATATATTCTCCAAACTCTTCATATTGCTGTTATCACGTGCGCTTGTGATACATATTACCCTACCCCTGTTTACCAACTTAGTAGTGTTCTCATTCAGAGAAGTCCTTTTTTCGTGTTGTATCTCAGAGCATTCATTTAGAGTTTCAATTGCCACACGCAGACCATGTATCACGGAATAATCTTCGCCAGGATCCGGTGTCTTCATTGGCACTCCCAAAATGGCGGTACCATTCATTATCTGTAAATGAAATAAGTTACATATTTTTATTATTAAAAACATATATTAATAAAGACATTAAAATTTTAATAATTACATATAATATCAATGTGTTTATTATTCAATAAATGTATAAGTTTAAGAAAACACTTGCATGATTTAAATTCTGTTGCAACGGGCTCCATGAATTCAATACATAAGCAGCACGATCGGTAACCACGAATCTAATCTAAAAAGAAACGACATGATATAACGAGACATTGTAATATATCCAATGTTAATGTATCCAGTAACGAAGTTTATTGAGAAGTATATACCAATTTGCCTGTGGGAAAGAGATCCCACACAATACGACAGTACTCCAACGAGGCCTCGACGCTGGTAGTCCATAGGGATTTGCAGACCGGTGCTAGCGGAATCAAATTCTGTCCCCTACTTTTCAGAAAGTCAAACTCCAATGGACACTCGGTGGAAATGCCAAAGTATGGTGTGTGATCCAGTACGAATATGGTCTTGTGATTCGCGGGATACATTTTCTCGCATTTCTCACTTACAAACCATATACAATAAATTATATTTTCTCACAGAACGAATGTTCTCGTTCCTGCCAATTTACTTTTCAACATTTTGAGGTTAAATCTAATACAAAAAATCGCGATATTTGCAACAATAAAACCATTTGTTAAATTTACCTGATATTTTATCAAATTATTCGCATATTATAGATAAAATCTTTTTTACATAAACCAAAAGTTAGAGAAATACGTAAATTGTACATAATATATCCAATACTTCCTCCCGGTACAATGACAATCTGTGAACCAACGCTTGAACGAAAACTTGAATCTCGCTCTCGCACGCAATTTACGTACAACGTAATCGGCTGCAATCCAACGTAAGTATTATTTTTACTTTTTATCGCCTAAAAATTATTTCGTTTGAAATTAAATACAACTGATTTTTTTTAAAAACTCCGCTTTTTCATATTCGTTCATCTCGTTTAAAAGTAACAGTTATTTTTTTGATCGTACAGTCGTTCGCGTGTATACGTATGGCGTATCTAACTTCCTTTTCCATTGAGGTCTCCTAGTGGCATCGCATAACGTGAGGCTTGTTAAATTTTTATCCAATTTTTTGTATTTTTCGCGTAGAAAGTTAGGCAAAATAGATTTGTTACAAACGTTATGAGCATTCCGAAAATTTTATTTCGAATAAAATTACGATTAGGATAACTATTTTTAGTAGCCGGTCTGTAAAAGTGTATATTCGATTGCACGTGGCATGTTTTATAATTTTTAAACTGTGATATATATGTAATTCTATGGTCCATTTTTTAAGAATATGTTTTCGAATAAGAGAAAGCAATTAATTATCCAATTCAATTCGTATATAAATTTTTTGATTAAAATGTAATTATTGATATATCGTTTGATTCTGAGGTTATGTATATATACTTTTTTTTTTCTTGGCGCATTTTCCAGATTTAATAATCTTATTCATTGCATTAACTTCTATGAATTTAATACATTTATACTATTGAATTTTATTATTTTTTTATATTACTTAATTGCATATAAAGATATAGCTTTATGAGTTATATATATATATAAAATCAGTTTTTAAACTTTTTCATAGATTTTTATAGAATTTTTATACAGGCTTTAAAATTAGATAATATAAAAGTCGATTTATTTCATTTATAAAGATTGTATTTAAATTTTCCAACAATTGCTTTTTTTTTGTTTTTGCAAAATAAAAGTAGTGTTTGAAGAGGATATACTTAAAAAAATATATTTTAATACATACAAAATATATATATTAGGCAATCGAGAAAATTTATATAGTTAAAAAGGACACAAAGACTTGCATCAACTTTTTAGATATTATAAGTAGAAACAAATCTTTATTCTAGGTTGACTCGTAATTCAACCACAACGTTAAAATGTCAGGAGGTTTAGATGTATTAGCCCTTAAAGAAGACGATGTTACCAAGATGTTGGCAGCTGGTACCCATCTGGGTGCTGAGAACGTCAACTTCCAGATGGAACAGTATGTCTACAAGAAAAGAGTTGATGGCAAGTTATTCAAGTATTTCAAACATTATTTAAATATCTTGTGTTATGATTTTTATATAGTATATTTCTATAATTGTAGGTGCTGGTGTAAATGTCATCAATCTACGTCACACCTGGGAGAAATTATTGCTCGCGGCTCGTGCCATTGTTGCCATCGAACATCCTAGCGAGGTTTTCGTCATCAGTTGCCGTCATTCGGGCCAAAGAGCCGTGCTGAAGTTCGCAGCCCATACTGGCGCCACCCCCATCGCTGGACGATTCACTCCCGGCGCATTTACTAATCAGATTCAGGTGAAAAAATATAGCGAATGAGCGAACGTTTCATTTAATTTTATATTGCGTTAAAAGCAGATTAGGAATGATGAAACATTCTGTTCCAGAATCGATACTTGTTGGCTTTTTTTGGCTTAATCTTTTCTGATTTTTTTTCAATGTTGTCAGATATTTCAAGGAAAAATAAGTTGAATGCATATCCTAGTGGTTCTTTTTCTTTTAGGCTGCTTTCCGTGAACCACGTCTGCTGATCGTCACAGATCCATCTACCGATCATCAACCCATCACCGAAGCCAGTTATGTGAATATCCCGGTAATTGCTTTCTGCAACACCGATTCGCCGTTGCGCTTCGTGGACATTGCGATCCCGTGCAATACTAAGAGCCTGCATACCGTTGGTTTGATGTGGTGGCTGCTCGCTAGAGAGGTGCTTCGGTTGAGAGGATCTATCCCGCGCGAAACCAAGTGGGATGTGGTAGTCGATCTCTTCTTCTACAGAGATCCTGAAGAGGTTCGTGCACAATTTTGTCATTTTTTTCTCCTTTCTTCCATTTTTTTATTTATTTTCCGTATTTATCATAATGATGAGAGACAATAAAAAATCCAGAAACAAATCTCTGTTGGTTTTTTGTGGCTTAATCTTTTCTGACAAGATAAAAAAAAATGTTTTTTGCTGTATTTGCCGGATCAGAGTAATCGACGTGACGTGTGAAATTCTCTTTTTTTCCAGGCGGAGAAGGAGGAACAAGCCGCGAAGGAGATCGCGCCGGTAAAGGAATTCACGGGTCCGGTAGAGACTGCCCCTGCTGCGGAACCTGGCTGGGTGAACGAGGTAGAACCGACCACTGTGGCCACCGAGAATTGGGCCGACGACGTAGCACCTCCGGCGGCCGCTGCTATTCCCCCGGCAGCTGGCGCCGCGCAGCCATTCCAACCAAGCGGTGACTGGGCCGCGCAGGTAAGACATTCACTTCGGAAATCTATTTCTTCGATTTATTAAATTTAAGTTATGATCTTATGACAATTTTTACATGATTTGTAATGAAGTCGACATTTCCCTTGATATATATACATATATATATTGATTTATCTATTAGTGTGTGTGTGTATATACATATATATTATATATATTCCATAACTTCTTCATTAGGTTTTGTATATAATTATATTAAATGATACGGTAATGATTATCAATTGATTGTTTACTTGTCTAGCCTCCAGAGGAGTGGTCAACACCTGTGGCAACCGCCGCTACTCAAAGCTGGGGAGGTGCAAGCAGCGAAAAATGGTAATCTCGCGTTTACCGACATCTTGAGAACAATGCATACTTTGTACAATGTCTGTAACAAGACCCATTAAAACGAAGTCACGTCACTTGTTTTTTTTTTTTCGTACTTTATTCTAAGATCTACATCCTGTATTTTCGCAATTCTTATGATGTTTGAACATTCGATCATTATAATTGTGTCCATAATTAATTGTAAGGTAAAAGAAGATTCGAAAGATATTTTATTTTATTATATGATCTTAAAAATATTTTTCAAATGTCCTGAATCTGCAGTAAAACCTTATGCGCATACAATATACTTTCTTATAAATTTTAAATATGTATTGCGTACAAGTTATCATTTTTTTCAAATTATACACATGTATGTGTATATATAAGTAAAATCAGATATCAAAAAATTTAATAATTATAAAATATAAACATAATAGCACATCTAAATATGGAGTATGCTATTTTGAATAATGACAAAAAAATTTTGTCAAATTGATATGTGAAACTAATTGAAATTGATTCGATCATTATGAAAATATATATACTCTTTATAGCATTATAACAATTTTAGAAGGAAGGAAAAAAAAACCCTAGGGATGATTGGTTAGCACCAATGAAAAGTATTAATATTAATTTTTCAAGAAAGTCGTGTTTTTCTCCAAAAAATAGAATTGTGAGTTCAGAAATTATATCCAAATTAATGTAAACATAATAACTTTTTTTTAACAATACATATTTTATACAATCCAATTTTAGCAAAACATTTTTCAACCAAACATGGAATTATAATATTCTTCGTTGGTGCGATCAAAAATAATTTTCGATAAATTATTTAAAAATAATAAAAAAATATATTTTAATCAATTTTAATTAAATTACGTTACAAATCAAATTATTCTGCAATTAGAAGAAACATATTTTATAAATGTAACTTTGCAAATAGAACAAAAATCTTAAAATTTATGTTATTTGTGGTAATTAATATGTCTATCTCATCTCAATTTGAATGCAATTCCTATTGCAAAGAAACAAAAAAAAAATTATAAATATATATTCGTTTTTAAAATCGATGATTATAATAATATAAGAGAGGTATGGAATGACACTCTTGGGAACAATATTAATATCACAACAAGCTCCAGAAAAGTCTTATTATCGATAACTGACTATGAGTGTCGTAAAACCCTGAATAAGATATACTTAATTCCTTGCTATATATTAAATAATTAAATTATAAATTTTTTCACATATTAATCGTTCGCGTTTGATAGTATAATATTGGTAAGATATTAAATATTTATTATATAACGATTTTATATATATATATATATGTGTGTTTTTTTTATGTATATATTACTATAAATATAATACACAATATAATAATTATTATTTAATGTAACATTATTTACGTTATACAGGGTGTCTACTCAAATCCTGTAAAAAATTTCCCTGAAAATTCCTTAATTTTTCAGGTATTTTTGTCCAAAATTCCAGATAAAGAGAATATTTTAAACATTTTTTGCGATGCAATTTTCTAAAATAAGTCTTTTTATTGTCAGCGTTTTCTAATGCTTTTCATTCATACGAAGGAAAAACACAAATCCATTTAAGTTTCAAGTGCTAGATTTACAAATGTACTGAAAATAAGACTGAATAGCTTTTGTTAAGATAAAATTTTATAACTTGCATAACATTTTTATTTTTTATCACTAAAAATTAAAATAAAGAATATGTATTGCATATTTAATGTTTTGTTAAGACATAGAATATATAAACAGAGATATATATTTATAATATATTTTAAACATATAATTCACAACATGGCTTATTCGTGGATTGTCTATTGCTTACCATACAAGAGCAAAATTTTATCAAATAAAATAAAAAAAATTTGTGTCCCAACAAAATTCCGTGAGAATTCCCTTTTTCTAGGTTTAAAAAAATATTCCGCGAGATTTCCATGTTTTTCCAGGGAATAGACACCTTGTTATACCAAATATTTCGTTTACAAATTCATAAATTAATAGCTCATTATTAAAAGAATTTTAGAGACTGGGAATGTAAGATATGTTAAACATCTAAGCAAATTATAATATAATATAATAAAAAATTATTAAAAAATAACGAAAAAAACGTTTCATATAATTTTTCCAATTTATACTGTTGACGGCTTATATGTGAAAAGATTAATTTATAATCAAATTTGGTTATCTTTGAAGGAATTATGAAAGTCGAAGATCATCTGAAAAGTTGAAACAGCAAAAATCCTAACTAAACTTGATGTAAGTTCTGACTATATTCTATCTTTTCTTTTTTAACTTTATTATTATTCTTTTATAAAACGTCATTTTTGATGTAGAAAATTTTTATAAATTTCTGATCTCTTATTTTTGCTTCTTTACTTTCTCTTTTGAAGTTTTATCTTCAAATAATCGCAAATTAAAAAAATATTATACCCATTAGTAATTTGTATCTCAGATATAATACGTCAATAAAAAAAATAAAAGTAGTATCTATAATATAAGTACATATAAAACTAAAAGAATGAAATATAATAATAATAAAAATAATGTTGGAACATAAGAGAGAGATTATAAAAAGTATAATGAATTTTGCAGTTGCGAGTTCGGCGCTCGGTGAATAAATCTACTTACAAGAAACGCCAGTTTGTGAGCATAATGGCAGGGTGCCGGTACTCTAACAGTGTTCGAGCAATTGTAGTACATATGGGTTAATTTGTATGACATACGTTGTATCTTGTCCGCATCTATACCGAGATTGTCAAAGATTACACTGTACGAGGTAGGTGATATTGTGCCTTGTCGCACATGTTGCGATACAATGAAGAAGTCGTATTTGATCGGACTCGTGATAACATCGTCGACCACGGTGCCTGCTTCTGGATTATCGTTGTTGTAGAAGAATCGCGTGTTCAATCGCTTCGTCACGATTATAAACACCATTTTATACTTATCCGGACCCCCATATAACAAGTCAAGAGATTTTCTTATCTGCACTACTTCATGCTCCATCACCTGCGGTATCTGTCCCTCGCCAACGCCGTCGCGATAGATCACAATGGACGACGGTAAAGCTTTGTTCGTCATATAGTAGGCCTGCGCGGCCCTACAAATGTTTTGAGAAAGATCGTTTGACAATTCTTCACCGTTTACATGCGCGCTCGCTGCACTGAAGTATTTCGTCATACATTTGTCTAGGGTCGCTACCATAGCGCCTGCAATGACACAAATCAATGTTTAGAAAGATTATCAAATCTCAATGCACACAATATATTACATATTAAGAAAAATTTTTTCATTTCCTTTAATATACATTTTCCCATCAAGAAATATCGAAAAATTATACATGACGAAACGTTAAGACCTGTCGAAAATGGAAAATTCGAAAATTAATCGAATATCGAGCTAAGAAATAAATCATAACAAATGGCAAATAAATAAATATTTAATTTTAAAAACTAGTACTACTGCAATTTTACGCAATACCGACTTTCACAAAATATTCTAAAATTTAGTGAGAATTCTCACTCACCAAAATCTTTGGTTTTAACAGTTGTGTCATGGCAAACGTCGAATCCAACGACCATCATCCCATCCAACGGAATATCTACGTACCATGGTGCTCCGCCTAATTTACAATTCATCTGTATCGATATTTTCGTAGCGATAGACATGACGTTCCTATGCGTTATAGTTTTAATCAAGCAAACTTGCGATGGTATAGGTCGATCTACGCAGCACTTTTTCTTAATTGCAGAGTAGCGATCGCTGCGATTGTTCGATACCACACAAAATACCAATTGCGGTATTCTTTTGCTTAGAATTTGTTCTAGAGTTTCACTATATGTACCTGGTCTGTCGTCACGAATAACGTGTATGTACGGTTTTTCCACCCAAAACGATATTCCCTTAGATACTTTTATTATAATATTTATAAATTTCTGAAATAAAATATTATAATTTAATATAAAGATACTATTTCCGTTACGTATATTTAATGTAATACATGTTTTAATCTAAATTCGTATTATCATGCTTAATATTCAGCTGTATCTGTTTAAAAAATCAATAATTTTTCAGAATCTTTTCTCTGTTTTGAATTATATTATGCATGGAGTAATAATAACAGTGATAATAGCATTAGCAATAATAATGATATATGTATACTATATAAAAGAATGAAGATAATAGTTGTATTAAAAAAAATATAAATAATAAAGACTATAATGGTTCCAATAGTTCCAAAAATGAAAGGAAGAAAAAATATTAATATAAAAACAGTCATTTCCCAATTAGTTTTTAGGATTAAGATAATTTTTTCTATACATGCATAAATTAATGAGCACATAAAAATATATAATAATATAAGTAATACACACACACACACACACACACACACACACACACACACACACACACACACACACACACACACACATATTGTGAAAGCAAATATATTGCAAATAAAAATTTTATACCTGGAGAATACTTTCATCTCTTTCCGTAACTATGATAACCCAATCACGCAATTGTTTGGAAACTAAACATTTTTTAGTTTGCATGTCTCTCGACCAGTCACCCTTTGAACTTGTGATATATGAGTCTCCACCAAATCGAAGTTGCTCATTGGGTAGTACACGCGCAGGTATATCAAGTAACTTATTATCTAATTGCAAATTCCACTCGGAAAGCTCCTTTACTATTTGATCCGTTCCGTGAAGTCTTTGATTAAAGTTAAGCAATTTCCCAATACGTGCTCTTGGATTGAGACGGGTATGTGTAGCTACGCTTGACATAAGCCTGTAATTTTCTCTCATGGAATCAGTCAAACCTGTAAATTATAATACGAAAGAAATTGCAACTAGAAAATTAAATCAATAAACAAAAGATATAGATTTCCATACATATTTATAACAAGAAAATAACATCATTGTCACTAAATCCGAATATAATAGCAAAGAATATAAATTTCGGAAAAATTGCTGATAAAATAATTGTAATGACACACCTGTCGCCCGACATAGCTCAGGTACCAAATACACTCGTTCCGCTTCTCCAGCTTGTCGATCTCTTGTTTTAGATTTAGTTACAAGCATGGGTTGTCTCTGATTTCTTATGGTTATTCCATATTTTTTTTTATAATATTCTATATATGTTATTTCGTCGCCGTTTTTCAATGCGAATGAACTGGCAGGAGTCGTAGAAAAATCCACATCTTCGATGCGATATGTATTATTGTTATAATGAGTAAGAACTACTGTACCAATTACAGTGTTGGCGAAATTTTCCTATACATATATAAATTATTTTTGCAATAAAATCGAAAAATATGAAAACACGCTTATTGTATGCACACAATTTTAATAAAATTAAGTTAAATAGCAATAAAATGGAAGAAAAAATAAAAAAATAAAAATAAAAAAAATTTCAATAAATACTTAATATATAATTTTTCATTAAATCTTTCTTGGAAATGAATAAAAGAATATGAGATCTATTTTTATGCAAAAATTCATAATGAAGTCCAAACAGTTTTAGAATAAAGTCTAACTTACTCTGTATCGTTGATTATTTTCTTGATAACATGAATTTAGGATATCCACCAAAGTATCTAACCGCATAACTTTACTTGTTATTTCGGCGCACATTAATATGTCGCGTTCATGTTGACGAATAGATGTCACATATCCTGGCCATAATTCTAGTTGATATTCCGGCAAGGTAATCTACATTTAAGCAATTATATTGTACGCATTGATTATTTCTCCCAGTGTTAAATGTTAAAATGTTAATTCCACCTGAAGTTATACTCACTCTACTTTCAGGGTCAAAATAATTGCGGCCAACCAATTTTAATTCCATAAACTCATAACATTTTCTCATAATAATATTAAAGAATTGGATATAATGGATATCTCCTACCAGCATGTCACCAACAAGACGGACAGTGATCGTTATATGTTGCTCATCCGATTGTCGAGTTGATGTAAATGTCATTTGCTAAATAATGTACCGATTGTTACTTATAAAAATGTTGAAGAAAAATCCGATTCAAAACAACATTCAGAAGATGTATACTAAGCATACATATATTACTTACATCAGACAATCGATGACTTGTGTACATTACAGTGCCATCAAAGATGTACGGGCCAATACTCTTATGATGCAGTTTGAGTAAACCCTTACGCACAGCTGTGCGATCCTCTTCGGGCGCGAAATCGACGCGATACTGGTGAATGGCCCAATCAGTCGCCTTAAGTAACTTGAAGTAATTTGCTTGTAACATTATTCTTTTGCCGGTAGTTCCTAAAAATCGTGTTGAGATCAAAAATAAAAAAAAAAATAAAATGTAATTTTTGAGGCAAAACAAAAATATCATTAATATCGAGAGTACACAGTACTCCAAAAAATTAATGTACTTAAAGAAATAATGTAAATTAAAAAAATTTGTTGAAGGATAATATATTAAATGTGTTATTTCTATAGATTCTCTTTAACAAATTTTTCAACATTTGTTTCAAATACATTAATTTTTTATTTTATATATATATATATATATATGAGATAAAATAGATTAACAATTTTCTAGAAAGAATAACAATAATAGATTTAAGAATAGCAAGAAATAAATGTAAATACCCTTTTTTTCCTTTATATGATTTGGTTTTGTTACAAATATATCGGCGGGTAAAATTCTCTTGCCGCGAGCTGATCCCCTTCCGCTTGACAGAACTGGTGGAGGGCCACCTGCCGCACCGATCGCATCTCCACTGCCACCGGCAACTGCGAACATATTAATATCGATATCTCGTTTAATATCGAAAAAGAACATGTTTAAATATAAATTTTCAAATATTGATAAAAATTTTGATTATATTTTAAAAATATCTGACGCTATATAAATAATATTCAGAGAATGACGTGCCATACGTAGAAAACCGCACATATGTATTTTTTGCATAAAAAAATTCGGCTTGTGTGCAATGTTGTCAAAAATGTACAACATCAATGCAATTTTTACACATGATAATGCGTTTGTCATAAGTTTCATGCCCGAAAAGAATCATGCTAGAGTATCTGAGAATTTATTATACAACTAATGCAAACTGTATTTATTATACATTTGTATTGAAGATCTGAAAATAATAATATAATAAAACAAACCAGGTTGAATTCCCAGTTTTTCTATGCCTCTGCCTAGCTGTCCAACTGCTGCGCTATCACCTTTCTCGCCAATGTGCTTTTGGCCACGTCCACCAGTGCTCTATTACAAAATTTACTTTCATCACCAATTGCAATAAATACAAAATGCTATTCCTAATGAATATAATCAGCATATCAATGCAATGTAACTTACATTTACAATGTAGTTACATTGCATCGATAAACTTATTAAATATAATAATATATAATATATAATAACTAATAAACTTATTAAATAGAGAATGCCAAATTTCAAAACAAGCTTACAGCAAGCTTACTGCCAAAATATTGGTCAATTAATCAGTTAAAACACTAATGCAAATGATACATTTTCAAAAGCAAATGATACAAATAAATTTCAAATAATTTTCCACAAAAAGCATACGATTGCAAATGACATTTCATACCGCTACTAACCTTAGTCAATCCATTTTAAATCTGTGTCCTGCTTTGTACAAAGAACTTTGCAAAGAACAAAAGAAAGTTAATATATATAATAGATATTGGAACATATTTATTGGATGGAAAATAATTCTCTAAATTAATCATATTAACATTTTTATATTAGCAAATATGTATGACTCGAATCTATAAAATAAAATTTTTGAAAGAAAAAAAAAATTTGGGGAGAGGGGTAATATATATAAAATAAATTATTATTATATCATTTAAAGCAGCACTTTATATATGCAAGAATTGAAAATATGAAAGGCAACTATCTATATAAACATAACTATGGAAGTTATTATCATAATTTGACAAAAGAAAAATATAATGTTGTATATCTTCAACATAAATCTTTTCATTACTATAACTTAAAAATTCCATTGTTGTATAATTATATGTTAATATTTGATAATAGCATAAATATTATTTACTATAGAGGCTTGCGCAGCAGGTTGTCCCGGTCTGCGAACAGTCCCGCTGCTCGATGACGATTGAGCATGAGGAAGTTTCTGTTCCTGCTGCGAACTACCTGCACGCTGCTGTATGGCTCTCCCACGACTTCCTCTTCCCCTCTGAGACATTTTTGTTTAGATCTAGAACATTGAAATATTATTAAGTAATATATCAAAAGAAAGATATGTAACAAACAAATTTATCAAAGAAAAGAAATGTGTGTCTATATATTTTATATAAAATTAAATATAAATATATAGAAATATATAAGATGTATACATAATATTATTGATATATCAATAAGGTAGTTATAAAGGTATGTATGAGAGACTGAGAAAGGTATGTGAGTTATAAGTATTGTGTAAACCAAGTCCACTTCTTGGCGTTAAGCTGAAGTTAAATAAAAATTATTATTATTGATATATCAATAATATCAAATGTTTAATAATATATCGCATTCTTTCTCTTTTGCAAATCAATATATAATACATATATTTAACACCTATTTGGTGTGTTGATGAGCTTCTCCCCCCCCCCCTCTCTCTCTTTAAATATATATTAGTAGAATAAAATTTTTTATCGGATATATTGACGAGTTGAATATTTATCTTTAATTCTGGCATTATAATAATGGTGTTGCGATCAGAAGCGTGTTCAGACTCGTTTGAACGTGTATATAATACGTAAAAACATCGCGATAAAGGCTAGTAGCTTAAGAACGTGGGTGGGAGGAGGGAGAGGGGGTGGGGGAAGAAAAAAAACTCCGCAAGAAAAAAATCTCTTCGCAGCATACGACGAGAGAAATCGTATTGCATAAGGACAAACATTTAAAACGAGCAAGTGAACTTTTTATTACAAAATGAAGGAACCTAATCGTGCGCGTCATAAAAGGATATATACTTATTGCATCCAGATGATGTTGCATCTATTGAAAACTATTTATGGTTTCCAGCCCGAAAGTGTCCGCCCGCCTGTGTCTTTGTGTACTATCCTTTCTTCCTCCCCCTTTTTTTTTCCTTTACCCCGGAATTGTGTCGCCATGCGACGAAATATGAATAAGGCAATAAACCACAATATTGCGTCTCATATCGTAAGAGTATGCAATAAAGTAAAGAATTGAAATTAGAAACGTGAAAAGCTCTTCCAATCTCTCACGGCGCAAAAAGAATTCTCGTTTCTTTTTCAATCACGAAAAATTAGCCACGTTCTTTCAAATATTGATACAGTTCTTTCTTTCAGAGATAATGTGACCCGCTTGTGCCTGAATGTTCGCCTCAAGAGCCGACAGAGGAGGAGTCCTTTCGGGAATTTTCCACAACTCTAACAATAAGTGCTAACCCTTCTTGGCATTTTTATCATTTTATTACAATTCATCATTTAAATTAATTAATGAATAATACGACCAACTGAAGATTAAATATATGTACTTATAGTTTCAACACAATGATGTTATCTCGTACTTATTTGTTTAGGAGGAACACTTTATATTCTTAGAAATTGTGGATATTGAATCATATTGTATGATAAATATGCACGAATAATTTTGTGACAGAGAGAGAGAGAAAGAGAGAGAGAGAGAGAGAGAGAGAGAGAAAGAAAAAGAGAAAATGAAAAATAGAGTAGATCATACCTTTTTCCACACACCCTCTTGGGTTCCAACCGAATCAATCTTCCCTCGATTTCGATCTCCGATAAACTAATCTGTTTCAACTGAACACTGAACCGGCAACCGGTTGCGGGCGGAGATCAACTAGCTAAGCAGAGGTAAGGGAGTAGGGGCGCATTTTGAGCCCTGAGGCTTCGCCCTGATTGGTCGGTCCTTCACGATCACGTGACCAATAACTAATGAGACGCAACGCTGAGTAGCACGTGATTCTTGAAAAGCGCGGGCTCCGCCGCGATTAATCGCTAAAAGACATAACGTAGGATTGATTTTTCTCGAAATACGAGACTCGATGATCTTACGGCGATAAACCTAAATTGATCGAGTATAATACGCGATAAGAAAATAACACGAGAGACTAGAAGACGCGACAATATTTAACCTAAAAAACAGTATCTCAAGCGACCAATAAAAGCGTTCGGAACGAATTACATCGACACCGTGCTTCGTGCAAGCCCCCCCTTTTTTTTTTTTTTTTTTGCTAGCTGTATTAGGCCGATATTACATTTGTCGTACGACGAACTTTTCAAGCGCATTGATTAGCTAATTTCTAGAGACTCGAGAAAGTTTCTATTTTGCAGCCAATCAATGCGCTTAAAAAGTTCGTCGTACGACAAATGTAATATCGGCCTTAGAGCTCCACGTGTCGTAATAAGAAAGGTTTTTTTTTTATTGCGCGTTATAGATTATTTCATGGAATACTTTTTCTTTTTAATATCCTTATTAAATTCTCGTTTGTACGCATTACTATCTATGGTAAAAAGCACACGTGTATAGATCACGTTGAAATGATAACGCTTTGGTATAATACACATATTTATAAATATACAAAGATAAATTCAAGATATACAATACGTATGTAATATTTCTATACCTAGAGCATAATGAAGACAAAGGGACACGGAGGCAAAATATTAAAGCTGTTGTCTATATTCTATTAGAAATGAAGCGGAATTGAATTAAAAATTCAATCGAACATTTTTTTTTTTTAGAATTCCTCTACATCAGGTTTATTATTCGTATCTACTGCTTTTTTCTAAACTTTTAACGATAATAAAAGAGGCACAAAAAAAAAATTACTTTGTTTGGATTTTGAACGATATAATTTTCCTCTAGGAAAATTCGGAAAACATCCACACGATCGCTGCTCTGATTGGTAAATCAAACGCTCCGAAGTTTGTAACGCCAAGGGCGCGTTCCACTTAACGACCACACGTTCGCGTGAGCATTATCTGTCTTTGTTTAACTTTCGGTAAACAACAAAGATGAAATGATACCGTGAGCGTTGCGGTCGTTAAATGGAACGGGCCCCTAGCGGACAGCCAATTAGCAACCGGAACTCCATTGTCGCTTCTCTGATTATATAGGACTCTATAGATAGGTGATTGATTTTCTCGTCTTATCGTTATCCATTACCTATGACATAAGGCATAGAGGATGTGGATGATACGCGCTATTCTAATTTACGGTTAACTAGTTCTACATTGTTCTACATGTATTTTACACATTTGATATTTTTGTATGTTACTTACATCAGCGATATTACCCGTATTTCGTAATATTTTTTATTTTTTTTTTCAATAAATTGCGGAAGTTATCATCACGGAAGATTATTTCTGGAATATTCTCAGTCCTCGCGAAGTAATTGCGAAAATATGTCAATTAATACGAGATGAGAAACGATCGTGATCTGCGCCGGTTGGTACTTTGTTTTGCGACAGCTGTCATTCTGCGGTAAACATACGAAGCATCAAAGGTATCGTGATATCTGACACCAATGTTTATGATATACATCAAACGAATAGCGAACTGATTTGCTTACTGGCCGATACATCAAAGAAAATTTTACAAGTCTATATATTGTATCAAAGAAATGCCGAACATTGCGTTCTTTGTTCGTTTGCTTAATGTATATCTATTACTTGTACGAGAGAGTATGCTATTAATTTATATATATACACATACACACACACAAAATATATATAATATTATTTAAAATTAAGAATTGAGAATTTTGAAGGGGAAGAAGAAGTATCCGCGATGAACGAGAATGAAAATACGGAAAGACAACTTATATGCAACACGCGTTCCAATCTTTCAAATGAGACACTGTTCTATGCTGTGTATGTACCACCAGAACACAGAAACTGCTCGGATAAAGAAGGTAATTGATACAGCATTGATCTACTAATTATAATTTTCTAGAGAAGCTCTGTTTTTTTGTATAAATCTAAATATTGATTCTTTCAAAAAGACAAAAAGTTAATTCTTTTGCATTGCACAATTTTAATTATTATCATTATTATTAGTATTGTATTGTTAAATGTAATTCTCTCTCTCTCTCTCTCTCTTGCAGAAGTTTACCTAGATATGCAAACTGCTTTAAAAGTGATAAAAAATTACAAGAAGGGTCGTTTGAAAATCTTTAAAAATCATTCTGATGCTGTGGCATATATAAAAACTGGATACGAACCATCTTCTCACAATTATTCTACAGTTTTACCTACCATGTCTGTGACGCAAGAAAAATCCAATAATTTTAAAGCACTAGAAATACAGGAGCTTCAGGCCTTTAAAAGATTAATTAAGAATGGAGATTTGGAATGTGTGAGAAAAACTGTATGGAAAAATCCGAGATATCTAATTAGTAATGGGGATACACCTGCAATTTTACAGGCAAATATATTTATAATTACATTTTTAAATATTATATAATCAAATATATGCATTGAACCCAATTTACAATTATAATTATTTATATATATATGTTAGAATTATTATCTAATTATTGGTATAGTAAATCTTCTATATTTTCTTATAGGAAACAACTCTGTTATGTTTTAGATGGGTAATCGCTATAATGCTTTGCATATAGCAGCGAACCAGAACAAGCCAGAAATGTGCGAGTTTATATTGAATACCGTTGGAGATCCTAAGTTTATGCAACGGCATTACGGGGAAGAGGAATGTAAAAAAATGTATTTAAACCCTGCACAAATTATGCAGGATTTATATTTAAATACACCTGACAAAGGACTCAACGAGACTCCGTTGCATTTTGCTGTTAAATATGGTTATATAGATGTAGTTCGGATTCTTGTTTCCTATTCTCAATGCATTAAAACTTTACGAAACAAATATACACAGCTGCCTATAGATGTATGTTTCGAATTTATTTTTTGTTTAATGGTTTTTATCTTTGTGTGTGTGTGTGTATATATATATATATATGTGTGTGTGTAATAATAACTTGATTTTAGATAATATGCAGCAGGAAACATCAAAAAGATGAAAATCTAAAACGTGAGATAAGTATGCTGCTAGAAGATCAATTCTATGTACCTGTGTTAAGAACAGAAGGCAATGCATGTCCACCTATCATTGGAGAACCATTTTCACCAATTAGACCACTTGTAAGTGTTAACTTATACCATTATTAAGATCTGAAAGAATTACATATCGTTAATTCTCTCAAAAAACTGAAGAAAATTTTTTATACCATTTTTTATATTATTATAACATTTAATTTCATCATGTATGTGTTATAGCTTGATGTGATTAATGTCATATATGGTATATTTTTATTATTTTCAGAGTTTGAATAAAGATCCTATCAGCCCACATGTAGAAGTAAAGGCGTTTGCAGGTCCAATGACTAAGTCGCAGGCAGTAGAATTCCGGAAAAAATGGAAAACACCACCACGCGTTACTCCTAAAAAAGGACAGGGTGACGCGTTCAGTATTGGAAACAGTCCTAGCTTAGCTTTGAGGCTGCAAGATACAGAAAAGGGATTAGAACGTGTTGGAAGGTATAAATATATAAATTAAATTCACAAATTGTTAATTGTTATTATTGTTTTTGAGGTTGATATTACTTGTGTAATATATATCTGTAAGAAATATCTTTTGAAAAACTCCACATGAATTATATTTAAAATTAATAATTATTTTAATAATTTTGATATAATTTGTGTATGATTTAATGATATTATCTCTTCCGTACAATTAAATACAGAGTCTGAGTGTCTTTCTCTCTATAAATCTTAATTATTATAATGAATAAATTGTTTTATTTATAATTTTTCTAATATTTTTATATATCTAATATATATATATATATATATATATATATATATATATATATATATATATATATTGTTTAGAGATCTTGCTGAGGAATGTCAAGTGCCTTGGAAGGAATACTGGTCGTTCTTAAAAGGTTTCGCCGATTTCCGGAGTGACGAAGGATTGGTGAAACTCGAAAAGTATTTGGAGCAAAGATTTGATCTACTTTATTCTAGGGTATAAAGACGCATCAAGTAGCTTTTGTTTATGCTTGTAATGTTTATATAATGTTACAATCAATTTATTTAACATTTGTTTTTTCAGAAAAATCAGACTAATAACACGGTGTGGCATACAAATGTGTCAGCAAACTGTCAACAAATACCAAAAATATTTGTTAATGAAGTAGAAGTTTTATGTGATAAATTGCGTTTGTGCTCGTTACATACTGAAGCTGATGAAATCGAAGATGACACAGGTATTTATTTCATATTTTTTATGATATAATCTATTATATATATTATACAATATTTATTTATTAACAGTGATTTTATTATAATTAATATTAATACTAATCATTTAATTTCCATTTCATAGATAGCTCAGAATTTTTCACACCTCCGTCTTCGCCAGAACCTGAGGATGATTCTGATGATGATATGGAGAATGCTGAAGAAGGTCCTATAATATTTATCGAAGGGTAAACAACTATTTTTCATATGGTTATAATACAAGAATATATATCATTTAAACAAAATTTTGCATGATCAATATTTTGTAGGTCTTCACCAACAAAATTAGATCATGCTGTCTATAATGCGCTTTCGTCCACGATTTATCCTGATACGTATCCTTATATTTATCGTTGGCGGCACGATATGCAACTGGCTATGAAACGTGATCCATATAGGTATATTCAAATTTTAATACAATATATGTCTTGTTTTAATTTTATTAAAAATGATAAAATAGCGTGCATTTTATGTTAATTTTTTTCTACTTGTAGATTTAATGATATGAAATTACTCAGGAAAAAATTGTTTGCAAATAATTAAACAAAAAAGGAAATACATCGACAATCTGGATTGCTGAACTTTGGATTAGCATTGGCTTCTTCCTAGATTACAATCCTGTATAACATAAAAAAAAAAAATTAGTTCATCTAAAGTGAGAGCTAATTAATATAATTGACCATAGAAAGTTTTAACTATATTAAGGACGCTCATAAAACTGTATAAACCTTTTTTTATATAATGTTGTTGCATAAACAAACTCTGTATTGTAGATAAAAGTTAAGAGAAAAATGATATATATTTTGAGATGTTTTTACAAAAGACTTGTAACTTGGAAACTTTCGCGATGAAATGTTTAAAACTCTTATCATATACTTCTTTCTAATGTTCATCGTTTTCTTCGCAGTTACAATAAATATTAATTATTGACAAATACGTTTACTGATTTCCATGTGATTCTTCCTTTGTTGTATCTTATATTGAAAATATATATGTTGCTCATGTTTTTCATCAATACTGATGTATTTATTATCAATAATTCTTTATTATACATAATATTAATATTACATATATATTTTTTTAACAGAACATTAATGAGTTTTTTTTTTTTTTTTTTTAGATAATATCACATCATAATCACACGATGCATGTATTATTATTTCATTTTTTTAATCATATTTCTTTTTATTATTTATTATAATTCATATCTTTAATGTCTAATAGCTCCTTCAATTTAATTAAGCGTTAATAGGTGTGGGCGGTGTCTGCTTTAATTGCAAGATAATCGAGCGCATCCGAGAGACGTCCTTGGAAGTGCGAGACGATTTTGGATTAAATTCACAAAGCTTGGCGATGCGTTCCCATTCGGTGCCCGGTTCAACCTCATCCGCTTCAGCAACGAATTGCTTCTCTGCATTCCTATTCATGAAAAAATGCGCATCAGATCAATGCCAAATTACATATCGCGTCAGTTAGTAATATAATGAAACGAAAAATTAAGTGATATATATATTTTATTCGTATATCTCGGTTTACTTTGGAAAAAAAAAAAAAAAGAAAATATATATATATATATATATATAAATTTATATACTTATAAATAATATAATTGAATAATGTGACAAATATGTAATGTGTATATGTATATTGGACTCAAGCTACAGTTCTTTTATAACATTCATGATGTTTAATTGATCCGAACAATTTATTTCTTTTTTTCTTGCTCAGTTTTCATATGAAATATAGTTCTTGGTGTGATTTTGAGATGATTGATAAACATTCGAGGATTAACGAATACATTTAGATATATACTGGTCAATATATGCACATTTCAAATATTGTAAAGCAAAGATAATCTTGAGAATAATTTCATCAAACAATGTTGTTTATATAGTGCAATCTTATAATATATAAAAATGTATTAAGAAGCGATAATGCAATAATTAAGAAAGAAAAAGAGAGATAATTGTGCTTTTATATTCCTGATTCACATTCTGAACAATCAGTGTCGGTGTTCTCAAAATTGCGAAAGCAAATTGTTACAATGCATAAATCATAATGCAATGCATGTTTTCATGCGGATAAAGATATTTTAACTTACTTGGCAGACTCCCTAAGAAGCGAAATTAAAATAATATAATTATATATATATTCTAAATATTTAAAAGTTATTTATAACATATTGAATTAATCATTGATATTAATTGCATTAATTATAACATAAGAATATTTATTCTTTTTTTTTACATAAAACATTTAAAAAATTTTTCCATGTTATTTTTTAATGTAAATATCCTATTATGAGTAAAACTTTCCTGCTATATAATTATATAGTTTGTGATGGGCGCTAATAGATACCAATAATTAATAACCATATTTGATTTCAATTTTAGAGTGCCAATTTTTCGCGAAATAGACGTATATACCAGGAAATAAAAGATTAGTAAAATTACCTGTTAGTAGTTTTCGTCTTATTAATGGCTTCTGCATGATGTTTATACCATTCTTCTAATTCTTTTTTCGCGGCTTCTCTCCATTCTTCCTTTTTCTTCTCCTCTTCCGCATCTGAAAAATTTGCATTCAATGTTACTCGTGTTATCCTCACAAAATAATCATAACAAATGTATTTTAATATTTAATATTTTTATTTTAATACCTTTCTCCTCAAGACGTGCTTTTTGTTCTTCCCTCCATTTTTTGATCTTTTCAGGTTCTTCTTTGACCGGTGCGATTACAGGTGCTGATTCTATATATATAAGAATTTAACTAAAATGCTCTTTAAGGTGCAATTAAAACAACGGGTCTGTTCTTTGCAGCTGAACTGGCCGCACGGTTCAGAGTTTATCTTTTTCTGTCCCCATTGGAAGGGCTCTGAACTGGTGCAGCCAGTTTAGCTCTAAAGAACAGACCTAAGATTTAAAAATATTTTTATACCTGTCACTGTTGATGGTGCTTGTGCCTCTGTTGACTGACTGATGGTATCTACAATTTCAAAACTGCCTTCAGCATCGCCACCTGGGCCAACTTTTAGATTTCCAAATTTCCCAGACAAATCATCTACAAGACATTATTTATGCTTATGGTGTTTGTATATAGATGAATAAATAATATATTTTGACATATAATCAAATTTTATACATATATTTCCTATTGTATGCAAATGGACAAGAAAAATTGCGTGCTTAGCATTCTTTATATATCAAGTCCTATTTACCATCGGTTTGTCCTGCTGCTGCTGCTGCTGCAGCCAAAGTCACAGCCATTGGTGTAATCTCATCCTCTAAACCAGCTAGTTGATCCTGCTCCCTCGCCAAAAACTCTGCCGCTGGATCTACTTCCGGCTCATTAACAAAATTGTCGCCAAACGCGTCCATTACCTGATAGAAATCGGGTAAAATTGGTTATTTAAATAAAAATTTGGAGATATTTTTATCAATAGATTAAAGATATCTCCTAGCAGTAATTCTGTAGCATTATATATTATTTCTTTTTGTCATAAATTATATACATTTTGTATCACAAATTAATGTTTTTGTTCTATACGACAGATTGTTTCAGATAATAGTTGTTAAAATTATAAGATGTATATTTAGTACAAACTACATTTTAAAAAATTCCCTAAATAGTTAAAACGTTAAAATTTATAATAATAAATAAAATAGATAATATAAATATGATATAAATAATATATGGAGAGATGAATTATACATCATATGTCTCTCTCGAAAGAAGTCAAACGTCATTGACATTTGAGGTTAACCGAACCTTGCGATAATCTTTAATCAAGTTCAATATACCGTTTTTTCGTCCGAAAAAGCAAGTTCTATTTGCAGGGCATTCATTCTCACCTCGTAAAAGTACAATTCTCGTCTGGAAAAAACTACGGAATGTATATATGACTTGTCGTTATCCAAGTGAAGGGAATGAAACACCTCCTTCCTCCGATTTACTTCAGCTTTTCTCTCTCTCTCTCTCTCTCTCTCTGTCTCTCTGGTAAATGTCAATCGTAAATCATATATAAGTCGATATCGGTATCGATACGCGTGTGACGCGCGCACACTGCACACATATATGTGTATGTACATATATTATATAAAGAGGTCGCTACGAATGCGCGGCCAACTTCACGATAGACTGAAGAATGAATAAATATTTATTGATTAGAATATATCCTATATAATTACAGTAGGAAAAGATATATATTCATTAAAGAAGATGATAAATGATAACATATAAAACTGTGTGAGGGGAAAAGACAATGCAAATAAAAATAAATTGGACTTTTTCAGCAAAATATTTGTATATGGCGCCAGTCTTCTTAGCTAATGAATCTCGAATTAGGTCACGTTCTATGTTTCATGCTGTCGATTTCGTATCTAGATTAATTATAGTCGAAGATATAGGTCTAGATCTAGAACTGTAAGAGGTCTAGGTAGGTCTAGGCGCGCAACGGAGGCCGGCGACCGGCATTTATGTTTGCATAGCACAGCTGATCGAGCTTTTCATCCGTTAATTTTGTCAATCCGTTTATCAGGATGGGTTTATCTTTAAAGACGTGGCAATTCATCGCGATCTTACCCCCACCAATCGCCATTTTAAATGGCTCAATGTTAGATAGCAACCGCGGCATTGACACGCATAATTGATAATTGTCGATAATGCCGTGCTTACACAGATAAGGCCCTTATTTATAAAATTACGTTAGCTCACGAGTATTACTCGCCACACGAATATGCTGCGACGCGATATGGGGATCCTCAAGCAATTCTGTAACTGCAGGATTCTGCGCGACAGCAGGATTCAGACCGAGGATCTATGGGTGCGTGATGGAAGGATTGTGAATCCGGAGAGGATCTTCTATGATGAGAAGATCAAGCCAGATGTTAGGATAGACTGCGGTGGCGCCCTGATTTCACCGGGATACATAGATGTACAGATCAATGGTATTTAATTTTCTTAAATATACTATTTTTTTTTGTTGTTAAATAAAAAATCAGTAAGTATATCACGTATAAATTGGATCTTTAAATGCAAAATTTAATCTACAAAATGTAGATTGCGAGTCACAGAAACAGAAGAAAAATTGTGGATAAAAGAAAATTAATTCTATCGTGGTAGGAAAGTGGAAAGTTTGTCTCTTCTTTTTTTCTCTAATTATTTTAAAATTAATGCAATAAATCGTCTAACATCTTATAAGAATTATGTGCTTTATAAATAAATGGATAAATTAATATTTGTATTAGGAGGATTTGGCATAGACTTCTCATTCAATGTTGACAATGTGGAAGAGGGCATTGATAAAGTAGCAAAGGGATTGCTAGCACATGGAGTAACATCTTTTTGTCCTACTCTGGTAACATCTCCTAGCGAAGTATATCACAAAGTATTACCAAGAATAAAAAAACGAAATGGTAGTAGCCATGGTGCTTCTGTATTAGGTGTTCACATAGAAGGGCCATTTATTAGCCCAAATAAGAAAGGCGCTCATCCAGAGCCTTATATTAAAAAACTTGATCAGGTAACAGAGAGATACAATTAAATCTGTTATGATTTATATCTGTTCAGAATAGATCTGTAAAATATTATTCAATATGTTATTTCATATATTTTTTAATAACTATATTACTATTTTAGGGATTTAAATCGGTTATTGATATGTATGGAAATCTAGACAATGTATGTTTGTTCACGTTAGCACCTGAAATTCCAAATGCTACACTTGTTATTGAGGAGTTATGTAGAAGAAATATCAAAGTGTCTCTTGGTAAGACAAAGCTCTAACATTTCAGCAATAAAGTATTTATTTATCATGCTATATTTAAATATATAATATATCTTACAGAGATATATTTTCAATATAAAAGTTACAAAAAATTACAAAAGTTAAGAGACTTTTGTAAAGTTTCCTTTTAGTACAGTTTATATGTCATATATTTTAGGACATTCTATAGCAAATTTAAATGAGGGAGAAAAGGCAGTTAAACATGGAGCGTCATTTATTACTCATTTGTTCAATGCTATGTTACCTGTAAGTTATAAAATATAAAGTTCTATATAAATGACTTTTATATTTTAGAAGTTTAGAAGAATCTCGTATAGAAGTTTTTAAATTTTATCTAGTTTCATCATAGAGATCCAGGATTAGTTGGTCTCTTAACGTCCGATCAAATACCATCCGAAAGAATTGTTTATTTTGGCATAATCTCTGATGGGATTCACACTCATCCAGCGGCGTTACGGATCGCTCATAGAACGCATCCCGAAGGTTCATACTTCTTGATCATTATATGTATAGACACTTGCCTCATAATACAATGACAATTTTTGTGAGATTAAAATTAAACGGTTTTTAAGGTCTCGTACTTGTAACAGACGCAATATCAGCGTTGGGTTTGGAGGAGGGAATCCATCAGCTGGGACAATTCAAGATAGAGATACGTAAAGGATGCGCCTACGTCGCTGGAATGGACACTCTGTGTGGTAGCATAACCGAGATGTCCAAGTGTGTGAGACACTTTAAAGATGCTACAGGTAAATTAAAAACATTATAATAATTAAATAATAATAATAAAACAAATATCATTAAGTATGCAATGTGTGTGCACAATACTTGATGATATAATTGCTTTGTGTAGGTTGCACAATAGTCGAAGCCTTGGAAGCGGCGACTTTGCATCCTGCGAGAAGCCTTTGTATCGATTCCTACAAAGGTATTCTTAATTTTGGAGCCGATGCCGATTTTATATTACTAGACGAAAAGTTGGAGCTCCTATCAACGTGGATTTCGGGAGAATGCGTTTATGAGAAGATTCCTGGCAGTACAAAACAACTGGAAGCGTAAACGTAAGTAGATATCCTGGTACAAATAAAAAATCAGTTGTACAAAACAACTGGATATTCTATAATTCGGCTAGTGTACATAAATCGACAGTGACAAGTCTACAATATTGTTATATTTAAAAAGCCTTAAACTTACTTCAGACAATAACTTTTGTATGTTACACTGAGATTTTACTACATTTATACTTATAGTTTTGCACTTGAAAAGAGATTATTTATAGAAAAAAAAAAGATAAAATACTATATACTATATAAAATTTGAAGATTTAATTTCTTTTATTTTTCCGGGTATTGCCTCATGTGAAATCTAAATTTATAAAGACACTATATGATGCCCGTACAAGAGTGAACGTATTTTGCTAAATGAAGGATATTAGAAAAGTTATAGTATTTTCATGTACTCTTTTCTACTAAGATGTAAATATGTAACAATAAATGTATTGTTTTTTAATTTATAAACTTATACAGAGCTTCTCTATGCTCCTTTCCATTTGCATTCTTGGCAAGATTTTCTTTAACTATGTCGGTTTTTGCTTTACTTATTATGTCCTATAAAGCATAGAGATGTCAAATAACATAGTTTTAATAGTTTAATGCTACAAAAATATTTTTACAGAACTATTTTTAAAGAACGATTAGGAATTGCTACGCTACATTAAATTAATCTTAAAGTCTCATTATGTATACTTACAAATTTTATATTAATATATATAAAGCTTTTTTTATACGAGTTTAAATGCAATGAATTAAACGCTACTTAAAAGGAAGAAAAATATTAGATTTTCTGAACAATATTGAAATTTTCACATCACACACACACACACACACACACACACACACACACACGTTGCGTTGCATTTAATATTTGCTTATAGTAATTTTAATATTATGTTTAAACTGTTTTGTGTTGTATAGTATAATAGATTTTTTTTAAATGTAATAAACTTTGATTTTACCTACTCTTCGCTGATGCCTTTTATATATGAAATTAGTAATGGTTAATAAAATAAAATAATCAAATAAAAAAAGAAAAAAAGAAAAGAACAGAACAGAACCTGACTAAATAATGTAAGACAATTAAAAAAGCAAGAGAGTATGTCTTAGTCGATAAATCATTATGTGCGTATGTAGTTGTCACTAATTGATGAAATTAATAAACTGCATCCTTCAAGTTACAAATATATGTGGAGTGCTTGATGCCAAATGTATGCGCAGGGGGGATGTCAAGAAGTACCTAGAATACAATGATTATGTTAATTAATTATATTAATTGTCAATACATTACACATATAACATTTTATTGTTATGTTTATGTATCTTCTGGTACATAAACGTAACTTGTTTGCTATGAAATATATAATTTATATATTTTTATATGTTTCATATATTTGCTATGTTTTTTACATATATTGTATTTATATATATATATATATATATATATATATATATATATATATATATATATATATAACCTATATTTATAATTAATACATCTTATATAAAATTATATATATATATATATATATTTATTATATATAAATATATATTAAAAACATTTATAAGTAATGTACATTTTATCTACGGCGGTACCTTTTCCGGACAATGCGCTCCGGGTCCCGGGATCTGCAAATGATCATCGGGCAATGGGAAACGGGCGCTTATGCTATACGCCGGACTTTTCGGTCTGATTGCATCCGGTCTGATGGTCTCGTATGCACCTGGCCCGGGCACGAGAACGCGATCGTCCGTAAAAACCTTTTGCCTACCGGATATCGAGTAAGCGGGCGCCGCTTTCTTATTACCTTCCTTAGTTGTACCGAGGGCGGAGGGGATGTTATATATATTAGGCGCTGAAATGTTCAATCGTGGATCTATTTCTTCAGAAATTCGGTACTCGCGCAAATAATTACATTATTTCTCATAAACCATTTCATCCACCATTTACGTCGTATTTTTTTTCTTTTTTTTTTTTTTTATACGTCTAACATGTTTTATATCTTTCCGTAAAATGGAATTGCATCCCATCAAATAGATATGATATAGGTGGAACCAAGAGGCGATAAAAAAAGATCAAATTATAGCCAATTACTGCGACAGACTAATTCAGTGCGTGACATGTCAATATACAATATATGCGAATATAAAATTGCTACGATGTAACATGCTTCGATATAACATGCATCATCGGCGTTTACCCTTAATCCTTGGGGCTGAAATTGTTACATCGGACTGATTATTTACCTGGAACATCGTCTGGTCTGCTCATGGGCGGTCTGAGGCCAAAAGTAAATTGCAATGCTTTCTCCAACAAAAGCATTGCTTTTTCCGGATTGTATTCGCCAGGACCTGGAATGTTTTACAATTGAAAGATAAATTAAAAATTGTAAATTAGATTGTATGTGCGTGAAAATCAATGATAGATTATTGATAAAAATAAGATATAGAATATTGATTATAAACTTGAATAATACAACATTGAATAAAATACTTGATAGAATACTTGCAATAATTATAATTATAATACTTGTAATAATTATAATATTTACTTATATATAAGCAATTATAAATATTATAAATATTGTATATTATATATACAATATATATTTGTTTTGAAACATTAAATACTTGATAGAATATTTGTAATAATTATAATATTTGCTTTTATATAGCAAGTTAAAACAAATCTTGTATAAAAACCAAATTTACAGTGCAAAGATAGGGATTTGTTTTACATTATTATATAATGTGAAACAAATCCCTATCTTTGAATATAACATATATGTATATATATATATATATATATATATATATATATATATATATATATGTTATATTCTAAATTTTGTTTTATAAATCTATAAAAATTAATTCAAAGAGCAATAATAAAATAACGAAATGCACCTGGTATAGCATCCTTCTCGTGGACTTCGGTTTTAACGCCGAAGCTATATTGCGGTGAGTTAGATATGTTTACTTTCTCGGGACTGTACGTACCGGGAGCTGTAAATGAATTATAAAATATTTTTGTATTCTTGAAAGATATTGATCATATTTATCACATTTACATCCCGTGTGCTAATACTAAAACACATATTTAGGGAAAGCATACATAATATTTATAGAGCATACGTAATATTTATTACACATGTTTTATCACAATAATATCTCATAAGAATTAAAATATTAAAAATACATAGAATTTCACACATTGCATTTCAAAGATTCTAAAAATCCACCATCTATTTCAGTACCTATTTCACTTTTTTCTTGTCTTCTCACATATATATACACCGGCATACATACATTATTAGTATTGATATTATTATATACAATGGTTTTTCTGTAGATTAGTAGGATAAAGCATTTAATGTACCTATGACATGCCTACTTTAGACTCACAGTATAGATAAACAAGAAAGCAAGACAATGGATTACATTAACATTTCTTCAACTCACACCGATTACCTGGTGTATCGCTAGACCTATGCAAGGGCTTTCTGTTACCAAAACTGAAATAGGGTTTATGTTCCAAATGTTGAGCTTTTTCCGGATTGTAACTACCAGGGCCTACCGAAGCAATCAGATTAAATTAATATTTCTCATTTTAATTATATTCTCGTTTATATTAAATCATTAGAAAAAAAAACGGTAGATTAGTTTTCCGTTAGTTTTTACACCATTACCTGGTGTATCGCGATGATTATGAAGAGGTTTTCTACTACCGAAACTGAAATAGTATTTATGTTCCAGATTTAGAACTTTCTCCGGAGTGTAATCGGCAGGGCCTGCCAAAAGCAATCAGAAAATAATATTCATTATTCGATTATTATCTTTTTTTCCTACTATTGTACTGTGTATAGCATTAATCCGCTTAAAAAATGTTTACTAAAGATGCAATGTTAAAGCTGGGTTAATCCACACACCGTTACCTGGTGTATCTTTAGGTTTATCCAAAGGTTTCCTATTACCAAAACTGTAATAAGGTTTATGTTCCAGATTTAGAGCTTTCTCTGGTTTGTAATCAGCGGGGCCTACAGAGGCGAGGTAATCAGAAATTAATGTTGTTCTATATATATTTACTGTTCGCACATATTAAATTCTCTCTTCGCGTGTTAACGATACGTCCAAGAAAAGTGTATATCTCGGAAAAAGAGATTTATCCAGATGACTCTCACCTGGATTGTCGTTCAGTTTTCCCCGTATTCCTCTCCCAGTCAAACTGTATTGCGGTCCCTTGTCCAAGTTTACTTTCTCAGGACTATACGTGCCAGGCGCTGCGACAATACGTATCAAAAATTAATAATTCCAAGAACATCGCAATCGCCTTTTGAGGAAATATCAAAACATACCGGGAATGTCGTCAGGCTTCAGTGCGATTCCTTTGCCAGTCAAACTATACTGCGGCCCTTTGTCCAAATTTATCTTCTCTGGGCTATAAGTACCAGGCGCTGTGTGAAAAAAATAAACATATAGCTGACATATAGTAAGTTTATGTTAAAAAAGATGTGATTTTAATTTTAAATTTCGCGATATGGATTAGTATATATATTAATTATACCTGGTGTATCGCTGGGTTTATCGAGCGACGTTCTAAATCCGAAACTGTACTTTGGCGTAGTATCCAATTTCACCTTCTCAGGTGAGTATGCACCTGGTGCTGGAAATAAATCTCTTTTGTTACGCTGCTTTATCTAAAAAATTACATATTTTACGTGCATTTTTATATACCTGGTGTGTCAGCAGGTTTCTCGACAGGCCGTTTACCGGTCAAGCTGTACTGCGGTCCTTTATCCAAATTCACCTTTTCTGGACTATAAGTTCCAGGTGCTGCAGAAAAGAAATAAATGCATACAATAATAATTCAACTTGTGTTGAAGTAAAACATGTCTTAAATTACCTGGTGTATCGCTGGGCTTGTCCAGAAGGGGTCTAAGACCGAAACTGTATTGCGGCGTACTATCCAATTTTACTTTCTCGGGCGAATATGTGCCAGGTGCTGTGAAAATCGTCTTGTTGTACTACTTGCTTTAAAAAGATACGTAT
Organism: Polyergus mexicanus; assembly: GCF_030449975.1. Taxonomy (NCBI): domain Eukaryota; kingdom Metazoa; phylum Arthropoda; class Insecta; order Hymenoptera; family Formicidae; genus Polyergus; species Polyergus mexicanus. Next base: position 334,159 of record NW_027223337.1, read on the forward strand.
TTGACGCGTGTTCTTATAGATACCTGGTGTATCTGTGAGTTTTTGAATGGTTCCCTTGCCAGTCAAAGTGTACTGTGGCCCTTTATCTAAATTTATTTTTTCTGGACTATAAGTACCAGGTGCTACAAGATAAAGGCGAGATGAGAATATGCGATGAGGACTTATGAGTTTTATATTAAATGCAATGTATTATTTAATTACCTGGCGTATCGCTGGCTTTGTTTGGGGCGTGCTTAATTCCGAAACTGTATCTCGGCGTATTATCCAATCTGACTTTCTCAGGGGAATATGCGCCGGGCGCTAAAAACCGCGTTGTTGTATAATTTATATTTACAGATTACATATTTCTCTTCACATGCATAATTTTTATATACCTGGTGTATCCGCGGGCTTTTCGGAAGGTCCTTTGCCAATTAAACTGTATTGCGGCCCCCTACCCAAATTTACCTTTTCCGGACTGTAAGTACCCGGTGCTGCAAGATAGAAACAAACACATGCCATAATTAGTATGAAATAATGTTATAATCGTCTTTAATATATTATGACAATAATATATTAATTAGCCGGAGTATCATTAGGTTTCTCCAGAGAAGGCCTAATTCCGAAACTGTATTTCGGCGTAGTATCTAATTTAACTTTTTCGGGATTGTATGTTCCAGGCGCTGAAAATCACTTTTTATATAATTATTCATCATTACATTATATCACTACAATCCGTATTTTTTAATTTCTTTAGCATTAAATATAACTATAATGTTTGTCTCTGAATCTTATTCTAATATTTAATTATTTCATTCTTATATTTAATACGTGACAGTTGCATTTCACTAACACAATCTGTATTGTATATAATATATCTATATATTAAAAAAGATATTGTATAAATTACAATTTGCGTAAATACAAATCTACATCTATGGCTTTATCATACCTGGTGTATCGGCGGGTTTTTCGGTAGGTCCCTTGCCACTTAAGCTGTACTGGGGTCCTCTATTCAGATTCATCTTTTCGGGACTATAAGTACCGGGCGCTAAAAAAAAAGAAAAAACAAATATAATGTTCGGTATTCAACAAATCATAATAAATATACTATACATACCCGGTGTATCACTCGGCTTCTCCACAGCGGGCTTTAGCCCAAAACTGAATTGTGGTGATGGATCCAGCCTCACCTTTTCGGGACAATATGCGCCTGGCGCTATCCAAGAGAAAAAAAAAAATCACTGGGTTTTTTTTTTTTTTTCTTTACAAAATAAATACGACTATCTCTATGTACCTGGTGTTTCGTTACATTTCTCGATTCGGCCTTTACCGATTAAACTGTATTGAGGACCCTTGTCCAGGTACACTTTCTCTGGACTGTACGTTCCGGGTGCTACATCAAAATGAAACAGAAAGAAATAAAATAAACGGCAATAAATGTGTTTATGACGAATGTGTATACATGGAAAATAAAACGTACATATAAGATCTCCTTTCTTCTATCTAATAAAGACGAGAAGGAATATCATAGATCGTTTAATTACTCGTAACTAATATTCTTTAATCTTATAAAACACTACTATCAAAAAAAAAAATCTCTTATAATAATTCTATATCTATGTATCTATTGATACATATTTTTATAAAATAGAAATAAAGAAAATTTATATATTTGTGTAATATGTCGAACAAGATTAAAATTGAATGATTTCAGAATACGCGCATTCGTTCGTATTCAAAGAGATTTTAAATTATACTTTGAAATCTCGACTTTCTCCTTCGTATTACCTGGCGTATCGCTCGATTTATCGAGCGATGTTCTAAGTCCGAATGTGAACTGCGGCGTACCGTCCAGCCTCGTTTTCTCGGGATGATAAATACCTGGAGCTAGACATACTTATCGATAAATTTTACAAGTTTCCAATTTCCGCGAGCGGCTATTTTCTACTTGCATTTATCGCCAAGTCTCTCTAGATTAATAGACATGGAGAAGGATGGATATTAACGGGAGATGTGGAGTTATAGAAAAGGGGGACATTCAACATATCGCGAGGCATGCAGCAACAAAACTTACTTTACGATAAGCGATACTACTCTGTCAATGTTTTACGTATGCAGCTAGCATTTTTAATTACACTCTATCAATTTAATTGCACATTTCTAAATATCGAATACAATGAGAAAATACATTTTGTTACCTACTATATATTGTTTTATATTTACCACTATATTAATCAATTCTATATTATATTAATCACAATTATTCTTAGCTACATCGTAGATATCACATGTGCATAATTAATTACTGTGGGAGAGGGAGAAGACTCGGAAGTAGAAATTGTTGCTACTACGATCTTACGAGAGATTTACAGTGCGTCTTGATAAGTTCATTATACGTTCAAATCGCTAAATTACGTGAGTGAATGTTTATACGTTAAAAAAAAAACCACTAATCTGTACCTAAACAGTGATTCTTCGGCGATAATAGTTTCGTATATCGATTTTTGAGGTGCTACTCCTCAACTGAAGTTCCATGTGGTTAATCGCGATTGCGGTGTGGCATCGATTATCCTAAACACTACACATACACACATGGTGTCTATATAATAATATAATGTAGCATACATGAATTTTTTTATGATTTATATATATATGTATCAGTCTATTAATTATTAATAGAGAATTTTTATAATATATTATACTTTGATAATTTAAAAAGACAATTTACTGATAAAAATAATATCATTCCTTGTGTACAATAAAAACAAGAATGTTATTTTAAATAGAAGAAATTAAATAACATTCAATAATTATTATAATATTAATATACAATTTTAAATAATGCGATTTTGTATGATTTTTATTTTGTTATGATACATCATTGGTGAATTTCATTAATATACAGAGTTGTAATCATGCTAATTTAACGTTGTTTTTAGTATTTTATTATATTTTTTTGCGAATATTTTTACGCGCTTTTCTTAATATTTACCGAAGATTAGCATACAAAATATTCGAACCACGATTATTTAAGTTGCATAATTACCAGGAATATCACTCAGTTTTTCCGACACAGCTTTTACACCAAAAGTGAACGCTGCTACTATTTTGCAGGAGAGATTTACGATTTCAGCGCGATAGTCGGTCGGTGCTACAATTGAGATGCAATATTTCATGTTCCGATATTTATTGTGACATAATACGACGTAAGTGGTGTCTCAATCGTGTGTATTTGTTCATATAAATTTTCTTGATTACGAAAAGGAAAATATTTTTGTTGATGATATTCATCGCAATGATTTCTATTTAAAAGATATGTGAAATTATGTATCTTAAATATATAAAACGATATAAGCATCTTTTAAATAAATTAAATTGTGTAAATTCTATATTTAATAAAATAAATATAATTGTGGACGGGTACGGCACATTTTTTGTGAACTTTTAGAATCGCGCGCCAAATGATTTTTAGAGTTTCTCTCAACTCTGTTGAAAAATTGTTGAAATCTCATGTTATTTAAAATTCGACTTACCAGGTGTACAGCTAATTTTCTCGAGTTGCGTCTTAACGCCAAAGGAATATTTCGGCGAGCTATCCAGAATTAATTTTTGCGCCTTCTGCGGATCATAATCGCCTGGTGCCGGTGTAATTTCCGGTTTCGTCGATTTCGTTCGGCCGTGCAGCGACAAGGCGGGTGCGGCATCCTTTCCTAAAAGATTTTTATAAACTGCTATGTACTACCGCGTTATTTATAAAAAAATTTGCATATATTTAAAATATATTAATAATAATTAAAAGATTTTCATTATATATAACACAAATATTGTAATTTTCATAAAAATATTTTTTGTACAATTTTTTATATATAAAAAGCATAAAAAAAGAGGCACTCAAGATTAAAATATCCCAGTTTTAAATTTCAAGAATTAGAAATTTTTCACATAAATATTATAATGCAAAGCTTACGTTGAAATACCAATCGAAAATTAATGTTGATGAATTGAAATATGTATCGTATTTAAATCAGGTCAATCTTTTTTAAAATCGTATACATATCGATCGCGTGTAGAGTACTATTCAGCTACAGAGTGAAGAAATTTCGTGAACGTTGGCTATTAAAATGTATCATTCTTCTGGAATATCAGGTTTGGAGTTTGGTCGATACCTCGGCCGACGCATAGCGGAATTTGCAAGTTCGCGAAGCAATGGCGCATTTATAACGCACATTATAACTCATCTCGCTCAATCTTAATATTATTATTGTATGTATCGTATTTCGTTTTGTCATAAAAATAGTAGCTGTTGTTCACATATCACTTATTTTAAGTCAAAATAGATTCTAGTTAAACATTTTAATTAAATCTGTTAAGCGAGCATTTTGTATCTAATTACTCATATTTTAAACATTTCGATTAAAATTTTGTAAACGAATATTTTATTTATGTGACGTATTTACCTTTTGCATTAAGTCCAGAAACATTGTATTGTCCAGGGCCAGGTCCAGGGCTATTATTCTTCGTCGAGTGCCTGAACATTTTTTTAATGACATTAATGATTTGTACGTAAAATTACGTTACGTCTGCTTTCAAGATTTGAACGAAAGAATCGCGAGTTATATTAAATAACAACAATCATCACTTTAGATTTACAATATGAAACCGTGAACAGTTTTATTCTTCCGAATATAGTGCATTATACATATATACATATACAAAAATTAATCTATCGAAAAATTAAATTGAAATGATCAGTTCTACCTGCTGCCAAAAGAAAATGCTGGCGCCCTTTCCCGTTTAGAATCTGGAACTGTTTTTCCTGTAAATGTAACATCAATTATCATATTATATAATGCCATAGACCTACATATTATCGAAAAAAATTTAATAAAAAGTATTTGCGTAACTAACTTAGGCGAGAGAGATATCGCAAAACGACATTATTATTACGATGCGGAAGTACGATCGTCTCTTTAATTATAAAGTTCCGCGCATGCAGCTTGTACAATATATCATAAATGCGTAATGATCGAGATGCAATTGTGTGGATCATAGTTGTACACGATATATTAATTAATATGTAAGTTCGCACGAGCGAGTGTCACCGTCGAACCAATTCCTATGAATTATCAGATCTCTATTAGTTATTGTGCAAAAATGGGCAATGCTCCGTTCATTCATATGCCTATAATTGCGACGCTCTATTTTCTTTCAGGAAATTAATTTTAATGAACGATTTTTAATGAACAGAATTATAATAGAGAAATATAAAGAATTATTAAAGAAGTAGTTCTTTTAGCAATGATCATTATTTATTGGTGTCAATTTTTGCGAGAAGTGAATGTAATTCTTACCGATTAGCGGCGGTAAAGTTACACAGGCTGGCCCTGGGCTGCTATATTCGGCGGCAATCGGACCTCGCCTTTTCGTGGGTGTCCAAGGTTTCTGTGTCACTCCAACCATGTTGCTCAAAGGATGTGTCCCCTGAAATTTAGAATATAATGACATCTGTTCTATAATATGTTATGATGAAAGAAAGTGATAGTTTATAAATCTTATAAAATATAATTTTGTATTAATGTATTTTAATATATAATAACATTCGTATAGCACATAATATATTATAAAATACGCACAGTGAAGGATATTTAAATTATTCATATGTGCCGATGTTAAAACGCGTATCTCTATGGTTTTCTCAAGCTCGCGAAACTTCAGTAATCGAGTAATCGAGATCCTCTCCGGTAAACAACAAAACGCGTATTGAACGCGACGTCCATGAATTATGCAATGGAGGTCGACCTCGAAGTCTCGGGGGCACGATACAGAAACGATTCACGGCGAACCATATAAGAGCATGTCCGTGATGGGCATACGCAGCAATCGCCCACCACCCGAGAGTTCAGGCCCATCTCGTAAACGATTTTCAAAAATACCCAAATGCACAGTAGCCGATGATGATGAATGATGATGATTCATGACCTACTTGCCATACGGAACAGCGCGTGATGCGTTGATCACCGATGCATAAAGTGCACTGTACTTTCTATTAGAATCCGGGATATGTTCCGGACAATTTACAATTTTATAATAAAAGTTTCAAAGTTTCTAGAATTAACTTTCTCTTCTTTTTTTTCAAAGTATCTTTACTTTTCTTCCACGCCATAATGGTTTCGATATAATTTTTCACGTAATTTTAGGTTCAAGAGATATAGATCCTGATTTAAACCCCTTTTCTCGAGAATCCTACAATTTAGAGAGAAACCTTTTTCTAGAAAATTCTTATATTTATTGTTGTGTTAAAATAAAAAAAAATAAAAATTTTTTATTAATTTCACAAAAAATAATATCAAATGCTTAAAACAAAAAAAAATATTATTATATTTTCAGACGCATATATAACAGCGTTATTAATATTTGGTATTAGATCATATCCCGATTTTACGCGCATCAACGAAAAAGTCGGAGAAATATGACGGAATTTAATAAGCGGCACCCACGACGTGCAAAATGTTTTATAATGACTGATCCCTGATGGTTACCGACTATGGCAGAGATGATCGAGTACGTTACTCACTTATGCCGAATTTCTTACATCATCGCTCATTACGGGATTCTGATAAAATGAAAGAGAAGGCTAGAGCGAAAAGAAATCCGGGCGCAAAATATGAAACAGTAACAAAAAAACCATAAAATATTAATTAGATAATGAAAGAAACCATGATATATTAATTTTACACTATATTTTTTATACAAGATTCATACCCCGAGATCATTCGTTTTAAAAAATCTTTAGAAGCGTGAATCTTTTTAACAATTATATACTCTACTATCATTAATCATTAATCGAAATGTTGCCACGTGATGACGTGGAAATATTTATAGGGAGTATCAATAATGTTATGAGCGATATTACTCTCTTCTCTTCCCGCATCACATACTATATATATCGAAATGACATCACGTTGTATGGACATATCTACGGTAAAAACGCGCCTGTGTATCGAATACGTTCGCTGTATATCCATATTGAGGTGATACACGATATAAGTATCGATACACACGCAGCATTTCATTAGCCAAATATGGGAATGAAAGTGGAATGGTAAATCTGATACATAAGAGTACATGAGAGTACAAGCGTACTGTAACGTCGCCAAAATTGGAGGGACAGATTGAGAAAGATTGAGAAACCTGCGACAAAAAATGCGAATCTCTTACAAAATAAACGACTCTCTTAAAGAATTCGACGGGAAGAAATATATTATTGACACAAGCTCTCTCATTTAAATAATAAATTTTATGCCAAAATTTTATTACGGATTAACGTATATAAGAGACAGCCTATACAAAATTTATATAGTCAACAAACCGATGTTTTCACAGACATCGTCCTATTGACATTATCATATATTCAGAAAATTTCAGGGATACTCTATTATGTTTTACTAGCAAGAAGTTTGTAATATTACTATTTAGAATATTATGATAAATGACAGAAAGATATGAGAAATAAATAATACAAATAATAAATCACACACACACACGTGCACGCGCGCGCATCTACTGATATTATAATAAATTAAGGTTCTTCCTAAATTGATTTAATTATAATGAATAAAATATATCAATATTGGTTCATTATTTGCAAGAAGAAAGACAAAAATCTGTTTATCTGTTGAAATAATATGCGGGAAAGATGAGCGATCCAAATTGGTGTCATTATCCTTGTTGTAATTCTAATATCGCTGTTGTTCTCAGCAAAATGGAAATTGTAATAATATATTGCTACATATTATTATTACCATTATTTACATTAAATTATATCGCGTTACGTCGATAATGATATATAATAAAAATAATGAACCATCTTCGAATTAGTATGTCGTAATAGCTAGCAATTTCATTAAAACAACATTACATATTTATTGTCTCTCTCTCTCTCTCTCTCTCTCTCTCTCTCTCTCTCTCTCTCTCTCTCTCTCTCTCTTTCTCGATAACGTAGTAGAATACTTTTGAGATTTCCTGAATATTGTGTTATTGTCAACATCACGGGACGATGTCCGTGAGAACATTGATTGATCATGAACTCTATAAACTATTTTTTAAAAATATGTAAATTCATAATTAAATTTTGACATGAAATTTGTTATTAAACTAAAAGTTTATTAATAAAATATTTTTCTATAAATTATGTGTTAAGGCATTAGCGATTATCTTTCTATATTAACGATTATCATTCTGATATTGATTTAAAAATTTATTATCCGAGCAAAAAATTTCTTTTAGAATATGTATCTCTTTATAGAAATCCACGATCTTCAAATACTTTTGCCATCAATCAACAATCAGTGTTTAAACATTACTTAATAATTAAAAATTTCATTGAAACAGCGAATGTTTCTGTAATGATATTATTCAAGTCTACAGAATACACTGTTTCCTAATATTCTAGATATAAGGCATTGATTAATAACTACAATTAATTTCACTATTATTTTTCCAAATTTATTCGAAATATACGCATACGATGTATCTGATTTTGCGCTCCGATATCTTTTTATGTCAACAATATCATCGATCATCGTTAACATTAATCCCCCACAATCTTTGCAACATACATTTATACATCATTGCGCGAACTTTCGCGCAATGTTGTAATGTATTCATGTTACCTTCAATCATCCCAAGTGTGAGTTTACTTACTCAATATAAAAAATCCGTAAATAAGATGAGATATGTCGGCAAGTGCCGAGAATAGTCGATTATCTTATCAATGAGATGATTTCGCTGACTCGCCGCTAACGATTTGGGTGAGACCGCTGACTGAACACTTGGACGTACACCTGAGACGCGTTGATTTGCGACTGAGTAAGTAAACGTCAAGGTATCGCAGCATGTTTCCCGGAATCCGCGTTCCCCACCTTTCGCAGTTCACAGTGACTGGGACAATCTGAAACGCAAGCGCCTGATGATAGCTTGCCTCGCGTACAGAGATGGAGCATATGGTTCGCCGCGTAGAATTTAGTGCACGAAGCGGACGAGTCTGAATTATTGTATAATAAAAATCTGTAATAAATATTGTATATTAATAAAAAAATGTTTGTGCATTCTTTAGATATTGTAAACCTAATTTAAATTTAATGCCAAACTTTTATCTGTATTCTTAACATCTGCAGATAATCCATGAATGAAATTAATAATAGCAACTTTTAATATTAATAAATATCTCATTGAAGAATAAATCAAGTCTAAAATCGCGAAAGCTCTTAATTCGGCTTATTTTCTCAATCACTTCATCTTATTCTAATTAAATTTAAAACTTGATTAATCGATTAAAATTGAAAAGTTTCAACTTCTCGGACATTTCGCAAATATAAATTCTATTAATTATTATTTTTTGTGTTGTCAAGAAGTAATTACTCTTATCTTTGATACAAGAATGTATTTATTTTAATGTGCAACTAATTTTCTTTTTATTACCTATGCCATTTATCATCATGGTCTAATGTCTGTCAGCAGAAAACTTGTCAGTAAAGAGGAAAAAAAAAAAAAAAGAGCTGGTCAGCAGACAGATAACAAAGAACGAGCAATTTTTATCTTATCGCAATTTATGTCTATATAACTTACAGAATTTTAACTGTTGTGTTCTTTATGGCATGAGTTCTTAATTTTAGTTGATCTTTTTTTCTCGATGGCCAGGATACGATAAAATTGATAGCGTCGAAGATGGAAATCGGGAATGTCAGGGAATGCGTGGGTTGCGAAATCCATGTATGGCCGATAATATTGTAGAAACAAGAGGACAATACCATCACATATTTAAATAGCCAAATCTGACGTCATGTGCTATTATTCTGCAAAGGATAAATAAAAGCTAAATTTCGAGTTATTCTCTCTAGCATAGATCGAAATAAATACAAGAATATTTTTTGCTTAGAGGCATTTAAAAAAAAAAAAAAAACTTTTCTTCATTTTTTTTAACAATGAAATGATATCTAAAATGTTGAGAAAATAAAATAAAAATATAATTGTCATTTGTTATGTATATTCAATTTTTAATCACTTGTAATTGAATATTATCATTGTTTCGACATGAATAAAATATCAACTACTAGTCAAACAATCTGTCATTAAATCTAAAATACAAAATTCTGAGAAACATTTCGTATAAATGTAATTATTTCAGAATTTTGCAATATACTAACTAAACAAGGAAAAAGTAATAAATTACCTATATGTATTTCATCAACGGTTCACAATGATAATGAAATTTCACTGTAATTGTGAAATTCTCATCTCCTATAACGATTCACGGCTGCGTTTTAATGTCTTTTTTTTTTTTATTCGTGATATAATCCACGAGACCGAAGGATATTCTATTCCTAAGGAAACCGGTTGAACCATTATATTTGTATGTCGGCGTGAAAAGAGACACTGTTGTTAGCCACGAGAGCGTGTTGGACACTTGATCGCTCTTCTCCCTCTCCCTCCTCGTCGCCGACGTCGCAAAGCGAGCGAGTCTGGTCAGCAGAGTTGGAGCTCGACGGGTCTGACTAGATGTTGAAGCACGAAGAATGTCCAGTTATACGTATTATTAATCGCAGGTGCGTTACTTTATTAATCCACTGCGTATGCGATATATGTTTGCGCCGATGTGTCGTGAGGTATAAGCGTACGCGATGCAATCGCGAGTGTAGGATGTTCTCTTCTCGAGAGGATCCAAATCTCCTTTCTGTAAGAGAAGAATGCTTGATTGCTCTTTTTCATCTTGTTTGTGCAGCCTCCCAATGTGTGACACTTGAGTGCGCTTCTGCATTAAATGTATACATAATAAATCGAAAGAAAAAGATTTTGAAAAAAGATTCGTGAAAAATGTCGTTTGTGCAAAATAATAAATATTATACAGAATATCCTGATCGAGATCGATTTTCAATTAATCCATGAATATTGTTCGAAATTATATGTTAATGATTTCGCAAGAAATATTTCACACGAGGAATAAAGAGAAATTCTATTAAAAGGTATGTCAAAAGCAATATTTCATCGATTAGTCATCAATCTTATTCTAATCACTTTTCACCTGTTGCATTCCTAAACTTTACGCATAAGAGCTATCAAATTAAAATAACATTTAATAAATAATTATATAAATTATCTATTGATTACATTTATAAAAAAAGATAAATATTAATTACTTGAAATATTTTATATCGACAGGTAAAATACGTAGATGAGAATATTGAACAATTCTGAAGTCAATCTCTATCTGGATATCTTAAACAAATGTTTATACTTTTCTTTCCCTGCGTTTTTCAAATCGATCGAGTAAAGCGAGAATTATTCTGTTGACAATTCTACGCGCATGTTTCGAACTTAAATTAATTCTAAACGACAGGAAGCGTTCATCCGGACAGTACTTTTATCGCGAGGCTAAAAGCATTCCGCAGTTGGAAACCCGATCGGGTCTATTGTCGAGCGATAAGTGAAAATGTCGGTGGAGCGAGAACTCTTTTGTGCTCCTGAAATAATGCGAATAAAACGCTTAATTGGCACTCTAATAAATCGTGCCGATGAGATCACGATTGGGGCCGTCATACGGCGACAGCTTTACACCCACGCATGAAACTAAACTATATTTTGCAAGTATATATTTTATATATACACACAACTATATATGCATACAGACGACAATATGTCATTTTTTGTTCCATCTGATGTTTTATGCACATGTTTCCATGAGAAGCTTCTCATGCACAAACGACGAGCGGAAGCTCGCCCGACGAAAAAGGCAATGATCCTTTTTTCGAGTACACCAACGTTAGCAAATAAATAATGACAGCAACTATTTTCTTACATTTAGCTCCAAGGAATTTGATCTAATTGCACAAATATCGCATGAATGAATTTTTTTTTCAAAATACAATATTTATGCATATTTTTTCATTTGTACTAATTTAAAAAATGCTTGAAATATTTCATATGTACTAATTTAAAAAAATATGCATTAATTTTAAATTAACAAAACTTTAATGTTTTTTAAAAAATGATTCGCTGAAAAGACAATGCAATTTATATATATTAGATTTTCTGATGTATATATATAGGAATTAATAGAAATAAGTTGCATTTTAAATATTCAATGTCAATATTCTAAATTTGATTATATCACCAATCTTAGGCAAAATGGATTTGGAAGAGAATTTACTGCAGGAGCATCTGCTGAACGTCTACGATTCTTCCCCTACCAACACCCAAATTCTTTACAATCTTCTGCTGGACGCACTACGATCCAAGGATTTTCGTTCCTTCAAAAATACTGTGGAATATAGCTTGAGGAAACAGGCACCCGCTTTAAACATCAACTACGTTCACTCCAATCATTCGGAAGAGACGTGCCTTGACATAGCTAGTAGAAATGGTTTAACGGAGTTCGTAGAGTTTCTATTGCGCAAAGGAGCGAATCCAAATAGGGTGAATGAGGCACACAATCGCGCTCCCATTCATTTCGCCACCGAAGGCGGACACGTGGATACGCTGGCAGCTTTGTTGGCGGAGCCAACGATAAATCCGAATCTCGAGGCAGGACAGCAGACGGCTCTGCATATCGCGGTACGGAAGAAGAATCTCGCATGTGCCGATCTGCTGTTAGAAAGAAATGCCAGCGCTAGTATTCCCAATAACAAAGGCCTGACGGCCCTCCACTTGGCAGCGATGAAGGGACAGCGCGATATGGCGGAACTGATACTAAATAAATGCCGACAGTGTCCGGACGTGGACAGTTACAGAGATTATAACCATCAAACGACGCGAGAAGTGCTTCAACAAAAGTTGCCGGAATTATTATTGCCGCCCAAGTGCGAAAACCGAGAGGCGAATGCACACGATCTAAAGTATTATCTGATCGCTAATGATGAGACGAATTTTTTAAGGAGTCTGGAACTCGTCAAAATGGAGGTTCTTCACAGTGTGGCCGAGGATTTGCTGGAGATGGCCGCGCAACGTGATTTGCATGAGGTCGTGGTGGGAATTCTGGAAAAACTCAAGGGAAGTCTCTTCAGCATAAAGCAAGCTGCGCACGTGGCTGTTGAACAGGGTAATCACGCTATTCTTCAGCAATTGCTAAACGTGGAGCCTGAAGTGGCAAATGATCTAATTCTAAATGTCTGCCTGGAGCTGGGAATGCCAGGAAAACGAGGAGTCGACAATACGTCTGATCGATTGCAGTGTCTAAGATTAATCCTGGAACAAGAAAACGTGGATGTTCGATGTACTGACAGTAAGTATATCACGAATAGCACTTTCTAGATAATATATATAATTAAAGAATATTTAAGCAATATTTCAATGTAAATTCTTATTATAAAGTTCTTTTACTTACAGATAAAGGCAACACACCACTGCATTACGCAGCCAGGGCGGGTTGTCGCGAAGCGATAACTTTGCTCCTCGAGCGAGGCAGTTACATCGGCCATATGAACAACTTCAACGTACCGCCCATCGCCGACATCCCGGTGTGCACGTTGTCGCATTACTTTGATGATTGTCTACAGACACGGAAGGAGCGGACAAACGAATACACAATTGAATTCAATTATCGCTGTCTGATGCCGCACGACATTCTCGCGGGATACGACAAGAGTCGTCGGACAACTTACGAGATGGAAGTATTCAAATACATCGCTTGCAACGGCGCTCTCAAACACTTGCTGAAACACCCGTTGCTCTCGTCCTTCCTTTTCCTCAAATGGCATAGGATACGGCACATCTTGTATGCGAATTTTGTCTTCTACGTGATCTTCTACTTTTTGCTAAACGCTTACATTCTGGGCATGACTTATGACAATTCCGCGAATAAAAACGGAACGCAGACGGTCAACAACTCGAACGATGCTACTCTGGGAAGTACCTTGCAAATCGCCTGGTATCAGAACAATCTCCTATGGATTTTCACCACCGTGCTGTTGCTGCTCTTTATCTTCCGAGAGATCCTCCAGTTCATCTCCTGTCCTTGGCGTTATCTGGAAAACTTGGGCAATTGGTTGGAAGCTGCGTTGATCGTGCTGACTTTCGCCGTGCTGTGCGGCGCGGGACCCCAGGTTAGCGCCATAGTGATCCTTTTGTCCGCGTGGGAATTGGTGATCCTAATTAGTCAACATCCGCGCATGACCACCGGTATCGAGATGTTCCGAACAGTCTCTTTCAATTTTGCTCGCTTCCTCTTCCCATACGCGTTCCTCATCCTCGCGTTCGCTCTAGCTTTTTACACGCTCTTCAAAGACGGCGACGACACGAGCTTTCCTGATCCTGGTCGCTCGCTCTTCAAAACTGTTATCATGCTCACTGGGGAGTTTGACGCTAATGACATCCCGTTTGTCTCGCATCCCGTTTGGAGTCACATCGTATTCGTATTGTTCGTCTTCCTCATCGCCATCGTGCTGTTCAATCTGCTCAATGGTCTGGCGGTCAGCGACACTGCCGAGATCCTTTGCAAGGCCGAATTGGTTGGACTCATCTCCCGAATACGTCTGATTTCCTATATCGAGGATGTGGCGGTCGGCAAATCATGCAGGCGTTGTTTCTGCTGCGGAAATTTATGCCGTCTGCGATGGAATCCGTTCGGCTTCCTTGCAAGGAGAATTCTTTTGTTTCCACAATATTTAAGGGACGGCAGAATCAGCATCAAGCCGTACGATTGTCTGGACGTATACAACAACGACAGGCATTATGAGAAATACGTTCGCAGCGAGTCCGTGAATCGCGACAAACGTTGGGCTACATTGAAGATGGATCCTAATATAATCAAACAAGCTAAACAAATTATCTCCAAGAAAAATCAATTGTCTGACAATGAGATGATAATGATAGCGTTGAATAAAATGCAGGAAAAACTGGCGGGAATGGAGCTCGCTTTAAATACCGTGAAGCTTGCAGTTGAGAATAATAATGTCGATAATACGGTGGATTCTCTGTGAGGGAGAGTTAATAAGCGAATGTATAGAAACCTATCTTTCTTTAAGTATTTCGTATCCTGTAAAAAAAAAAGAAAGAAGCTTACTAGCTCTGAGTTCATTTTATTTTATATACTAAAATTAAATACAATACACTGTTAAGTATATGTTAAATTTTATTATTATATTTTAACAGAATCGTTGACTTACCCTAAGCTGCGTGCCAATGTGCCATTAATATAATCGTAATCGAGGTATGGCGCTTATACGCTAAATATTATACAATACGGAAATATATAAATATATCGTTGCACGTTTTATAACAAACGTTTTATCAATCAATTAGAATTATTCTATTACAATTTGTATTCTTGTAAGCAACTTTTTAGCAATATTTATAATATTATTAATTTCATCATTTTTATATAACTCTTTTAACGTTTTTAATATAATTCTAATGACACAAAAAGATACATTGTCACACGTGTATATGCGCGCGTATATGCGCATGTATGTGTGTAAATAAATGCGTTAGAAAATAAATAAATCTTTTTTCAAAATTTACTATTAAATTATTGTCGTAGATCTCTGCATATTTGTGAATAAATCAGCATGGACGAGATAATATATTACTAACCAGATACATCTTGCTGTACGACAGTTTTCTCTCTTCCTCGACGTACCAGAATGTCGGTGTAAAACATGTTGAAGTCAAGCCTAATATAAACGTTGTTATTAAAACACGAAGAGATGTATAAAAATTATATATATGTTTAGCAAAAACTTATGCAATAAATATACGAAATGTTTTTCATAAAAAACAGTTATATATGAACCTAACATCCGAATGTAAATTTGTAACACAAAGATAATGAAGTGATGGCTAATAAGAGCAAGCTAATGACAAATAACACAGTGCCTACACACAAGACTGTCAATTTTTTTCTATTCTAAGAATCTCAATATTAGATTTTCCTGTATTCCAAATCCAATGTTCTTCTCAAAATTAGAATTCTTCTCTTGCACATAAATTGTATTTAAATCATCTTTAAATTGTATTAATTACTTTCAAATCTTTTTTAAAACAGAATTTCTTCATTTCACGTGTCATGAAAC
This sequence comes from Polyergus mexicanus, assembly GCF_030449975.1. Lineage (NCBI taxonomy): Eukaryota > Metazoa > Arthropoda > Insecta > Hymenoptera > Formicidae > Polyergus > Polyergus mexicanus. The sequence continues at coordinate 350,205 of NW_027223337.1, forward strand.
TGGCAGAAATTCTTATTAATCTATTTTTATTAATCTATTATCAGTCGAATCAATTGAAAATCTTTACTATGCATATTTTAAGAAACATCTTATAAAAATGATTTTAATTTTTATAGTATGTGCAATAAATTTGTATCTAAGAAATTTGTATCTTTGATGGAAGTGATTTTTCTGATTCATATTCTAAAAGAATGATATTTTTATTTAAAACTTATAATAGAAGACTTACCGACATAACACATTAAGTAGCTTCTCGTTGTTGTTTTCGCAACCCAAATCGCAGATTCGGTCTAGAAGACATGTCAATACTTTAGTGAATCTTTCATCCAGCGATGCAATTGTTTCCTCAAAACTTCCTGTTCCATCTTTCGCTGTAGAAACATTCTCGATCTAGTATAAAAAATGCAGTTCATTAGTACATTATAAATCTGAACATGTACATATTGCATAAACAGAATTAAGAAGCAATTTCTGAGATGTAACAAAAATGACACGTATTTTTATTTAATTAACAGTAGTATAATACGTAATAATATGCTGATGAAGACTATTATTAACTAGCCGTGCTTCTTACAAAAAATTACAAAAATATAATTATTTTCTTACCAATTTTTCCTTATAAAAAAAGTAGATATGAAATATAATAAAAATTATTGACAAACTTAAACTTCTTATAGGATATACTAGTGTGCATCCAACCGAATTCGCTATTACCAAATTTAAAAAATGAATATGAAAATTATAGGTACAAATGCATAAGTAGAGAATTTGAGATTTCTACAAAATTTTTTAACATATATATAAATATTCCCATTTTTTTTCCCTTTCCACCTTCGAATACTCTACTATAAAAAGAAATAATAGATATAAAGAAATTATTATTTCATAAATTAAAAAATAATAGGACTGCGATCCGAAATACGCTCATAGCGCTATTAGCGCGTTGCCAACTATAGTACACGTGACGTAAACTATAGATTTTCAGCACACTGTGAGCGCTGTGAGCGTATTTCGGACTGCAGGCTAGAATTATGATATATGTATATAATCCTAATGAAAAGGATATTTTCTAATGAAAAATATATCGTAATTTCTTTTTATATATCAAACCCATTTAAAAGCTTGAAACAATTCTTAACAGTCTTTAAGATACCAATCCAGTTTTTATCAAGTCAAAATAGCAAATATATACCTTACGAGAAAAATATATAATGTACAGTATTTTATATATATAATACACTGCTCTACACATTCTAAATTTCTATACTTACTTCATCTTCTTTAAATATCTTTCTAGGATGCATATATAATTTATTACTTTTTTATAATTTTATTCTCTCTTGACTAGCGAGAATTTAAAAAAATGACAACATTACATAATATTTAATATACAGTCTTATACAGAGATGCATGATGCAAATGTTTAATTTTTTGTACATGTATTGACAACATTTTTCATGCAAAATAATACAATGTAAAAAGAGTGCTCAGTAAACATTATTCCTCAAAGCATCTCTATATATATTTCGAAAATATCCATATTTATAGAATATTAATCATACTTTATGCAAATTGGGGATAATAAAAATGTACAACAGTCGCATGTTCTTAACAATATAATATGATTTTTAAAAGATGCCTTATTTGCAAAGAAATACTTCATGAATCTAGGGCTACAGAGATGCATGAAAACGAGCTTAAAGCTTTGAAAGTATACCTCATATTCATAGACATCTTCCTGACAGGCACCAATCATGGATGTCAATTCAGCATCAATGTAGTAGCGGCTCATACGCTTAACATTAGCAAAATATAATTTAATAGATCAAAATCTCTTTTATACATCATTATTTTCTTTCCCATTGCATTTTTATCGTTATTTTAACTCACTGAATGTTAATAACTTGACCTTTAAGGATAATTTTGTAGACAAGTATCATAATTCAAAGATTTGCTCAATTTCTAATTGAGAAAAAGATATATGAATTGCTAATATGTATTCTGATACGAGGGAAAGAACATGAGACCTACTCTGATATTTGCTCTGATTATTAGTGTATATAGTGTATATTAGTATATATAGTATATATGGAAATATACATTATGTAATAAAAAATAAAGCACTGTAACGAATTCAAACACAATTAAAATAATGTTTGCAACTTAGAAAAAGATATCATTGGATGTAAATTCGTACATGCAGCGGATTGTTAGAGAGAAACGCGCAAGTTCGCGATAGTAGGCTTACCTGCATAAAATTGCAGAATTCTACACAGATTGCGCAGATACTGGTGATGCAACCGAGAAGATCAGGATCCGTTAACATACACTCCTTCATATAACTGTCTTGCAAATCCTGATGTACGCTCAATACGTCATCGACATTACTGACCTGATTTTAATTATTTAACAAATTGTGTAAAGATATTCAAAAACAACGCCAATACATACATACATACATACATACATATATATATATATATATATATATACAATATATTAGATAACAAAAAAATTGAAATCACTACCTTGCTCATCTTATTTATAAATTTCAACCAATTTGGTTCCACAACTTCCACCATCATGTAATATTCCAAATGCTGTATACAATCGAGCATTCTTTGCCGTAATGAAAACGCCTGCCTATAAGCTATGGCAACCTCGTGCGTGAAAGTCTTTGCTATTTTATTGCTAATCCATACCCTATGAGATAATAAATTTTTAAATTTTAACACATAAACATAAAGTCCACATATTATAATTAAAACGGGATAGTTACCTGCACAATAGCCTTTCAACATATTTACAATAAAATAGATGCCTAAACAACATTTGATAACAAGCTATGGCTTTCCTATTAATAATCAGAGAAACTGGCCATTTAACGTCGTAATTGAAAACAAAAGCTTCCAAACCAGTCAAAATTTTACCCGCTTGAAAACAATATTCTGCAAGAAAAATTAATTCACTTGTCATTCATTTTCAATCTGTGTTTTATATAATATACAAGATACAATTAAATAAGCAAAATTTTTTAATGAACTACCTTTTTCGTCTCTAGTTTGGATGGAGAGTATTCTAAACATTTGATATTGTAGATCATATGGTAGTAATTCTGGTTTCAGATCATCTTTATAAGGATCTGAATCTGCAGTTGACATTCGCAAAGCAACCTCGAGAAGAGATGCTAAACGATGCAGAACAATATCGTACATACTCTTATTCAATTCGGTTTCACACAGGTTCATAAATTGAACCTATAATATAAAATTGAGCAAATTTTTATGTATATATAAGAACTAATAAAAGCTATTCATATAAAAAAGAGCTTCCAATTCATATTTGATAACTGAAAATTAAACTCACCATAAAATCTCCTTGAGCAAGAAGAAAGTAACTTTTCACACTACGTAGCCTACCCATCAGATCATTTTCTTTCATGAGTACCTCTAATAATTTCCTGGCGGCTTCTGAATATGCCCTATCGATGGCAGCTATATATTTCTGCCCTTGATATTGATAGCTTAAGGGTTCTTGTTTTCCCCATTGCACTGTTTTACCTGTAAATAAATATTTTTTGTTTGTAAAATAATTACTTAAAAATAATTAATCCCTATTACATATAAGTTTATTTTACTTTACATATATAATAAATATATTTAAATATTATTGTGTTATATATATATATTAAGAAACATACCACATTGCCTGATCACATTGAAATATTTTCCAGTTCTAAGTATGGTGTGTGCATGTTCACTTAGAAATACAGGTATTCTTTCCGGTCGCATGGTATATCGCTTTTCCCAGTAATCCGCAGAATAATCCATAGGAAGTTCCTCTATTTGAACCAATTCGTTATCTTCTACAAAAAACTGAGAAATATACAATATTACAAATTTGTTACTTACAACATAACATGACATGAGAATAGACTTTCGACACTAACTTCCTGATATGGATCGCATATCACCCCTTTGTAAAGCCACTTTTCTAATATTTGCATATATGGCATGCTCGCTGCTTGCATCAGATATAGACACAGTTCTTTGGACTTTGCTTCACCACTGACACTGTTTAACGTTTGCTCATGAAGAAGACTCAATACTTTCCCTCCTTTGGCATTTGCCTAAAATTAACCAATATTGTATGTTGTATTTTATTTTTTATTTTTCTTATAGAAAAAATAATTTGTATTTTCCATATGCATATATTTAGAAGATTGAGTTTAATTAAAATTATTTCATTAATATTCTGATTAATATTATTTTGTACTAATTAACATTATTTTGTATTAACCTTGCATATTGTAGATGTGATTTGAGAAAGTATAGACATTGTAAGTATGGTAGGCTGAATGTAAAACCATAGCTTTTGCAAGCTTAATTTACCATGAATGTGTTCCGTCTCAAGTTGCACCACAAAGAGCTGAAAAAAAGCATAAAACATTGGTAACTTATATATACATATTAAACTAAAAAAACATATGTATTATATCAAACATGTATTTGACTTGTCTGTGAAAATATTTAATTTACTATACCAAATAATCTTTTAACAAAGATCGTATAGCTCCTCTCAAAGCATGATTGACTTGTCCATCAACCGGTGAGACTTTCTCCTCAACAAATCTCACTGTCATAGAGTAATAGGATGCTAAAGGTAATATCTGTTGTGCTAACTGCTTAAATGATATACCTAAAAATATAGAATTTTTCATTCAATCTTTTTCTCTCTCTAATTAAAACTTCAGATTAAAATTTTTAATGCGTTCCTCACCAACATCAGGTGATATACCAAAAGTTTTAACACCATAAGGACTTGTTAAAGGTTCTGAAATGATGTATGATCCATCTATTCCTTTCAAACAATACAAAATATCCCATAAAAGTATAGACTCCTGAGATATAATCGGTACAACCTCTGTAATTATTTAATTATTTCAGATATGTATTTTTATGATCTCTTATAACCTCTTGTATTTTGCGAAAAAATATTTATATACTTTGATAAAGTGTTATAGCAGCATCACTGTGAAAATCCCAAGTTATACGTGGACGCTCTGCTACCCAATTATATTTTGCTATAACACTATCGTTTTTCCAATTGACTGAACATACTTGCTGGTTTAATTTCTTTCCTCCTTCCACTGCAGCTTTGATTACAGTTTTGCAAATCTGTCAAGTATTTAAATAAATTGTACATACTATATGGCATATATTATATGAAAAAATAAAACAATCTTTAGCATATTTCATTAAAATATTAAAACTTATATAATTTAAAAATATATTTCGTACATAAACATTAAAAATATAGTATTAATATATTATTACCTTTGGCAAATCTTCTTGTGTAATGGTTGGATCTTTTAAGGAACTAACTGACGATCTCGGTGCAGATTTTGAGAGATACCTCTTCAATTCTTCATCTTGCGATATTAACTCCAAAGTCTGCACAAACGGACCCAATAGATCTACTCTGAAAAAATATATCTTTTATTATCTTTCTGCACATAAATGAGAAAATAAGTAATATAAATTGAATTATATTGCTTCCACTAACTTCTTAGATTTTAGCTCCTCATACTTTTGTAAAAATAGCTCTGGTTGGGGTGAAATTTTTATTAGATGCTGGATGCAACTGTGAGGGGCAACAGTGTTTAGTGCATTTGCTGTTGTGCATTCTTTCTGCAGCTTCTCTAAATGTTCCTCAGGAGCAGATTCCGAGCTAGAATGAATAATATTTATACATAAAAATAATTGTACACAGTATTTTCTATATAAAAATATGTATATTTAAATTTATTTTTAAATCTATAAGTAAATGTAATATTATAAATTGATTTTACAAATTATAAAACATTTATCTTTTGTCATTTACCCTAATAAATCAATCAGCTGCGCAATCAAATGGTGTAATTTAAATTCACTCATTGTTCTTCAGAATACATAATTTTTATCTGTTTTTTGGAAGAGCGAGGGCCAACTTTAGACCTTCAGGCTTCAGCGCCGCTTGTGCTCGGATATGCACGAAATAAAACCAGTCACGTGACAAAGAATGGAAACGCCATATTAAAACTGCGCGAGCGCACGTGTGTCCTTTGACGAAGATATATCGCGGGAATATTTAAATTCTATATATGTGTAATACATTTAATTTTATATTCAAAAATTATAATTATTAATTATTAATTTTATATTACAAAATTATAATTATACAACAATAAAGAATTATAATCAGATATTTTTAATTCTATAAACATAAATTCTTTTACAATAGCTTAATTATTTGTATCGAATAAAATCAGAATTTCAAAAAATATTGAACAACATATAACTTATGTACTTAATCAATGTTGGGATTGTGTAACAAATATCAAAATCATATAATTTTATTATTTTGTTGTAATAAATTATTAATAAACATTATAAGCATTATAAACTATGATGATAAATTATTTATCTCTTTGAGGTGGTGTCAAGTAGTGCATCTCACAATAAACAAGTTGTTCAATTTCTGTTTCAACAATTTCAGTTTTTGTAACAATCCCTGTACTTCTGGGCATTATCAATTGATCATTTTTCTCTAAAGTTACATCTGAGAAAAATTGATTTGTATTACTTCTGAAAATAATGCATCAACCAAAATCATAAACATATTTTACTGCAGTTTTCTTCACTAGATATATTTGTACAATAATACAATATGTCTAAACTAAAGTATACCTGCTGAAATCTGTATTAATATTATTAATTGCAACAGCTGAAGTAATCTTTGGAGTGCTAGTTAGCATCGAGCATTTGGAATTGCTAACGGAAACAACACTTTCAGACTGTTGTAGCTTTTCTGAACTTGCACGCGAAACTTTGTTCTCATTCACAGACTTTTTAAACCGCTTTATTAAATTCTGATCTTCGTCATTAAATACACATTTCTTTTTCTTCGATAAATATGATTTGCTTTGCAAATCTCTTATACTATGATTTTCTTTGTTCTGCCTATATATTTGTATTAATATATATTTGAATATAGTACAAAGTACAATGACTAATGCAAATATCATATATATTAATTGTCAATTAGCTTTACATTTTATAATTCTTGTCAATAATTTCTTTCATATTTGAGAAGAATTGTTCATCATCATCTTCTGTGTCCTCCACAAGCATAATGTTAGGCTGCTTTTGTGTTAAATTATCTCTATGTATATAGGATGAACTTATCTCTCCTGTATATGTTTAAATGTTACAATATATTAATATAATAAAGGCATATAAAAAAGATTATATTAAATATGATAATAATTTACCTGTTAAAGTAAGAGAAATGTTTCTATAATCGATAATATTATTTTCATTATTTTTTGCTGCAACAGATTGAGATGTTTTGTGCTGCGATTGATTGTTATTTGTTGTTAAAAGTTGTGGAATCAATGGTTTTTTGTTTAGTGGTTTATTACCACAGACACTTTTATCCATTATTGAGTAGAACCGGTTATACTTGCGTAAAATTAATCAATAACTGTCGTAAGTTCTTATATTCTTGCATCTACTTTTTTTGCATTTGGATACTTGGCACTTTTCTTTTTTGTATCAATAATTACATAATTAATAATTTTTATAATACATAATAATATTATGCAACATATATGATATTTTCGTGTCATATATTTTTCATATTAAAAACTATTATTTTATCACCTTTTAATTTTTAAAATTTTATGCGATATACCTATGCAAAAACGTTGATTATTTTATATTACATATAAAAAATTACTCAATTGTATTTAAAAAATTTCAAATATCATTGCTATAGAAATTTTAGAACTGGAATGACGTTTTTCTTTTTTTTTTTATAAAAATGACTCTTCTAATTTAATAAAAGAGAAATTAAAAAAAATTAAAGTACGTAAAATATATTTATACTAAAATCATCGAGGAGCATAATCTCGTCCCTTTATTAAAACGGAAAGTGTAACAAAAAGTGTAATGCGGTTACACGTTAAGCCCGTATCAGACTACGCATTAAAAATGAAAGATTGAAGATTAAAGATTAGAATTTGACTAATCAGAACAAAAGGGACTAAAGTTTCTTTATCCTGATTGGTCAAATTTCAATCTTGAATCTCAATCTTCAATGCGTAGTCTGATACGGGCTTAAGGCCTTATATTCAAAAACGAGCCAATTAAAGCGATTTTAATTCAAAATCCTAAAGCCCGTATCAGACTACGCATTGAACATTGAAGATTGAAGATTAAAGATTGGAATTTGACTAATCAGAACAAAAGGGACTAAAATTTCTTTATCCCGATTGGTCAAATTTCAATCTCGAAGCATTTCTAGCGTCTTCCCGATCGCAGCCTATGTCAGCTTATGCTATGTCACGATATCACGAATGCGTGCGAAATCGTATGTATATATTTCGTCAGATTGCGCTATAACCTTCGTCTGACTTTTTATTTTAACGTCCATTTTCGCGTAAACAAGATCGGGTAGGATTTATGAGAATCTGCTACAGAGAATCATGCGATTCGTAACAGCGGTGAATGTGAAATTGCTGCCGATTCTGCGGCAGCATAACTCGATCGCGCGCTCCTTGTGCAACAATCGCTCTTTTTCGGATCATCGCGTGCCGTTGCCAGCGTGTATCAGACCGCAATTAGCACGAACGGAATGTTTAGGGGGAAGATTATTGAGAAATACACGCGGACATCGCATTCATCCTGCGGTGGTGACGATGAAATTCTTCGCCACAAAAAGGTACTCTGATCGGGTTCGTCCGAGATAAAATAATTTTGTTTATTTTTCATAATTTCCTTAATTTCTATTCTATCTCTTCAACGTACTTAATCTTCTTTAATCTAAGTAATTTTATTTATCTAAGTTGATTTAAACTCTGTGTAACTATTTCTTAACTGTTAAACTTATTTTAATTCAGTAGAAATTTATCTTCTCATCTTTCATTAATCTGTCTTTTTAACATTATGTATTGACATTTCATTATATTTCTGTATTATTGTAAGTATATATTTTATGAATTGAACGATATTGCATAATGCGATATGATAAAATAGCTAATAGCTATAGTTAAATGTTAGTTTTATAAAAACCTTGTTTCTCATTTCATGTGTTTTGTTGTTTAGCAATAGTAATGGAGATCAACCTGGAGATTATGCTGGCTCTTTGCCTGCAACTGTGGTAGTACCTGAAGTATGGCCTTATGTACCAGTCATCGCTATCAACAGAAATCCAGTGTTTCCTAGGTTTATCAAGCTTATCGAGATTAGCAACCCAATTTTGATAGATCTAATACGAAGAAAAATAAAGCTGAATCAACCTTATGTGGGGATCTTCTTAAAGAAGACTGAAGAGTAAGTTCTTTCAAATATACTTTTTCAAATATAAATTTATAGCGCTAAAAGAGGAAATAAAAAACATTAAAGATATAAATAACATAAAAGAATCAATAATGCAACTTTTAATTTCACATTTGTTGTATATACAGAAATGAAGCTGAAATTGTTCAAAATATAGATGATATTTACTCCATCGGAACATTTGCACAAGTACACGAGGTGCAAGACCTGGGAAATCGATTAAGATTAGTGATTATGGCACACAGAAGAATCAAGATTGTTAATCAGATTTTTGACGATCCAACTCCAAAGCCAGAACATAGTAAGAAAAGTATTTAAGTAAAGCATTTCTTATGTTTTTTTTACAATGGAAACGATCATACTTTATAGAAATTTAATGTCTCATTATTATATAATTGATGAAAAAACGAGCCTCTTGTTTGCAACTGATGTGGTAACACTTTGCTCTTTTCGGTATTCTGTTAAAATATTGCCCTATCTACTGTACACAGAGATGAAACTGACGTTCCCATTATTAAATACTACAATTACCGTTCCTGTAGACGACACAATAAACAGTGGCAAGATAAGCCGGAGATCAATGCGCAAGAATAAAGCAGAGAATAGAGTTTCAGAGAGGATAGAAAAAGTTGATGAAATGAGCTCTACAGAAGTAAAATCGCCGGTAGATTCCTCTGAAAAAAGTACAGAGAAATCATCAAATTCATCAGCACCTCAATCCGGTAGTCAACCTATATTAATGGTGGAAGTTGTGAATGTCACACATGAAAAATTTAAACAAACAGAAGAGATTAAGGTAACTTATACTATAAATGATATTGAAAATTAATTATGTAAATAAAACGAAATTAGGACATAAAATTGATTTTGTGTGTGTGTGTGTGTGTGTGTGTGTGTGTGTCAATTTTATTATTTAAAAAACTTTTTTTTTTTTGCATCATATTTTAATAGAGTTAAATGTAACATTTTTTATCACTTTATTTTTCTGGATATGTATGTAAACATTTCATATATGAATTTAATATCGAACCTCAAACGAAATAGAACAATTGAAAATCGGCATACCTCATGAGAATAATTATTTCATTCAATCTTCTTTTCGTCCATGTATTTCATCTGTTATTTTTCTGTTTATTTTTTGTCTTGCATTTTTGCACCAACAAATCTAAGTTTTGTTGCATTACTTTGAAATTAGTTGCGCGATTTTAAGTGTATTTTACATTATTTGATGATGCTGCATGCAAACATAATGTCAGAAACCAAAATACTTTTTAAATAGGCTTTGACGCAAGAACTCATTAAAACGATTCGTGATATAATCAGTATGAATTCTTTATATCGAGAAGCGTTGCAACAAATGCTGCATCAAGGGCAAAAAGTTGTGGATAATCCAGTTTACCTCAGTGATTTAGGTGCTGCTTTAACTGGAGCAGATGCGCAAGAGTTGCAGCAAGTCTTGGAAGAAATGGATGTAAGTGCATTGCTACATTATTATATGGTGTGTGAAATTTCTACTTTGATGGAATATGTTGGAATAGTATTTTTATTTGTAGATTTTAAAAAGATTGAGACTGTCTCTCGCACTTTTGAAAAAGGAGTATGAATTAAGTAAGCTACAGCAGAAAATCGGCAAAGAGGTTGAAGAGAAAGTAAAACAGCAACATAGAAAATATATTCTTCACGAACAATTAAAAGTTATCAAGAAAGAATTGGGGCTTGAAAAGGACGATAAAGATGCGATAGAAGAGAAGTACAGAGAAAGAATAAGACAAAAGACAGTTCCTAAACCAGTAATGGATGTGCTGGAAGAAGAATTGAATAAATTATCCTTCTTAGAAAGTCATAGTAGCGAATTCAAGTATGTATTAAATATCAACATTTGTCATAGAGTAAAAAAGTATGCTTTATATATATAATCTTTGTATTTTTTTAGTGTTACGAGAAATTATCTAGACTGGCTTACGTCCATGCCATGGGGTGTGACAAGTACAGAGAATTTAAATCTTCAAGATGCCATCAAAATTTTGGATGAAGATCACTATGGAATGGAAGATATAAAAAAAAGGATTCTTGGTATAAAAATGTACTTTTATAAATATTGATATTACTTGAATAATATTACATATTACAAGTATCATGCTTTCATTGCAGAATTCATCGCTGTTAGTCAACTGAAAGGCAGTACACAAGGAAAGATATTATGTTTTCACGGGCCTCCTGGAGTCGGCAAGACCTCTATAGCTAAATCAATCTCTCGCGCTTTAAACAGGGAATACTTTAGGTTTAGCGTCGGCGGAATGACGGATGTGGCGGAGATCAAGGGACACAGGAGAACGTATGTGGGAGCAATGCCAGGCAAAGTTATTCAATGCTTGAAAAAGACTAAAACTGAAAATCCATTAATTCTAATAGATGAAGTCGACAAGATTGGCAAGTATGTAATTTAGATGTAATCTAGATTTATGTACACATTACATGTATTATTTTACATTATATGTAAAACATATTTAATATATGGAACTAAAAGTATAAAAGATTTAAGCAACATCTGTAAAATAGAACATCTTTTTGGTATTTTTTTTATATTTTTTTATATTTTTGCCTCATTACGATATTTTTTAGGGGACACCAAGGAGATCCAGCATCTGCTCTTCTCGAGATGCTCGATCCTGAGCAAAATGTGAACTTCTTAGATCACTATTTAGATGTTCCAGTGGATTTGTCGAAGGTCCTATTTATCTGTACGGCAAATGTAATAGATACTATCCCAGAACCTTTGAGAGATCGTATGGAAATGATAGATATGTCGGGTTATGTCGCCGAAGAGAAGCTCGCCATCGCGAAACAGTATCTAGTTCCACAGGCTAGAACTGAGTGCGGTCTCAACAACGAGCAAATCAATATACAGGACAAAGCGCTTACAACGCTGATCAAATCTTATTGTCGGGAATCGGGAGTGAGAAACCTGCAGAAGCATATAGAAAAAGTGCACAGGAAAGTGGCGTTTAAGGTCGTCAAGAAGGAGGCCAACAAAGTTGACGTCACCGCGAACAATCTGCACGAGTTCGTCGGGAAGCCTGTATTCACGCACGACAGGATGTACGAAGTTACGCCACCCGGTGTAGTAATGGGATTGGCGTGGACTGCCATGGGCGGATCCACTCTGTTCATCGAGACTGCTATCAGAAAACCGACAGGCGGTAAAAAGTCCGAGGGTACTTTCGAGGTTACCGGTCATCTTGGTGACGTGATGAAGGAATCTATACATATCGCGATGACCGTGGCGAGGAATCATCTAAAACATGAGGATCCCTCCAATACGTTTCTCTACGATTCCCATTTGCATTTACACGTACCTGAGGGCGCTACTCCGAAGGATGGACCTAGTGCTGGTGTGTCGATCGCTACAGCGTTTCTTTCTCTTGCTAAAAATCAAGCTATTAGACAAGACGTAGCGATGACAGGCGAATTGAGTCTTATGGGTAAAGTACTTCCTGTCGGTGGCATCAAGGAGAAAACTATTGCAGTAAGTAAAAATATAATTTTCCATTTATTACAACCAATTGTTATTCGATTTAATTTTAGTCAGTTATTATTACATAATGATATTAATTTAATACATTACTATATAATTTTCTTGGTTTCATGTATAATTTTATTATAATACTATATATAATTTGGGGTACAAAATTGATAAAATATATATTTTTTTTCATTTTAGGCAAAGCGTGTCGCTGTTAAATGCATAATTTTACCTGAGGAGAACAAGAAAGATTTCAATGACTTGCCTAAATATATTACAGATGGTCTAGAAGTGCATTTTGCTTCAACATTCGATGATGTTTATCGTATATGTTTCGCACAAACGCACGAAACCAACCCTCTTCAATCTGAAAAACCAATTAGTACTCAGATTTCATCCACACAATCAATATATGGTTAAATGCATAACAGTATACTGCTGACAAAATTTCTATTTTATATTTTATTTCTTGTATAGGATATATAATAATATATTGGATTGTACGGAAAGTTCGTTCCGCTTTTTACTAATAGATGAAAACCGAAAAAACGGCACGAATTTTACATCTACAACCCAATATTAAAAAACAGGTAATTCATATATTATTTAAAAAAAAAAAAAAAAAAGACAAAAAAAGAATAGGAATATATCATGTATGTGATATTAAAAAGCGCATTATCTTTTGAATTTCATAAAAATTTAAAAAAATATTTTATATTATTAGTAATTCTTTGATAGGAGTATAGGTTGGTATATTTGGATATATCCTCAAGTGTTTTTTATATTTGTAAATAACATGAATGTTACTCTATGAACAATAAGCAATTATTTTAGTGATATAATTACTTATATTTCTTTATAAATAATATGTATATATATTATTAAATACAATATGTTATAATTTAAAAAAAAAATATATCTTAAAAGGAGAAAAAAATTTCTTTTATTATATTACTTTGTGTAAGAAACTTATTAGAGAGATGTGCTTTTTTTTTTAAATATTTTTTATTATAATTTAATACACATATATAAATAAAGAAAATATAAGGATATTATATCTTTTCAGTACACAACTTATGTTTTCATTATCAAAAATTAATTTTTCTCTATCACATATATGATATCTATGTAATTCTCAGGAAACTTTTCTATTATAAAAAAAAGTATTGTATCATATATATATGATACAATAATTATTTATTATGCTAAGTTGACGGCTGTACATTTTAATGTGTGTTAATACTTGTTATAATATAACAAAATATGTAGAATATTGCATTGTATGTAAATAAGAGCTTGACTTAAAAATAAAGTATTTTATAATAAATCTTTGCAATCTTCCCTCTTCAGAATTAAATATCAAATAATAAAATCAGTATAAATAGTAATAATAAAAAATAATGACAAATGCTTATTATTATATAAGATAAATGATAAATGTTACAAGAAAAATAGTGACTATATATATATCTATATCAAGTGGGTATATCCATCTTGCTGAGCCTAATTATGAAATCGCACAGTCTCATTTGCACTTGAATCTCCATTGGATTGTTAGTCACATAAAATCCAGGCACTCCAGCCTTCTCTAGTATGCCCTGCTGGTCTGCCATTTTCTGATCCAATTGCAACACTAATTTCATGTCTAATTGCTTCAATTCCTCCTTGTGCTTCTTGTGCAGAGCTGCTTTTATTGCCAATAGCTGTTCGTCTGTCGCTGACGCAGACAATACTGTCTCTTGAGACTCAATTTTTTGTTGATTCAAAAGCTGAAGTCGTTGTTGGAAGAGGTGTTTCTCTGTGACATGTTGTATCTCCATTAGTCCCTTCACTATCTCAAAGATGGTATCGTTTAATAATGAATTTGCTAAACCAGACAATAATTCGTATGGTAGACGCATCTGATACTTTGGTGGGAGCTCTCCAGCCATATGCTGCAACTGTTCCACCAGAAAATAAAGTTTCCTCTGTAGATCTTGAGGAGTAGGACTAACAACATCCATTTTTCACTTTAAATAAAGAAATATGACAAGTTATATCTTATGAAACAAATTTCTATTGTAATAATTATTGAATTCTCCTGGTAATTTTATTTTTCTTGATAGATTCATTCAAATATTAAGTTCCAAACTGTATTCAAGATTTTCTTAAATGTCGATGTGCAGACGATTTGTCAATTTTCAACTTCTCAATCTCTTCTATACTTTCGTAGATTGTATTGTTTGTGTGAATTAAATTGTGCAGAATGTTGTAATAAATGGCTGAATAAGCTTCTTTATCAAATCGAAATTACCGTGTTGAAACTTTGTTCAGACGGAACCAACGATCTTATTTGTAAGTCTCTCGCATGCTTCTCTTTCATGTAGTTATAATTAATCTCTCCCATACTTCAAAAGCATGATAATTCAAAAATATTGATTTTCGCCACTTGTTTCATTTTTTCTTACGGTAAATAAACTTATAATAGCTGAGTACTACTTTCCAGATATGTTGACAAATATAAACCACATAAAAAAAAAAAAAAAAAAAAAAAAATCTACGCTACGTAAATACATTACACGTTACATGTGTAATCACATGTCAAACGTCAAACTGGTCATCGAAGGGTGTTCGACGATTTGTTTCAGAGTTGCGTTCGAAAACTATTCGACCAATCAGAATAAAGAAATCTTTTCTCCTTTTGTCCAATCAAATGCTACTCCGATGAGTAGATTTTCGAACGCAACGTTGCAAATTTATCTCGAACTTTAACCGTGGCACGTCTTGAGAATCTATACTCCTAGGTGTTTTTTCAGGTCTCTCGGCGACTCTATTCCGACTTTCCACTATTGCACATTATTCATAAAGTTTGGCAAGTAACAAGAGTAAAGATGTTCGCGATTCGCAAGAGCTTGATAAGCACATCCCGTTTGACGGGTGACATTGCTAGGATGTATCACAATTCGATCCTCTGCACGCCGCCGAGGGTGAAGATATCCACTGCTGTGAGTACCAGTTGCTCTTGTAGATGAAATTACGTAAGAGGAAGAGAGATCCGGTGCAACAGTTAACCTCCTTTGTAGAACTGAAAGATGATATTTTTACACGTTAATACAAGAATATCAGATTTCTTTGATCGATTTTCATAGAAAGATGTACAATATAAAAAATATAAAATTTTGTGTAATAATTTACAGTATTTTTTGTAATATAAAATTTCTTGTGCTTTTGTACGCATAAAGATTATCACCACGTATAGATGAATTTCCAAACGAGATTTTTATTAACGACGATGATTTATGTTTCAGGAAAAATTGGTTTCGTTCTTGTGTATCGCTTCAGCAATACTGGTAACACCCATGTACATGGTGCCTAATTTTAAGAACTATGCCAAAAAGAAGTCTCGTTAAAGAAACTAGATTGATGAAGTTTTAAATGTGTCATCTTAGCTTTAGAAAATTAATGGTATTAAAGTTATTATTTATGATATACATCCAACGGCACACATTTATGGATCCATTGGAGATACCTAGATTGTTAATAAATATGTAAAAATAAAAATTTGTTCATTTATCATTCCAAGATAGATCATCATTTATACAATTTTCTTTTAATAACAAATTTTTTTAATGCCAGATGAAATTGAAAATAGCTTAATATAAAACTTGCTTGAAATAAAATAAAGAATATTTTATTTTCTGAAGCTTAATCAAATTGATAATTATTTAAAACATCGAACGATTTTCATTGAAGACAAATAGAACAAATTGGAAAAAAAAATCTTTAATTTAATGCGATAGAGAGAAGAGCTATGTACGTATATTTAAAAAATCTAAATTTTTAATAATTCTAAATTCTTAAATAAAATGTGTGCGTGTGTGTGTGTGTGTGGAGCAATTTTCTGAAATAATTTGTTATTATAGAAGATGATCACTTCAATATTTTTTACATACCTTTTTTTACAAGAGATTGGATAACTGCAGCTTGATGGCTGCTTTTATTTTGCTGAAAGTAGTAAATTTGCATCGATTTATTCCTGATTGAAATCCAATTTGGAAAATTGTGCGTTTGCATTCATATATCGAATACTTTATGGAAAAAAGTACAGTAGCCAATAATTCTGTGAAGGTTGATCAATTTCATTCATCTAGGTACGTCTTTCAATTATCATTTGTTGCTTTTTGACAATGACAGGATTAATTCAATGAGAGAATACAAATAACATAATAATACATAAAAAGAAAAACATCAATATCGTATTTTCTAGTAAAAATGAATATCGATTTTGATAATAGTAAGTATATAACATCGCTCTTCATTAAAATCGTTCGATATAAAATTAGATTTTTTAGAAATTTTTCATGGCTAGAATATTACGTTTTTATCTTGTCCTTCATTTTCGTCGATTGCGAGTAAGATTCATGATATATCCCGTGTTGTCGCATATTATCACAAATAATTGTTGTCTGCAAAAAATATCTGGATGTTACATATTAAACGTAATTATTTTTCAATCTTGCAAAATCATCTTGTTGAGAATAAAAGAAAAGGCATGACTATGTCAGGTGAATATTTCAATGTCCATGAAAAATACAGGAATATAAATCATACATACTCGTTTCTTTATAATACTACATAGCTTTATACATTTTTTTCAATCTTCATATGTGAACATTGAATAGGGACATATTGCGTGAATTCTGGCTGGTGTTTTACGTTTACATTACAATTACACAAAGAATGTCGATTACATTCCTGACGTGGCGCGTGTCGCAGTATATAAATCTCTTATTATTTTTTTCTTTTCTTTTTCTTTCTCTCTTTCAAATCAAACGTCACTCTGGTTCCTTTGTACCTCGCGTTCCTTAATCATAAGGTATACAAACTACTAGTAAGAAGAAAAAATAAAGCGGATCCGTTTTTATAGGCGAAAGGTAGTATTCAAAATAGTAATTGTGTGAGATTTTTATCGCGTAGAGCTTCATATATATATATATATATAAATGTGGATTAATAAACGGTTTTTCGTTATATAACGGTATAATCGTTACACGATATTACATGAACCGCGTATAAGCTGCAATTTTATGCTCGTTGATAATATATCACGAATATGATGTAGCTTATGCGTCTTTATTATAGCCAACGAGTAGCGAAATATTTAAATATGCAGGACGTTGTCGACAAATAGATGTTCGTGGTAAGAGATATTTCTTGTTGAAAACTGAAACGGTCATTCATTAATAAAACTAATAAGATTACACTATAAAATAACGTGTGTGTATGTGTGTGTTTATATATATATATATATATATATATATATATATATATATATAATATCTGAATAATTGGCAATTGAAAAAGAAGGGATACCATACAATGCAAATGAACAAATTTTATTCAGTTAATCTCGCGCGAGACACGATAAAGAACATCTGCGAGCAATAACTGGATTATATAAATATCGAGATTCGCATTTATAATTTTATATATTCAAAATTATCGATAAGAAATTGCGCCCGTCTTCTTGAAAATAATTTGAATCGATGAAAGAAATTGATTTCTTTTTTTTTTTTTTCATGCATAGGTATCTTTACTGTTCACGTAAATGAAATTTTGGAGAATCGCCATATATTTAATTCAAGATGTACTTTTATTTTCGGTGAATTCGGCAACCTTCTGATTTTATATAGGGATATTAACGCTTATATAGGAAACTTGCCAATTTAATGAATAATCTTGAAATGCGACT
This sequence comes from Polyergus mexicanus, assembly GCF_030449975.1. NCBI lineage: Eukaryota > Metazoa > Arthropoda > Insecta > Hymenoptera > Formicidae > Polyergus > Polyergus mexicanus. Next base: position 368,839 of record NW_027223337.1, read on the forward strand.
AAGATTTGTAAAAAAAAAAAAAAAAAAAAATTGCTCTACGTGATATCATTGTTTGGTCTGCGATATTCCTCGTTTTTACAACAATGAGATTTGTTTAGTGAGGAGAAAACGTAATTAGAGAGTAGACGAGATTTCTGTTCGTAAGTCCGTGCTTAATGTGGATTCTTATAGGCTAAAATTTTGATATGACGTATATAGAAGTATAATTTTTTTTGCAGATTATGCGCGCGATATTAAGAATACTTATATATATATATATATAAGTGTGTGTGTGTGTGTGTATTTGTAGAATTTCTATACATCTCTCGTTTAAACAACGGAGAGAGACTTGACTGTATATTTTATACGCCAGCAGAGCATATATTTGTGAAATGATCACCATATTTATCGTGTTTATCACGGCGCGGCGACTCGATTGATCGTCTCCTTTTAAATCGTTAACTGCAAAAGTATAACATAATTATTGGCTATTTGAGATCATATATATATATTTGTAAGGTATATCTCTCTACGAAACATATTAGTAATTAATACGAGGCTAACAATACGTGTGTGTATATATATATATATATATATATGTTTCTCAAATCAACGACCACGTGATGTGTATATGTTTTAATTCACTTTTATACTTTAACGCCCTTACACGAGAAATATCGTCAATCTTCATCATCACTGCCTGTTTCTCACATCTTTTTCCGCACTCTTAAAAGGAGATAATCTTAATTTTGATTATATTTAAAAAGAAAGTATCTTTCATAATCTTGTGGTTAATGGCGGTCTCTTTAGAAACTATAATTGCAATCCTCTTCTCTTTACGTCCAACATGTGAAAGTGACATCGCAACGAAAAGAGTTACAAGATAAATTTATTACAGAGCCTTTATGTTTGTAACAATAATTCAAAATTGAGGTCGCCGGTAAAATGGATAGTAAATGCGAAATTGGAAAGTGTGTCCGAACTTTGGGGGAGAAAATCTTGATCTTGCTTTACCCCATTTCTCTTTCGATCTTCTTCTTACAGAGAGAGACATTCATCTTCATCTTGTGTATGAATTCGACACGAAATGTTAGCCTATTTTATTATCTCGGACGCGAAATGAATACAATGCAACTGATCTTTAAGAATACTTTTTAACTCTTCATTACATCATTTTTTTTTTTAATAATACATTCACGATAGGACTAATAGAGTCTTCTTCAGATTTTCCGCTCATCCCTCCCACAAACTCACAACATACCGGATGTAATGTGCAGCTTTTGCTTTCTCTTCTTTCTCTCTCGCTCTCACTCTTTCTTTCTTTCTCTCTCTCTCTCTCTCTCTCTCTCTCTCTCTCTCTCTCTCTCTCTCGCTCGCGAATCTTAAAATCTTACAAACTAAACAATTTTTTTTCCTATATAAACAGCATTTTATAGATAATCTACAACTTACAATCTTACAATAAAAAATATGAATCCTGGGGAGCGGGACGGGAGCAAAAAAAAAAAGAAGACGTTTTTTTAAAGGTATTCGCTTAAGGCTTAAGGTAACGCTCTATATACGCGGATCCTTTCTAAAAATAAAAAAAAAATAAAAAAAAACACCACCGATGACACCGCTAGAAGGCAAAGTAAAGAACAATGAATAAATTGTAATGAGTGCGTCGTGCGAGCCATTCCCATAAACCTACAAATATATACAATATTCTCGTCGTTAGACTTTCACCGTACAGAATCACTTTGATAGGAATAGATAGGAATAACATTATCCTCTGCCGCAGTACGCGTGTACTTTGATATTTTTATTCGCTTCGAAATAGGACGCGAAGAAACGCTCGCATTGTACGACAGTAATGGTCAAATCGAGAAGACCCCTTCTCCGAGAGGAGGGTTCTGGAAATATAATCCAATTATCCAATCTAACAGAATAAATTATAATACGAGAAAATTATTTTTTTTTTCTCTTTTATTTCAATATATTTCTATTATATTATATTCAATTTAATTGATTAAATTTCATGATTTCTACGTCTTTAAGATAATTTTAGCCATTTTTCAAAATGCATGGTCAGACTGTTATCGTCTTAAAGAGAATATGGGGCAAATATTTATTTGTGGAAAGATTTGGCCATTATTGCTTCTGATATAATTTTTGGAATTGTAAAATATGTACGTGCTCAAATTCGGAAAGGCAAAAGCATTTTCGCAGCTACTCTACAATATCGTTGTCGTTACTTTATCTTTTCATTTGGATGATTAATATTTTATCGAAAACAGAAGACAACATCACTGACAATTCACATATACAGTTTAATAGCTATAAAAAGAATCAATCGTTGCAAAAATGGTTTATGTCTTAAAACAAGGAAGTTCTTCAAAAGTAAAAAAAAAAAAAAAAAAAAAAATGCTCTTGTTCTCTCGCGTTTGCGATTATTTATGATCATTGCATATTTTTAAATTTGATACAGTAATGGAAAAAACTACGGGGAGAAAAATTTCAATTTTTCTTTGTCGCAGTCGCGACAAATTCGACGAAAATTTTACCGGCTCGTTTAAAAGATCGACTCACGCCCTTTCTGCAGCGGTCGGATTCATTCGGCCCGATTGATTCTGTATCAATGACAATTTATCAACAACGTTAAGCTCAATTGCGGCGACATCGACGTCAATACTAATCCCGGTCTCGATTAAAATTTTCCTTCCACGTCCAAATTATGAATAGGACTTTAATCCTTAGAGAAAGGGACAGCACCCAAAGGGCAAGCTGGGATTAGTTATATTTTTATTCAGACTCGCTGTCGACGCAATTCGATCTCAGTATTGATATGTGTTACGATTGACAGAGCATTCTCCCTATCGTTTACATAAATGCCACCGCTGAATTATTAATCGCTGAACGTTTTTCGCGTAATCTCGTTTCGATCTTCACGAGAAAACATACAAGCAAAGATACTTTGCGCGTTAAAAGCCGCAGCGATCGCAGCAGGGAAGAAGTATGTAGTAGAAAGGGCTGGAGGGAGGAGAAGGAAAAAAAGTATGACAGGAGGGGGATAAAAGAATTGCGGTATGGCACAGGTTTATGAGTCAGGCAGGTACTAATAACGATTTCGAAATATACAAACATGGTCGCTTCGCGTTTCATTTCGCGAATATATATAATGTGTACGTGTGTGTATGTAACGTATATGTACGTGTATATAAGAAATAAATTAAACATAGCTCGCGTTGTGTTGATCGCACAAATTTATGACTTCTTCCCCTTCTTCTCTTCTCGCGAATTTAACTACAGTAAGAACATTGCATTATATATATATATATATATATATATATATGTGTGTGTGTGTGTGTGTGTGTGTGTGTGTGTGTGTGTGTGTATATATATACTGTATGTATATATATATGTATGTATGTGTATATATATATATATACACATATGCATTTCGTAAGAATTACAGTACAATTACTGATAGTATGTTAAAGAGAGTATGTTAGATAAGTGTGTTAGAGTTACTCGCGCCTTTGCGCGCACGTGTATGTATGTGTGGGTGTGTATTAGTATGTAGAGAATCGCCTACAACGTATTTGTCATAACGGTTTGATGTTTGATTGGATCTAACTACGATCGATATTCGAAATGGGCACGTAAATTCATAGCTTGGAATTATTTTCCTGGATTTAACGAGAGCGACATTCTAGGCCCGACAGATTCGCATGGACGGGTAACACGATGGGGATGAGAGGAGCGGGGGGAGGCGGGGGGGGGGGCGCGTGGAAGGGAGACAAGAGAAGATGGAATAATAGAGAGAGGACCGATGGGTGGATGGGATTATATATAACAGGAGATATATTTGAGATATATTTTTCATTTAATCGTAACTACTTATTATAGAGATCCAATGTCTTCTCTCTCCTTCTCATTCTCTCTCTCTCTCTCTCTCTCTCTCTCTCTCTCTCTCTCTCTCTCTCTCGCTCTTTCACTCTCTTCCTCTCTTTCTTCTCCAATAATCTTTTATATTCCGGAATACTAAACTCTCAAAGTGGCGTCATATAATATTACTTCCTCTTTAAATTCATGATAATAAAGTTGTCTATTCGTATGAGAGCTTAACGTGCGTTCAATCGTGTCCCATACAGTCGCGCGCGCACGTCGAAGCACTCGCGCACTAAAGTGCACACACGACTTTGATAATAATACATATATACGGGCTGTCAAGAGAGGAGGATGCAAAGATGCGCCAACGTACGTTCTTCGTTCGATTCAAAAGCGATTTCCTTAATATGTCGTGACGCCAACGTGATTTATCTTTGGCGAACGAATTTCGAAAGCCAAGTAAAGCTTTCTTGGAGAATGTATTGTATATAGATTGATAAGAAAGATAGGATTTTGGATAACAAGATCATGATAAAAATCCATTTAAGATTATTCCAATTGCGTATTTTTATCGAAAAATGAATTTGGTAATTCTTATACAAGTTTATCCCAAATTTATATACATTTACGAAAATTAAAGTATTATGTATTATATTTTGCAACTTTATTATTTATATATATATATATATATATATATGTGTGTGTGTGTGTGTGTGTGTGTGTGTGTGTGTGTGTGTGTGTGTAAAATATATAATTTTAAATACAGTTTACATGTGCACCCTTTAATTCAAGTAAATTCAAATTGTGTGCGCGAGTCTCGATAACCAAGATTTTTAAAATGTGAAAGACAATGATTAAAAAAAAAGATAGGATAAAAGATATTTCTTTTCTTTTTAAAGGATATTCAATATTTTGCATTCTCTTCTTTCAACATCCTGTATACGCAGAGAGTCTCTGGCCAACCGCACTTTCTGTCTGACGATAAACACCGCGTAAAGAGTTAATACAGAATGAGTGTCTAAGAAAATATCGTAAATCCAACAGATATCGGTCTTCACACATTTATCATCTTTATTACGTCGAATAAAATTTACCGTAAAGTTTACTTATCCTCTTCTCGCGCCAGAAAACGGTCAAATTTTTTCGCGCAAGAATTCTCTTTAACTATCAACGCAGTGCCTCTCTATTATCGACAGAAAGCGCGATTAGCTAGAAACACCCTGTATATACATATACATATACATATATATATATATAATATATATTCGCTACCAGCATATCACAACATAAATTTTATTCTTTTTTTTAATTTTCTCTCGTCTCTTTCGCTCTCTTACTCACTCACTCTCTCTCTCTCTCTCTCTCTCTCTCTTTCTCCCTCATTTGAACGCGATACACTCATATTTACGCAAGCGCGCACACGATTCCGTTTCTACGTAATTATTATTATAACGCTGCAGAGTACTGTGATAGTGGTTGAGTTTCTAAGCATTGTAGCACCGTTCCAAAATGCGTCTCGGATGTATCGTTCGGAACTCTCGTAGCCCTTTTGCTACTGGATCTCCCTCTCTCCCCCAGGAAATTCTATTCGTCTTATCGTGCACGCATGAGTACCTTATACCTGGGCGAATAAAAATGATATTACGAGTATCCGCAGCAAACGCGCAATTGTTCGCCTTTCCGTCGTCCCCTTTTCCGATTTTCGAGGCCGGTTGTACCGACACCGAGTGGTGTTGAAAGTATATGATTAATTTGAATAATATTTGTAAAATGTTCAAGAGACGTTTGATCTTTTTTTTTTTAAATCTCTATAATTTTGCTTCTCAAAATATACATATATAGAGATGAAGAATGAAATGAATGAAATTAATTTCGTTTGAGGACGTATAATCGAAATTAAAATCAACTGTATATATATATATATATATATATATATGTGACAGAGAGAGAAAGTGTGCTAATTAAAAACAGTTAATAAAATTGTTTTTCTATATATATATATATATCTCCTTTTCGCTATTATAACTACAATCATAATATAGGAAAAAGGAATCGGTATCGCTGTCCAAAAAATTTTAATTAAGTCTATTAACTAAATTAACGATCATCTTCTTTGTTTGTCGATATTACAGCTATCGCTATAATCTATATAGAAAAGGACAATAAGGATAATCCCTAACCAAAATTTAATCAAGATTGCTAATTACATTTACGATTATTTCATCTACATTATAATAATGTAAATTAGCAATGTAATGCATAAGAAATATCGCCATGCAAAATTGGTTAACCAGCGCGGTTAAGTTAAATTTATTTAGTTAACTCTCTAGTTAATGAAAATTCAGTTTAAGCCAATTAGCTAACTTTACGAGAATAACAATTATGTATCTTCTCTCTCTCTCTCTCTTTCTTCCTCGTCCGATGTTACAATCATCGTAAGCCGCGACACAGGAGAGGAGAGGGAGGAAAAAAATGTTTATCGAAACTTAATTTAAGCCGTTAACGAAATCGATTATCGTTAATCAAATCCTTTTCACGTCCATCTGTATATCACAACAAGAGCCGTAACGTCCAAAGTGACGTCGTTAGTCCAAGTTGGTAAACCATCGCTATCGGCGCAACTCGGCGACCCGGAGACCTCTCGGCAAACTCTAACCGTCGTGCCAGCAACGATCCGTTGGCTCGCAACGCTATCCTATCCGGTCTTCTTCCTCTTCTTTCCGAGGGGAGTTTTTCCCCCCCCCTCGGAATTTCCAGCGCGTATCGATCGAGCACGCATTATCGCTTACTAAACGAACCGAAATCCCCGACCGGTGCAACGACGACGACGACGACGACGACGACGTGTCATCCGCGCCGGGGAGCGGCACCGTTTGCTGCCCGCATCGCTTTATCCTCCTCGTCATCGCCCCGTTCAACGAGGGCACCGGAGCGATATAATCCTTCTTTCCCTCTTTCTATCTCTGTCTCGTGCTACACTGCTCACGAGCTCAGCCACTAACGATTATACATCAGCATGAAATCTTAGAAACCATGGCTCCTCGGCGCTCGGGTGAGCCCGCGCTCTCGCCTATGTCGCGCGCCCATCCGCGCGAAATCCACCATCGACGTCGGCGACGACCACCGGGGGGGGCCGATCTAGAGTATACAGCAAGAAGCCGAGCAGCAACTACTTCCACCGCCTTTACTTTTTTGTCTCTGATCTGAAACAGAAACGCACACGTACGATTCAATCGCGTGCCCTCTCTTTTTTTTTTTTTTTACGCAGGGGGGATCTCGTCTCGTCTCCCGTTGATTCAGTATCGCGAGATACATAGAATAGAGGATTGGGCATATATAATACTGTACAGGTGCGAAAGTGTGAAAAATATATATAAATAATATATCTAATGTCTTTGGAAAATAACTGTTTCGACGACTGAAATGAGAAATTATAGTTACAGGCTAAATGGGAACTTGAGAAAGCGTGTTATGCTTTCGAAGAAATCTAATAATTTTTGCATAATTTCGAATAATTATATACATGTATGCATATAAATTACATTTTTTTTTTTTTTTTTTTTTTTATACAACGCACGCGAGATATACATATGTATTTTATATCTACAATTTTTCTTTTATATAATTTAATTGATTTAGTTTCATATTAAAGAAATAAATATACCAAATATTCTTTATTCTTTATTGCAATATTCCCATAAAGAAAACATCTGTTTTCTATTCTTCTACAGTAATGTAAATTATATGGCATACAATATTATAAGATATCTCGAAATCTTTTGCGTCAAAAGAATATTGGGATCTATAACATGGATTCCACTTACAATTAGTCATAAATGATATCTTTCTGTTGGATCCCATTTATCTGTCACATCATGCGGTGTTATTGAATTTTTTTTTTTTTTTTTTTTTCAAGCGATAGAATATGTATGTACGTAATTTTTTTCGTTATATTTATTCACTGTTATGGAAACGCGTGCGATGGGCTTGAAACTTGGCGCGGGAGTAAGCGATAAGGATTAGGAAGACTCACACGTTGGATCAAGGATTAGAATGGTATCGTATGGTTGTGGTCATAGTTTTCGGGATCATTGGGCATGATATACATAAACTCACCGTTAGGTAGAATACCTAAAAAAAAGAGATCAAATATAAGAATAAGTCAATACTTGATTATTAATCGATGTAATTGAATACGCATTTATAAAAAATACGTAGGTATATCGATATCTTGAATCCAGAATGACCAATGTTAAAATATAAACACAATGAAAAAACTTACAATTTAAATATAAGATACAAAGAGTTTGTTCAGATGTAAGATATTTTGTCTGAGATACGTAATAACATCGTTTTAAATTAAAGATAATAAATTCGATATAAACAGGAAGCGCGAGATTGTCAGTTATATTAATCAATATGTACAATAAATACAAATATTATTAAAAATATCTGCTAAATTATTTCAATGTTGTTTAATCAAATAATAACAATTTGATAAACCTGTAAATATTTGAGAAAAACAAAATAGAGGTAGGTTTAACTTTTCACTCATCTTTAACCATTTCTTTATCCGGAAACAAAAATATGCATCTTTTTCAGGGTTGGGAAGTGACGCGTTACTCGTAACGTCGTTACCGTTACAGTTACTTTTTTTTTCGGTAACGATCGTTAGTTTTTTTCTGTTTGCAACGGTAACGGTAACGAATTAGCCGTTACTTTCGTCGTAATTTTTTTTGGTTCTTTATTATCTTATATCTATTCGATAGATGTATTTTTTGAAAAATATTTTCTAGCCTTCTATCATAGGCTGCATTCCGATAATCACTGCCGGTACTGAAAATCTATAATAACGTAAATTATAGATTTCACAATACTGATAGTGAATATTGGAATACGCTCTTAATAATATCAATATTTCTCTTATCAATATTTAAAAACAATGTTCGATAAAAATTTTCGACAAGTTTGAAATTTGTAAATTACAATTTAAATTCCTATAAAGACAAGTGTATTAAAAAGTAGAGATATTAACATAAAAAATTAGGATCATTAAATAAGTTCAATATATAATAATCTTTATTTAACTTCAGCTTAACGCCAAGAAGTGGACTTGTTTTACACAATACCTATAACTCGCATACCTTTCTCATTCTCTCATACATACCCTTATAACTACCTTATATTCCTATTTTTTCTTATAACCTTCTCTCCTTCTCCTTCCAAATTTTCCTTAATAACCTTCCTTTCGCATCATCTAACACATCGTTCCACAATTTTTCCTCTACTTCATTCTCATCCTTACCTATTTCTATAAACCAACTTTTAGTTACATCGCAATCTTTAAAATAATTACTTATAATACGATCTTCGCCTATACCGCAAAATACACAGGCATACGCTTCCTCCCCTAACCAATATTTATTTCTATCCTCCATGTTTCCGCACCTTAACCTTAATAAAGCCCTTACGCTGTCGCCTAAATTTCCTATATCCACATTTCCTTCCCTTAAATACATTGGCCCTTCCAACCTTATTTCCAAATCCTTGTATTTCTTATTATATCTAGCTTGCCTAATTTTATTATCTTCTAATTGTCTCTGCACTTCCCTGTCCCTATTTCTCAACTCCTCTCTAATATTCATTCCTTCCTCTTTTAAAATTTCTAATGCTTCGATACCCCACCCATTTCTATTATAATATTTTTCTCTCTCCCTACTATACATATCCCCCCCCCCTCTATTTACTTCTTTTTCCATCCAACATCTTTTTACCCATCTACTTTCTTCCATACCTCTTATCTTTTCCTCATATCTCCAAGACCTTATACCCCACTCTATCCTTAATTTGTTTAAACCTAATTCTCTCGACATTAAATACCTTGGCGTACAGAATTCTAACCTTCTTAGACCTCTAAGAAATAACCATCTTACGTAATCTAACATCACTCTTTCTAATTCCTTCTTTTCCTCCCAGCCCCATATTTCCACTCCGTAAATAAGTTTAATATAAAAAAAACGCTTGCTATATAGAAACTAATTTAGAGTTTTTAATTGTAATATAGATTATTAAATAATTTAAGCTTATTTTAGCATTACAAAAAAAACAAAAACATAACGAAAAAGTAACGAATCGTTACTTTGCAAGTAACGGTAACGGTAACGCGTTACTTTTATAGAGTAACGTTCCCAACCCTGATCTTTTTTCGAATTTCGTGTTGCGGTTTATGCTACTGATGCACGAATACTGATGGACAAATGAAAAAGCCAATTTAGAAAGGAGGAAACCTCCTCCGTGTTGCGAAGTAACGGCGTGTTGTCGGCAAGTTGCACAACAATGCATCGCTCCTCGACGATTATTCCTCTCCGTCGATCAAAGTTGATTATTAACTATCTGATCATACGTTTTTTATCCATCGCACTTACCCTCGCGCATCGATTAATAATTAGCGGTAAGCGCGAGTCGCGTGCGATAAAGTCGATATCGCAGCATAAAAAGAGGAAGAAAAATGAAAAATAAACTCTTGAAGATTTCTATTCAATTTAACATACAATTCATCGGATCGTCATTAAATTAGATTCATCGGAAAAGCTCGCGAGAACGGAAGTACGTGTGCCGTAAACGACAGAGAAGTTGCAAAGGGAACGCGAAGAGTTTGCGAAATGTGTGCATTTTACGCGAGATTATATAGAATGCACGAATGATAATGACAATGTTGCGCAATGGAAAATTACTTGTCGACGATCACCGTAAATGTCAAAAGTATTTTTCTAATTACAGATCGTCAAGGAGTCTTTTTCCGAATTATAAAATAAGTTAAATTTATATATTAATTTAAAGTAATTTTTACTTTAAGATATAGAATTTTCTAATCTATTTTTCAACTCGATCTTTTAATTTAGCACAATTTTTGAAACATTTTTTATTTTTTCGTAAAAGCTTGATATCTCAAAAAGAAGAAAAAAAAAAAAAGGATCATGTGTCGAAAAATTCCCATGTTCTTAAAATATCCGTGCATTCTTGAACGTCCTGTATAAACTGCTGTCAAATAGCACAGCTAAATACAGCTAATCGATGTAATTCCGTTATAATGAATACCGATGGAACGCGACATTTTCGTTGTAACGAGGCGTGATTGAATCTCCGCGTCTAATACGCGGCTTGATATAACGAACTTTCGGTATAACAAATTCAATTTCGAGATCCACGACGGCGGCTCGTTGTAACGAGATTTTACCGTAATAATTACGCAAGCGCGTCACGTACCGATGTGCGATAGATTCAGTTTAGATCGACGAGAAAAACAAATTTAAAGAACGATAACGAGTACAGATTTAACACGATATTAATAAAAGTGCGGCAGAGAGTGTGCGCAAAGTGTTTCTATATTGCAGGGCTGCAGGGAATTAACCCTTAGCCGAGTACATTCTTTTCCTCTAGAGAGAAAATCTATGTCATATATTAATTTTATGCACGTATGTGCGCGCGCGCGCGCGCACACATACACACACACACACACATGTATTTTTTTATATAATTGAAAATTATAATAATTAAAAAAAGGATGTTACGAAGACAGAAATGTGTTAATTTATTTTAATTAACATATTTTCTTTACACTAATCTTTTCTTTATTTACTTAATTATACAAAATAATTTTTACACGTTCTCACGTTTTTTTAAATTAACTTATAATTATAACATTTTTAATAATTTTTTTCAACCAAATAATTAAATTTTATATCTAGTTTAATGAACAATCTACGTTTTAAACGTCATAAACGTTAATAACGTAAAAAAAAAAAAAAAAAAAACTGTGGTTCAATTTTAAATTTGCGAGATGGTATTGTAATTAATTTAGTGATTATGATTTTGCGATGGTTTATTTTGAGAGAAGTTAGGAAAAAAAGAAAATTACATGTACGTCTGTTTACGCGACGAAGTCTTTAAGAAATGCGGGAGAGAGAGGGACAGGAAGGGAAGAGGAGGTCCTTTGCGTGTGCGTACGGAGGAGGGGAAGATGAGAGGATCGTATCTCGCGAACTCACCTTGAGAATTAGGCTCCGGAAGATTCTCCCGCGGCACCAGATGCATCACCGTGGTTTTTCCGAAGGGAAGCCCAAGAGCACCGAGCGTGACATTGCTGTGCAGGAAACGACCCTGGTAGATTAGCCGCAGGATCTCCGCCTTGGCGACCGCCTCCTCTGTCCAGTCTGCAACACGAAGGTGACATTTGTGGGATGCTGAGAGCTCTCTTTCTCTCTCTCTCTCTCTCTCTCTCGTTCTCTCAATTCAACTATTCGCGAAAAGTTTCCGAGTGTACCGAACCTCTTGAATCTTAAAAAAGCGGCGTGGCAAATGTACTCGTGTGTTGATATAAATTATAAAATAAAGTAAATCGAACGAATTTTTCCACTTACTGTGTATACTTATGCAATTCCACAACGTATAAATTCGTAATTTTTATATATCAATTTATTACATTAAAATGAAAAAATACTCTCCATATTATTGAAATTTCTAATATTTTAAATATATATATTACATATTAAATATATTATTATCTTTTCTCAGATGTCTGATTTCTCTGATCTGAAAAATTCTTGAGTCTAGAGAGACTCTAATGAATGTCACCTGAATGTTGGATGTGTTTCACAAATAATTTTGCAACTCTATCCTCGCGACACGATGGCGTATCGGTAATCAATGGTAATAATTGCGGATAGATCACACGGGAGATCCCGCTCCTATAACAATTATATCAACGCTAATGGAATGGATTGGTGCGAGCAAAGTTTCGAAACGATAATGACTAACTCACCATCCGGCCAATTTTCAAACACATGGTGTGCTATATCGCCGGCAGAATCGCTCGGACTGAATAGGAACTCTTTTGTCTTGCCACTGACGAGGATGAGGCGTAAATTTATCTGCAATGCATAAAAAACATTATAGTTAGAGAGATATCAATTATGCGTGTGGAAAAAGATCTTTCGAAATCGAAGAGTTTAAATCTCTCAGATTTGTGATTGTTGGTCACGTAAAAAATTTTTTATAGAAATTAATTTTCACGCCAATTACATCATTCTACCATATACTATATACGCATGTTTCATTAAAAATATATATTACTTATATTTATATTAGAGAATTTAAATCCATGTTTCAAGACTTAACTTTTTCGGTTGTCAATTCTTAGACCAAAAAAGATTTTTATATATTATACATCTGCGTATATATTAGGTGTACAACTTTGCTTCCGCCGTTTTTTTTTTCCGAAATTCGAGGCTTTATTGTAAAAAACTGGTTATACATTTATGATTCAAAGTATTGTCCACTCCCAATGATCGTGCCAATTCTTTTTGACTTTGACTCGAGTCTTCGTTAAGTAATGCCTCCAATTCTGCATCTTCGAAAACCTCCTCTCTTCCACCGCTATGACGGTCTTCGACGTGAAAATCACCGTTCTTGAAGCGTCGAAACCACTCGCGACACGTTCTTTCGCTAATAGCGGCTTCGCCATAAGTATTTGAGAGCATTCGATGAGCCTCAGCCGCAGATTTCTTCGTATTGAAGCAGAAAATTAAAACCTCCCGCGAATGACGAGAATTTGGCTCGTAAACTGACATTTTCAATCGAGAATAACTTTACGACGCGGACACAAATCGACTAATGTTTCTATGGGGTTACGTTGACAGATGTCCAAGTTTATCGCACGACGTCTACGATCTATTTATTTCGACCACTACTTACCGCTAAAGTCATCTATAGGAAAACGGCGGAAGCAAAGTTGTACACCTAATACAAACAAAATTTGATAAACGACGTGATTTTTTATCATAATAATGTACATGCGTGATATATACTTTCTTCCGATATTATATAAGCATTATTCTCCTTCTTTAAAATATATTGTATGTAAATTGCGGTAAAATTGATGGCTAATACAATGGACGCCAGGAGCTCAAACGAGCGTTCATCGACAGCGCAATCAGCGTGCACCTCGTGCATCGGGCAAATTACCGGGGACCACTCCCACATACGAACAGGAATTCAATTAACGTAGGGTACGAAGATCGAGCGACATAAATAATTAGTAGCTCGACGGCGACGATTACGACGAAGCTGGACCGGAGGGCCCCGACCGACCGTTCGTGACCTTTTGCGGTCTTCGTGGTCGCGACAATCTGCTGTTAAAGCGTTAAATCATCGTCCCCGCTCGCATTATCACCCGGTGAACACCGCACGCGAGAGACTCCCCCTTGGCGTTGCGGTGCAATTTTCGCGCCACGGGGGGAAGGGAGAAGCTGGAGGGCACGTTTTGTAAAGTGTACGACGTGGAAATAATACGGATGAGAACCGTATAATTAAGATATAACGAGGACATCGCGAATTATCTACATACGTATATTCACGTTGCCTAGTTTAATACACAATTTTTCCATACTTCACGGATCTGCAAACGTCGGGCAAAAATTGATTACAGATCTCGCGAGAGGTGAATAGAATTACGCATGCTCTCAACATATTATCGTACGAAGTTTCTCATGATTCTTTATAATTATCAACATTTTGTATCGGGAAGAGGATTTTTTTTGGCTTGTCGTTTTTTAGATTACGCGCATGTATTGTTTCGCTAAACATGATTTCTCATCTCTCTCTCTCTCTCTCTCTCTCTCTCTCATTCATGAAATTATTTTTTTTTTTAGAAAGAAGATTATTCTTTGTCGAAAGGGTTTTATATGCCAGGGCCAAATAGCGTTGTGTAAAATTCTACAGATGTGTGCCATTTATAAAAACGTGTACGAGATGTATCGAAAATGTAAGAAACATTTTTTTCCATGTACATATTTTTTTTTTTTTTTTTTTTTTTGGGTAAAAATAATGGAAATGTTTTTCAATTAAATAATATATCAGAAACAATTAAATGAGAATAAAGACGAAAAAAAATTGTGCAACGCGTGACAATACGCTTTATAAAGCACGTCTCGAGACTTAATCTCGCCCCGTCATCTTATAATATGTCGATAACGAGATATCGGTTTTCTGGAGCAACTGAGATGACTATTCTGAGCTCCATTCAAATGCAAATTGCCGCAAGTTTATTCGCACGCGAAATCACGCTTTTTATCGATCGATCGGTCGAAAGGGTGCGACCGACCGTTCTGACAATTCGTTCATTAGCGTCCAAAGACAGAGAGCGAGAGAGAGAGAGAGAGAGAGAGAGAGAGAGAGAGAGACAAAAGAGAAAAAAAGGGGAGAGGGAGGTATTCTTGTTCTGTCCTTGATTTAGACTCATTTTAGATTCATCGTGCACAGAGAAAGTGGTACTCTCACTGCTACGTGTAACAAGCTCCAAATCCTTCAAATCCGCGTGCGCGCGAGGGGTTTCCGCCGACGTACGTCGCTCGTTTGAACTTTAAAGTTACCTTATTCAGCTGGTGATACCAGCCAATTATTCGATTCATGTGTCCGGATCTGCCTCATCTTCTGATCCTTCGCGCCAAAAAAATTCATTGTTTTTCATTTATACATATCGCCTTTTGTCGCACACGTGACTTTTCTATGTATGCGATACGCACATACATATCGCGCGAAGATATTTATTTTATTTTATATTTATTCTTCATTGGGGTAGCTTCATCATTTTGCTTTGAAATATGATTAAAAAAAAAATCAGACTATTCAACTGTTCAAAATTAATGAATAATTAATTAAAAGTACGAATAAAAGTCTCATTTTTTTTCTAGACAGAGGACGATCTCGAAACGTCATGAAAGTGAAGTCGTCCTAGTTAAATATATATTCCTAATGGGTCACTCTATATAAACGGGCACAGTTTCTAACTCATCCGTGCAGGTACCATCACCTGAATATCTAGCGATGTGGATCTAACGATGTCATCGCACTGCCCATGTCGAATATTTTGTTTTATTCGTCACGCGCGGCCTGATCGAACTTTCGCTGCTTTCACCGCGCGGAAAAAGCGCAACGAGCAGATCTCATCTATATAAAAAAAAAAATAAAAAAAAGGAACACCACACACACACACACACGAGTCTTGCCCCTACACTTTGTACAAACGTCATAATGCGCGTTTCAATATGGGCGTTGCTTGAAAATAAAATGTTGATATTTTAATTAATTAAAAGATCGAGGACGAGCGGTAATTCACGTGTCACACGCAACTGTGCGTACGTAAAATTTTTTTAATAATTAATGTAAATCGAGAGCGCGATGTATCTTGTGGAAAAAGTTTCCGTTTCTCCCGATAATACGTTTTACGAATCATATAATTAATATTCATGAAGGACGATACAATTCCAAATATGCGCGTTCAATGTTTTCGACAAGTTTTATACATATAGCTTTCAAATTTAATGAACAATCAATAAACTTAATTATCAATCAACGAAGAGTAGCGTTGAAATATATTCGATTACTGTTAGTCTTTGTATTACGTAAATAATTGGAGAGTATTATTCTGCTGATATTATTATTTTTAATAATATTGTGTGTTTATTTATAGATAGTAGACAAGAAAGTCTCTTCCACTCAAGTTTGCAAGGTAAGAACGTTAAGAGCCGTGTTTATGGGGAAAAAAAAAAAAAAAAAAAAGTCTGGATAATCGTTTTAAAATCTACGCGTTTTAAAGTTCGACATGCAATTTGGCGCGATGAGTTTCACTAACTTATAATCTTAAAAATAGGGGAATCGCGCCTTAAATTAACCCGGCGGATAATAGGCGGAGCTCTATCGGCCGCCAAGTTGCACGTGGACTTGGAAAGTATAACGAACGTCCCTCACTGCCTTTCTAATGAAACGGATAAATGGATTAAAGAGCTAACGCGATTTAAAACAGAATGGTAGGCGGCCTCGACGCAATTTCTTTTCTCCGTCGTTGAGAAATCGCAAATTGTTCCAGCCTTGAATTTAAATAATCCTTTATATAGCAAAATTTCTTATTTTTTAAAAATTATATATATATAAAATATTATAAGACACACATATAAATTAAGATTCAATTTAAAAATAATGTATACATGTAATTAAATAAACTTTCGTTCTTTATTCCCATCCCTAAAAAAAAAAAAAAAAAAAAAAAAAAAAAAAAAAAAAAAAAAAAAACTTGATTCCTCATTAGAAGATCTCCCATCTTTTATTATTTGTAATCGAACGATTGGCCCATCGACAGTTTCCATCGAAAAGACATTAAATTCGTCGAAAATATATTCGCAAGATTTTTGACGCGATTCGTCTTACAAAATCATCCATCCTGCATTATACCAATGTACGTATAGAATTTTCGATAATGGACGCGAGGATCGGTAAACGTCGAGCGATACGATACCGTTACGCTCTGCGGAAGCTTTATGGGCATTATGGGACGTAATGAAAAGGGAAGATAGAGCGAGGGTGGAAAAAGAGAAAGAGAGAGAATTGGGCTAATCGCGAACGTGTGTACGTGCGATGGGTTTACCTTGATTTTGCGAGCGCAAACGCGAAGCGGCTCCCGCTCGCGTCACGAGGCGAGGTCACGCCGAAACCCGGACAAACCAGGTCATTGGGGCATTCGGATACCCGAGGACCGTGACTGGAACTATGCGCATACGTATGTACAGAGTGACCCACATTTCTACGCGCGCGTCCTTCGCCCGCAGCGCGTATCGAAGGACTTGAAGTTTTGACGCACAAACACGTAATAAGGAAAACAGGGCGCGCTGTTCCTCCCGCTCATCGTACAGATACAGTAGGATGCAGAGGCGCACTTTCCTTCCAAGGTCCTTTCGTCCTTTATCCGGTACAAAGTTAGACATAGGGATAGCGCGATACAAAAATTTTTTTTTTTTTTTTACGCGTCCAAGAGTTTTACGTAAAAAAGAAAATATTTTACTAAATAAATAAATAACTTTGTAACATATTTCTTTTCGTCTTTTGACATAAATCATTTCCAAAGGATGAGACATGCGCGGATATGTACTTTTGTTCTTATCACTCTATGTAAAATAAATCTTTTTACGAATACTTGGCAGAAGAATGAGATAACGATATATATACATGTTAAGTAAAATTAAAGAATGGCAATTTAATAAAATAAAATCATCCAAGAATATTTAGCAATTAATTAATTAATTAATTAATTGAAGAATGCAAAGTATTAGGTCATTTAAATTTTATCAAAGAAACTCTTTCCTTTAACGTTGTCTGAAAAATTGAATAAGATTCCTTGCATAGGATAAAAAAAAAAAAATGTTTATCGCTTGAAAGGATACGAGACCCCGAGTCCGAGATGTATTCTTCTCTCTCTCTCTCTCTCTCTCTCTCTCTCTCTCTCTCTCTCTCTCTCTCTCTCGGAAAAGGAAGATGAAGGGAGGAGAAGTAGCGTCTCTGGCTCCGACCTCGCATTTCTCATCGCGCGGAGGCGCCGCGTCGACGAAGCTAACACACACAGCAGATTATGATATAATTATTAAGAAATGAGTCCCAAATTATAATCAAATAATTAAATGACTTACGCGCATTAAGTATAATATATCGAATCAGAGATGCGTGGTAAACGCATAATTTTATCGTGACATTCGAGTCGATTGTTTCAGACACGCGGCGTATATCGCAATTGCGCGATATGGGAAGAACCGAAATATATTTATTAATAATCTCGCACAATCGGGTCGCCCTCGAGGTACGTACGCTTGTAGCGAGTCATTTCCACAGTCTTCGCTGTGAATACCTCGAGTTGGCAATTACGTCAATTACAGGGTGACTTTAGGTTAATAAATACTAATGCCTCGCAATGCGGTGCCAACGTTTATTAATGGAGTGTCGGAGTCGAATCGTTCTTAATAGCTTGGCTAATACATAAAATTAACGAGCTGCTCATCGGGAAATATGCTCGCAAACGCTTGGCCATAATTAGAAAATGTAAAGATCACGCGAGCGTATTTTTGCATAGAAATTCTTTTTTTTCCCCCCTCCCTTCGTAACTTAAACATTTTATCTCTTATATTAATATAAAATTGTATATTATACATATATCCTCGATGTATTGTTACATGATTATTTTCTTTCATCAATTTAATAGAAAAGATGTTTAATTTCAAGTATTTGATGACCGAAAAGAAATTCTTATTATATATGTATAATGTTTAAGCTAATTTACATCGCATCAAAGGAGACAAGAAAGCTTGTCAAGATTTATCTTTATGGCTACGCGCACAGGATATTCCCGATTTTCAGAAACGCTCGATAAAATTAAGACTTTAATGATACTTGTAAAGTGGCTCATCATGTGGCCGGAAAAAAAAAATAAGAATGGTATAAAGTTCGTCGCGGCAGAAAGAGAAATATTTTAATCTGACATATTTTGATATAAAAAATTAAACATAATATCGTAAAATATTCAGTTTTCGATAATATTACCGTAATACTTTTATGTACAGAATAATGAGACAAGTCAATTAGCGGGGGGGAAAAAAAAAATTGTTTAAAAAAATACATTGTAAATAATTTTCTAAAAAACAATTATTTTTTTATACTAATCGATTTATCTCATTATCCTGTACATAAAAGTATTACGGTAAGATTATGGAAAACTGAATATTTTACGATATTATATTTAATTCTTTATATCAAAATATGTCGGATTAAAATATAAAATAACTCAAAAGTACTTAATGAAAAAATACTTTATTATAGTGTTTTGGAAAGCTCTCGAGGTAAGCTACAAGAATATGTGATGAAAAATAGGGGGTTTCGTTTAAAAAATTCAAAAAAAAAAAAATATATATATATATAAAGAGAGAGAGAGAGAGAGAGAGAGAGAGAGAGAGAGAGAGAGAGAGAGAGAGAGAGAGAGATTGCATTAACATTATCGTCGAGTTCATTGATGCACGATATCTGTTATCGGCGCAACAAACATCATAATTCTATTTCTTATCGGAATAATCGTCGCAAATGCCAGCTTGGGCGGTATTATTGTGTTTGCTGATATTGCCAATGCCAGCACCATTGCCATCCTATTGAGGTTAATTGAATTAAGAAGTCATTTCGCTCCAAACACTACGGCATTTACAAGCGTTATGCATACAAGATATTAATAACTGATATTTATTAATTTTATTTATGGACGCTTTTAGATTGATTCAGAGTTGACTTTTTCCGTACATATATTATAGCATCAAAGTTATCGAATCAATTGAAACTTAAATAGCTTATTGCAAGACTTTGATTAATTCCAAAGGAATATGTTATTTTTGCTGTGTTTGTTAAATTTAAGATGTAATCATCAAAGCCGAGAATATTCAATTTTAGTTAATTAATATATGTAATTATATAGTTAATTATATATATATATATATAACACAGTGTTTTTTTTTTTTTTTTTACATATGTCAGGTCTTTGTTAGAGCGGTTCCATTTTTCTCACGCTTGCCATACATATGGCATTATTTCCTTTACAACTGACAGTTGCTCGAATAGCGTCAATATGGCGATGCTCGTGTTAAACCGAATTCGTGTCTGGTCGATAAACGATGCACTCTGCTGCTCGCAAGCGAGTCCAAGCGTATACGGGCGAACGAGAAGTCTCGTCAAAATATAGCCAAGCGCAATGACAAAAACGCCGTCGGGATCAATCGGGGTTAACGAACGTAATTCCTCGGTATTCTCGGTATGGTGGCTCATGACGAGCCCGTAAAAAGGTAGAGTCGTACAAAGCCGTCGGATACGAGGGTGGAGACACGGTGATGGTTCCGAAACCGTAGAAACTCGCCTGTGAATCGCGTTGAGCGATTAAAACGGGTCGAGCAGTCGAGAGATCGCTTTAAATGGATTGGCCGATATATACACACGACCGGGTTAAAATACTATGTTTTAACACGCAGCGCGCACATACAGTGATAAATCACGTGTTCGATCCTAGACATATATATATATATATATATATATATAAGTATTCAAAATTAATAACTGCAATGTATCTTAAAGTAACAAATAATTAATTTAATTTAAACATTATTACATTAATAACTGCAATATAAATGTACGGAGTACGTTAATATCACAATATCATTAGCATATTATTTAGCAGCGCCAAGATTTTTAACTAAGATCTTTTTTATTTTGTATTGATTTTCAATTTTTGCATAAGCTTTTAATTTTTAATTTTGTGTATAAATTTTTAATCTTTTTATTAATTTTTTTAAATCAGCTATACATCCTACTACTTTAATTATATTGCAATTTATTAAATATAATTTTTCTTAACATTGAAAATAGTAAAATAAATTAACTTTTTATAACAAATTTTTATTCATATAATTTTTCTTAATATTAAAAATAATAAAACAAATTATTTATAACATAGATTATTTTATAACATAGATTTTTTTATTCAGTTGTAATATTTTTTGATATCATCATTTTTGTAGAAAATTAAAACAACTAGTTTGTATAACAGTTTCTTTTTTAATTAAAATGTTTTTATTTAAATAATAATAAAAGAAACAAATTTTATATAGCATACATTTTTATTTATTAAGTATAATACTACAATACTGTCTATATATTATTGATAATTATTTATCCCTCTCATTTTTTTTATCTTATCTACTTACATATTACATATAGTGCTAAAGTGATTTGATTCAATTAACAGCGCTAAATTTATGTTGTTAAAATACAAGGTATAAATTGTTGAGTTTTTTTTGGGGAGGGGGGGAGGGGGGAAACTCGAATATTTCGGAGATAAGATTTGCGTGTACGATTCTCATATGGTATCGTTGTAACAAAAAGTTCGTCAGAGAATATAAAAGATTGAAACGTTAAAATGTCGACAACAACACACTTCTCACTCCGCTAGCGATCCATTTTCCCTATTGTGGTGCAAAGTTAATCCCAAATGTAACCCCGTCTTACGATAAGTCCATTGTCCAAAACATGATGAATTTCAGTTGGCGTGTAGGATAGGAACCGATGCGGATTATCGATTTTAACAGGCATGTCGAAACTCGAAAGGCAAACTAGGGCGCACCCGAGAGTCGTCGAGGAAAAAAAGGAATTTATTACATTATCCGTTATAGAGAGAGAGAATAAAAGAGAAAGGAAAGAGAGCTCGCGAGGAAAATCAACTTATGACAGGCACAAAGTTCATTTTACTTAGATTACATTTTTACACAAAAGTTACGTCACTATAGCATTAACCGGTATAACGATTACATTTGATCAATTTTATGTCATTTTCTTTAGCAACGAGAATGTCAAATGAGGTGTTTACTTATTATCGCAATTCAGTCTCACACATATATTTTTCAACATCGCATTCTCAAGTAAATAGAATTCCCCTTAAAACGATTAAAATCGATTAAAGTATACGGGCCTCGGGCGCATCTCTACTCGTTTAACGTCGTACATCGAATTCAGATTAGCCGAGAGAATTTCGGGACGACACGCGTCTATACACGTGACAATATATATATATATCATTTATTAGTAAATCAAGTTACGGGATGAGATAATAGCGAGTCGGGCAACTATGCCGGCCGCAAAGTGTCGTCGCAGCCTGCACTTGCAAATTTATCGATCGACGGGGCGTCGTCGTGGCATTTCGTTAAACGCGCTCGTTGAAACCCGTTCGCGGAGAAGGAGGAGGCGAACCCAGCAGTACGCGACCTAGACCCGACCTTCCCCAAGGTGTGTTCTTGGAACGAGGCGGGGGTGTGGGAGAGGAGGAGAGTGTCCGGGATGCGCGGCTCGAGCGGCGTCGAATAATAAGGGCGAAGGACATCTACAAGTGCCGGAGATATCCTCGACGTCAGACGGGAGTGGGGAGGCGAGAGGGAAGGGAGATTGACAGAATAAGACGAATGAGTTTCATAATAAGGGAACTTGTACCGGCAAATTCATTTCTGTTGGATTTAATGGCAAACCGCGTTAAAATACTTTATCACGTTAATGTCCCGATGTGCGATGCGCGTGTAATATTTTAATTTTCTGCCAAGTAATCATTTTTATATGCAACATATATATATATATATATATATATATATACTGGGTGGCCCATTTCAATCCACATTTCAGTCGAATATCTCAAAAACCAAGCCCGGAAGAGAAAAATGTTTCAAACAAAAGTTGTGTGGCTTCAAGGGGGCCATAAGATGGTGACAATGATTTGACCTTGGAAAATCATTTGAAGATCATGTGAAGGTCAACTTTAAAATCTTAAATGGAAACCCCCATTTTTTATTTAGCATTCTTGTAGCTGACATCGAGAGCTTTCCAAAACACTATAATAAAGTATTTTTTTATTAAGTACTTTTTGAGTTATTTTAATCTGACATATTTTGATATAAAAAATTAAATATTTCGTAAAATATTTAGTTTTCGATAATTTTACCGTAATACTTCTATGGCCCCCTTGAAGCCACACGACTTTTGTTTGAAACATTTTTCGATTTAACGCAGTGTTTCTGAGATATTTGAGTGGGTCCTTTAAAATAGGACACCCTGTATTTATATAAAATTTTAATCGAGAGTGTATAATATCGACGGAAGAATTGCGGATAAAAAGAAAGCAGCGGCATTCGATGGTAGACAATGACAATTTAAATAAATACAATTAGTCTATTTTCATTTTTATATACTTGATGGATACGCGCTATTCTCTTGATTATAAGAATGAGAATTTAATTTAACGAATTAAATATTTCTCTTCGTCGTATCACGTTTTTCTTGTTGAAAATTTCATAATTTTGTGAGTGAGTGAGTGTGCGTGTGTATGCGTATGACGCTAGAATTATAAATTTCGTTATGCTCATTAATGATTTATAGCTATAAAAAAAAAAGAAGAAAAAAAAAAGAAACTTCTTCGTCATACTTTTACTTTAATTTTAATTTTCGTACATATCAATTTGATATAAAAATTCCATTTTTCGATACAGGCGAGGCAAAACTTTTGCGCGCCACTGTACGGAATGCGCCTTTCGAGACTGTGATTCCTCGGGGACCGTTTCATACATTCCGACCTTTTCGCCCGGGGCGAAATGGGGATCTACGTTACCTGGTCCTTCTAAATCGTGGCGGCAGAAGATACACAGATATAGAGTACGGGTAGAATACGCTTAGAGTTCTCGCGACCGAGTCGCGTATACCATTTGTCGGGTCGCCTATATTTAACGTAGGAGAAACGACGTGTTCCGGAGCGACGTGAGAATCGGGATAGATCACGAATGCTAATCGGCGTTATCGAGACCTCAATTGTTACCCCCAGCCCCCCCCCCCCCCACCCCATGATTTCCTGCATTGCCCCACAGTCACGCAATGCTAATCGTATCGATACGACTTGTCATTCTATTAAGTGTACAACTTTGCTTCCGCCGTTTTCCTATAGATAGCTTTAGCGGTAAGTAGTGGTCGAAATAAATAGATCATAGACGTCATGCGATAAACTTGGGCATCTGTCAACGTAACCCCATAGAAACATTAGTCGATTTGTGTCCGCATCGTAAAGTTATTCTCGATTGAAAATGTCAGTTTACGAGCCAAATTCTCGTCATTCGCGGGAGGTTTTAATTTTCTGCTCCAATATGAAGAAATCTGCGGCTGAGGCTCATCGAATGCTCTCAAATACTTATGGCGAAACCGCTATTAGCGAAAGAATGTGTCGCGAGTGGTTTCGACGCTTCAAGAACGGTGATTTTCACGTCGAAGACCGGCATAGCGGTGGAAGAGAGAAGGTTTTCGAAGATGCAGAATTGGAGGCATTACTTAACGAAGACTCGAGTCAAAGTCAAAAAGAATTGGCACGATCATTGGGAGTGGACAATACTTTGAATCATAAATGTATAACCAGTTTTTGACAATAAAGCCTCGAATTTCGGAAAAAAAAACGGCGGAAGCAAAGTTGTACACCTAATATAATATTAATCTTTTTTTCTTTTTCTTTTTTTTTTTCGTATCCGCAACATATAATTTTATCTCAATTATTTCAATTCAGATTGCATCGTATGTGTCACTCGTTTTCCTTGGTATTACCCATCTTTTTGAATTTCTCCCTATAATTATTTCGAGTACGAATTCATCCATATGTATGTATAAATATTTATGAAAAATTGAATTTTTTCAAGGAAAAAAAGTTTTATATAATATTTCATATAATTAATAATGTTTTCTTAGCATGCGGAGGAGAATCGTTATTCTCTAATTGGAAACATTATTTAGCATAGAGAAATCAATGATATATTTCATGTTACATAAATTCTTTCTTTAGCTAGTTCCAATCCTCGTTGCCAATCCTCGGTTGGCACAACGAAACGGATATTTGTGCAAAATTTTGTCGATTATGCTCGCAGATATTTTCGCGAATTAAAGACTGATATGCTATAAATTGAATATAGCTCGAAATAATAAAGATTAAAGATAATAATAATGTAAAAATATTATATCTGGAAAACTTATGCATTTTTAAGAGAACTTTAAAATTAGAGAAATAAAGTATTCTTTCTTCATAAATTAAAATAATATAATAGACGTTTTAAAGAAAATTGAAGGAAAAGGAAGAAAAAAAAATAACGAAAAAGGAAAGAGAGAGAGAGAGAGAGAGAGAGAGAGAGAGAGAGAGAGAGAGAGAGAGAGAGAGAGAGAGAGAGAGTGAAAACCGGAGATGGATGAGAAAGGATGAACTCACAGAGGCAACGGCGAGTTATAAGAGCTAAGGAAAGCGAAGAAGAGACGAGATAAAAGAAGATAATATGAGAGAGGGGGGCTACATCGGATGTGACTCACTCTCGTCGCCGCCATAACGTACAGGGTGGCCATAAATTTGCGCACATGTTTCACGTACCCGGATCGTTTGACCACTAATGGATACTAAATAACATACCGTACACACATCAAGGTGCGAAAAAATTGTGGTGGCTGTTAAAATCAACCAATGATGACGTAAACACGTTGCATTACGCCGTACATAGATGATATCGCGTCGCGTTCCCGAATATGCCAAAATAATATATCGAATTTTATTGAATTTTATTCTTCCCCAATTAATAAAAAGTTTCCGATTCGTATCATATGAAATATAAAAATGTCTATTTATTTATTTATATAACATTCGATCCGTTGAGCGAAAATATTTGAATCAAATACGTCAATTGAAAATTCAAAATATTTTTCATAAATATTCACAATCCTCTGTATAGCTTGATATGTAAATAGAATTATCAGCAATTATGACTCAAGAATACTTTTTTAAAATTATCCGACTTTTCTTTCGCGATAAAATGAAAAATAAAGTTTTTTTTTTTTTTTATTCAATCGTAATTACAATTTTTTTTTATCGATCAAGGTGTATCGTGAGAGACGACGAACAGCTAAACATTCCTCGTCCTCGTATCGATTTATGCCACGCGCGTCACGAATGCACCGGGGTCCATCGGGAAATCTGTACGTCATCGCGCCCTGCCGCGAGTTACGATCGCGCTTACGTCATCGCGACGAGGTGCCAAAACTGCAAACTCCTCGCCGAAAAGGACCGTGTGCCTCCCCGAAAATACAGCCGGATGAGAGATGCGAGAAAATAGGCGGAAATCGAGGTCGAGAAATGCAATGCAATACGGTGAGTCGGATTTATGAAGGAATTTACAATTAACAGAGTTCTAATTCCTATAATTATAATTAAAAGAAAAAATTTATCAGCAACTATTTAGTTGTCCAAAAAAAGCCACTTAAATATAAAATGCAAATCAGAACTTTTGCTCAAAAAATTTGATTTAGCATTCTTCAGTCTGAAGCCATAAAATTCATTATAAGGAGTTATTAGTATCTCTAATTGTATTCGATATGACAAATAAAATGAAATTTAAGATTATTTTTCTCTCTCGAAATGTGGATGTTTATAAAAATGTCATTCCTAAATATTGTTAAATTTAGGGGGCACAGGTTTAGGGTAAAGGCTTTTAAATCCGCCAATGGTGCCATCACCGGGATAATAAAAGTAGGTTTCGATCGGAGTAATCCTGGAGAAGGCGATCGGTAGGTAGGTTAACCTCGACCCCCGGCCTTGTCGGCGTGGAAGGGGGGATACGCGAGGCTGATCGATAAAGAAAAGTGTGCTATTTCAGGAAGACTAGAGTATAGGTAAGATATAGCGTGAATCTGGCGTTCGGATATGCGATGATATCTTGTAGACGGGGAAGGAGGAGGTGAAAGGAGTCATTTTCGACAGTGACGAATTCATTTCCTTTTCCGTCTCGCTTCCATTAAGTTTGGCATGACAAGGTTTATCTCATTCGAAAAAAATTCAAGGGAAATTACCATGATACTTTGCGGTAACGAGTTTGACACCAAAATTTTTGTCCAACATCTAAGAATGCGCGATTCAAATGAATAAATGTTAAATATTGATTAATATATATATATATATATTTAGTATTTATATTCATTTTTATATAATGTATAATATTTATTATATAAAATATTTGTATATTTTGTGTATTAATTATAGAATTATTTTTCTATTTATATCCTTATGAATAAAGTAGATTCTTTTTGAGGAAGAATTCCTA
The DNA here is from genome assembly GCF_030449975.1 of Polyergus mexicanus. Taxonomy (NCBI): domain Eukaryota; kingdom Metazoa; phylum Arthropoda; class Insecta; order Hymenoptera; family Formicidae; genus Polyergus; species Polyergus mexicanus. The sequence continues at coordinate 396,246 of NW_027223337.1, forward strand.
GTTTACTCGAAGATTATATCTTTAATAAAAAAATATAAAGATTATATTAACAATAGCAGTTAGTGTATGAAAAGCTCGCGGTGTCAAAACTAAATCATGTATAATTTCCACTTTATTTAAATAATTTCATATTTACCAAAAATAAACCTCAAAAATCGCGAGCCACTTTCTCCTGTATCCGACTCATATTACTTTACTTATTTTTACAATCCATAAAATTCTACAACAGTTTTAGTGGCGCACATATTTGCATAATATATATATATATATTATTTTAATTAATTAATAGAAAAGCATTCAATTTACGAGACGCGCGTATGCAACATCTTTTTTATTTTAAATACTTTATTATATAAAATAATTTTATTAATTTTCGCAAATTAATTAGCGCTTGCAATATTTTTTAGAAAAAGTTTAAAAAAAAAAAATTTCGATCTTTTTCAGACGGTATTTATATGGCGTTGTCGGAAATTTCTTTTCATACAAGAGAACGGCTGGATTTGACGATTAATGCGATCTCATGCGAACGGCTTGTAATTATTGCATGCCGATGCATTTCAATATGGGAAAGAATAGTTTTCTTACGCTGTAATTTATGTGATAAGACACATTGCGCGGGTGAGAAAAGTGAAAGAACTTCCTTATTCCCATCGCGTGTGCAACGAGTGCGAGATAATTTATAGCGGATGCAAGCCGAGCACAGCCCGACTGAATACGATTGTCCGCGATCATCGATGCTGTTGTTGCGGCTTAACAGCAGCGTCACTTTCACTCACTCCTAAAAGCATCTGTCATTTCCCGCGATTCGCCAATTATCGCGCGTAAGAGAAGCTTTAAATATATTTTTCTTAAATTTGTATGTGTGTCTCTTCAAACAGATTTCGAATATATTTAAAGTCAAAGTCTGTTGAATGAAAATTTGACGAATAACTGGATCGTGTTGGTGCTTCGCTTGCTATCTATAAACTCGCACAACACATTTTCCACTTCTCCAAGTATATTTGAAAGCAAATTAAAAATATTTTATTAATAATACGCGTAATAAATATTATTAGAAAAATTGTGCATTTTATATATACATATATCTAACTAGGATCCTAAGTCATTCGACAACAATGTCATTTTATCATTTTTTTAATGAGAATTTTATAAATAATCGCAACGATGTAATTTTCTGCGTATAGCCCTCTCCTTCTCCTCTCCTACCTACCCAAGTATTTAAATAACTTGCTTCGCTCAAAGTAACGTCCAAGGACTCTTGGAAATTATAATCAAACATTCCGAGCGTTTTTTCCCTCAAAATTCCACCGCTCGCGCTCAATCGAGCCTCGTCTTCGTGATTTTCTTCCTGCTCTATTGATTGGATCTTTACAGTCATCGGCAATATGCACAAAACGCGGCTGTACCGTTAACATGTCATCGTATGAATATACTCGAGCGATTCGCTTTCCACGTGATGGGGCAACGGCCGAAAGATCGATCGCCGAGCGAGTGGGATTCAGTGAAAAATCTGTGCCACCCGTAGGATGCAGTTTAGCATCCAACTTTTTGGCACGGGTTTTCCGTGCCAACCGACGTATAGCTCGGGGGAACCGACAGAGGTTGTCTAACGGGCAAAACGATTATCTTCATGCTCGGCTTGGCGCGATCCCTATTTTGCAGGAGCGCGATCGATGCTGCGATCGCGAGAAAATCCATCGAGATTGTTGTTTCACACACACGCTGCAAAATAAGCTTAAATCTCATCGGGAATCCGGAATCGCTCCCCCTGTCGATCGTAAATGCGGTTTTTTTTTTTTTTTTTTTTGTGGCACCATCGAATTGACACACACGGTTTCGATTAAACTTGTTTATACAACGCGTATGATACGGTTGTATCCAACGCTAATAATGGCGCCAGACTTCGCCTGATGCTTTGAACAGAGTTATCGCGATATTTCTTAAAATATTATGTTATTAATAATTTTTTTGCGTATGCGATATAATTTTTTTTTTTTTTTTTTTTTTTTTTTTTTTTAAGTTTTGCAAACAGTCGCAAAGTTTATCGATGTGATCATCGTCCGTCACAATTTTTTTTTGTGTCGTTCCCTTCATTAAATATTTTGATAAGTGTCGAGCCACGAATGAATTTTGCGTCAAGGCAAGACGCACCTCGGATTAATTGCAAAGCAATTCGTTACCTTCCGCCGAGATATTTTATTATTTGCTTCAATGGAGAGAAAAACATATGTTGTTAATTCCAACATTATTTTAACATTCGCGTATATTTAAATTAAATTTTTTCCGCTCCTGATACTGAAATATTTTTGAGATCTCGAAAGTATTAAATTGCAATGTATAATATTAATATATAATATTTCAAAATAAAAATCTTTCTATTTCGATTTATTTAAGTTTGCGTTATTCGCTGATGCCGCGCAACAATGAAACGGTCCCCGTCTCTCTTCAAAGCAATTTCTAGCTATATCTGGCTAAAGAGACATCCGGTAACGGTCCGGGACATGGCGTATAAATCCAACAATGTCACCGACCGTTTCGCCAGCTGGCTCGAAAGTTGGCGAGCTTCAAAAACGGTTTCCGCGGCGCGACATATACTGTGCTCTTCTTCTTCTTCTTCTTCTTCTTCTTCTTCCTCCTCTTCCTTTTTTACGAGAATTATGCGCGCTATCGACGGATCGTGTCCGTTAGTTTTCGATTCACAGGTGACGACAGATTTGCGACTTTCACCAAACTGCTTCTCTCTCTCTCTCTCTCTCTCTTTCTTTCTATCTTTTTCTTCCGGAATAGAGGAGGGCTTTCGAATTGATTTCCTCCTTTCGCTACGCGGCTACTGCTTTACGTCGGCAATTCGGCGAGGCCATAAATTTCACCTAACTCTCAACCATCCGCTCGGAAAGCTTTCTTCGTTAATGCCCCGCGAGCGGCTTTCTTCCCCCTCTCCCCTTCTTCTCTGATCTCTGTTTTTACTTCCGTTTCTTTTATTTCTCGATTACGTGCCACAACATGCGACGTGATCCCTGAATTTTCTTCGGAATTTCGGCGATAATTTTTATACGGTACTTTACTTCAATCCTTTCAATTTACAGGCGATAAATGTATTTTTTATCGGTTCTTAATTTTATTCCTCCCAATCTTAATATTACTAACATAAAATTATGCGAGATGAGTCATCTGTCAACTAAAAAGAATTATGTATATATATATATATATATATATCTTTTTTTGAAGAAGTAGCAAAAAAAGAAATTTATTTAAATAAGACTATATATTGCAATGTTTTAATTAAGTTTCCAACTATGTATTTACAAACAAATAAATTTATCGATATGTTGATTTAAAATGAGATGTGACCATTTAAATTTTTTTCAATATCACATTTCGCTATTATTTCAATTTCTCGATAAATGTGATCCGTGATCTCTGCATTATGTATCTATTAAATTAAGAGCGTCATTTGCTCTACAAACAGTGAGCTATCGGTATATGCTTTCGATTCGCATACACGTTCAATGTATAAAATTTTTAAGCGCACATTTGCGTTAATGGAGTGACGAAAAATTTCGCAAACATTCAATGTCGAGAAAATCAATTTTAATTTATTCTATTACGCTATAATCTATTAGATTGAAGATTTGTATGTGTATACACGTGTGTGTGTGTGTAGATTTGTTCAAACGATAAAATAACATTTTATTCATGAAATTTTGAAAAATTAATTCGTTTAATATGTTATTGCGTCATTTAATTATGCATTTAAAAAAATCGAAAATTTTTATAAAGCTATTTGAAACGCTCATGAATCCTTATGTAATATTATACATTTTATATATGTATTGCTTGAAAAAAATTAACTGTTTACATTTTGTAACGTCTACATTTGCTGCGCATAAATAAATATGAAAGGATATGCCAATAACGACAATGTTAAAAAGTGCGATATTTTGGGGGAATCTATTTTACTGTTTCGGCACTCAATATTCATCGCGATTGAATATCGCTCGGAAAGACAGGATGCACACGCCATGGGCAAATTCAACTACTATACCATATCCTCCTCCAATACATTTTCGGATATTCATATTTGTCAGAGATATCGAGAAATGTATAGCGATATTTCGAAATATCGTACGACTCTATAAGTCTGCGCATCGTTGCACCGATGCGATACATCTTCGGAATTCCGTTGAGAGATTAATGCAAATTAAAGGATACTTTATATAACTTCGATGTTCTATATATATCGGATTCCAAGTACACATATCACGTGTCGCATTAGAAGCGTTACAAGTAGCGTTACAAATGTTTTAGCCTTGTCTCTTCCGCGATCTCATCTCCATCCTATTTTAGAATTTCTCCTTTTCCTTAAAATTATCGCAAAGACCAGATAATAAAATTTTTCCATCAAATATTAGTAATCAGTCTACTTATCTATTCACATATTTGTCAGCATTTCTTTTAACGGGACATTTCAACGATAAAGGTTTTATTTCTGAAATTCTTCGCATTGTCTTGGATCGTTCTAAATAAGACATCTTACATTACTTGAAAAGGTCACTATAATCCACAAAAGTTGTCAGTGTATATCTGCCATTTATATTAGGTGTACAACTTTGCTTCCGCCGTTTTCCTATAGATGGCTTTAGCGGTAAGTAGTGGTCGAAATAAATAGATCGTAGACGTCGTGCAATGAACTTGGGCATCTGTCAACGTAACCCCATAGAAACATTAGTCGATTTGTGTCCGCATCGTAAAGTTATTCTCGATTGAAAATGTCAGTTTACGAGCCAAATTCTCGTCATTCGCGGGAGGTTTTAATTTTCTGCTTCAATACGAAGAAATCTGCGGCTGAGGCTCATCGAATGCTCTCAAATACTTATGGCGAAGCCGCTATTAGCGAAAGAACGTGTCGCGAGTGGTTTCGACGCTTCAAGAACGGTGATTTTCACGTCGAAGACCGGCATAGCGGTGGAAGAGAGAAGGTTTTCGAAGATGCAGAATTGGAGGCATTACTTAACGAAGACTCGAGTCAAAGTCAAAAAGAATTGGCACGATCATTGGGAGTGGACAATACTTTGAATCATAAATGTATAACCAGTTTTTGACAATAAAGCCTCGAATTTGGGGGAAAAAAACGGCGGAAGCAAAGTTGTACACCTAATAATTACATTAGAAATATTGATTTAAACGATGTTACGAAAATATTACAATAGAGCTCTGTTCGCAATTAAAGTTTGCTTGAAAAACTGGTTTTGCAAACTGACTGGATCCGTGAATCTTTGATTCTAGAACGAGGCTAAATTGCAACGAGGACGGCTTGTAATAGTCGCGTCGTCTTGGAATAATCTCGTCTCGCCTTTCACAAGAGTGTGTAACGTATTATTATCGATCTCGATCGGTAGATTTGCGGTAGACAATAGCAAACAATTTCAATTCACTTGGCTCGTTTAACAAACCGCGATTTATATGAAATAATTAATCCAACAATTTCTCTTTGTCACAATTAATCGCGACTTTATAATCATATAATCGATAAATACATTAATTTTAATTATTTGCAATTAATAATTAATAATTCATCTTTAAGACACAAGCAGTTACAGTAAAATATAATCGTAAATTTTATACCGTTCACATATTTTATATTTATAATATTTTATATTATTCAATCAACGTTACGATTTTTGTTGATAAATTTTTTTATGCTTCATTATTAATTTTTAATATAATAATCGTACAATTGAAAAAGGATACAACTGTATTGTATTTCTCGACAAAGAGACGGGAGCCGTTACCAGCAGCTTGTCCGAATATAATCAATTAGACTAATTCTTAACGTAATATTTTATACTTGACCTTTTATCTTTTTCCAAGATGCGCGATCTTTTTCATTCTCTATGAAAAACATTTAATTTTACAGTTGCAAGATCAAGATACACCGTAATTATCGAATTCGGTGATAAATCCGAGAGTTGGGGCACAAATTATTCGGCGGACAGATCGTCGGTGGCCGGCACCTGCTCATCGCGCGTAAAGTAGATCGCAATGGAACGAACAGACAGGCGCAATTGCGACAGCTGTAGTGATCCCGATGCAATCGCTCGCATGTAACCCAACGTCCATGTTTATTTAACGCAGGTAGCATGAAATACGCACAGAATCTCATAGCGTTCTCCCTGTTTCTCTCTCTCTCTCTCTCTCTCTCTCTCTCTCTCTCTCTTTCACTCTCGTCATTGCGTTAGTACAGCGTATTTACATACCTCTCGACATTCATCACACACTATAAGACACACGCGCCCACGCGCACACGATACAATGCAAATACATGTTTACTCGACGATGCGAAAATAGTTTTTATTTATTTATCGTGACGCAAAATCGCGAGGAGATTTACGCGGCCGAATATATCCAAGTATCGGGAACGCGAGCCATTTTGCGGTTTCGTTCTCATTCGCACATAAGTTGGAAAAATTCCTTTCTTCGCATCACGAAACGGAGAACTACTACAAACCGCACCTGCGCCGATCCAAAATCGAGCGTATTGTCCGATGGGCAATCTTATGAAAACGTAGGTATGCGTGAAAAACGTTGGGATATGCATTTTACGATGAAATGTACAATACGTTGCAGACGAAATCCACGGAAAATTGTTGAGCGCCAATTGTTTGTATAAAAATAAAGGTTGCAGAAAATTCAACTGCCACCATTATTGCAAATTTTAATTTCTTTTATTATACATATAAACTTGTATAAATATATTTAATAAAAATTGAATTTTTACGTGTAAGTTAATTTAAATAATTATTGAAATCTTAACGATGCTGAAATACTCTATACATGTATAACTGTTAATTATAAAAATGTTTCATTAAATAAATATTTCAAGTATATTTCGAAATAAAACCTACAATATTTAACTTTTTATTTTAGATATAGAAGGCATATAAAAAACGAGTAAGTGTGTTATATATATATATATGTGTGTGTGTGTGTGTGTGTGTGTGTGTGTGTGTACCATATATACGCACTTTAGCCACGCGTTCTAGTTTTCATTCGAAAAACTGTTAAATATTAAATATTAAAACACATATACACGTCACAAGATAAATTTTAAATATTAGGAAAATTGCCAGATATACTAGCTAACTAACTAATTGTACAGGAAGAAAATAGACGGAAAAAAATTTTCACATTTATACCCGATAATTTCTAATTAAATACCTAATACCCTTTAACATCATAATTCCAAGGAAATATTAATTGGACGTTTAGATCTACAAGCTCGAGAAGGCGTAATGTTATTACCAAGTCACTCGAGATGGACTTTAAAGCCTTATGAAAGATTCATCTGACACTTTAATTACGTTCAGATATCTAACGCGAAGAAGAGTAAAGCCTTTAATTCCCGAATATTACATTAAGGAGTCGTCGAGCGAGCGCGATGAGAAACGATGTTGATTCGCGAACGAGCATTGTTATCCGTCGCGGATCTAGCCCGTAATCAGAAGGTTAGCGCAAGAGGTGGAAATATTAATTTCTGAAAGTATGATAATGCGTGTGAAGTGAAATCCGATGGCTGACTTTCCATTTGATGCAGCCGCGCGCCGTTGCTTCGCAATCTTTCGTGGAAAATTCGACGATTGATCGAACCGAAACCACCAAACTCGATTATAAAACTACTCGATATGTCGAAAATTGTTCCCAAAAATATAACAGTTCATTTCCATCCTTAAATATACTAAGAACTACTTTAAATCAGATCTCATTTTACATCGTAAATAAATAATTTTATCATTTTTTTTTTTTTTTTTTTTTTTTATGCGATTGTAATATATAAAAGTTTAAAATAATATTACATTTTATTTATATATTGATATTAATCTTGCGTAAAACTATCGGCGTTTATACGTTGAGAATTTACGCACGTGTGTGCGTATGTAATAAACTTTTAATATGACACTAATATAGTAAATAATAAAAATATAAATATTATATAATAAGTTATATTGGATAAATTTAGAGTTAATCGATTAATCAAATATCATTTCTAAAATTAAAATCGCGCGATCGTTATTTTCCGCGTAAATTAAGTTTTTTTTTTTTCCTTCGTTATCGAGATTTAAAGATCACATCTTGATGTTTGATGCGACAAAATAAGCATGTTTCTTTCTTCCGTCCTTTTTACGAGAAATATCGCAAACTATTGTTTTTTCAACGAGAATGCGCAATTTCTACTTACGATACATACGGTGATTTGAATTTTCTAGAAATGACTCCAATATCGTGGAAATATAATTGATAAAATACCACAGACAGTCGCGTGTGAGCGACAGAAATGAATAAGTATACTACTTAAATTGCGTAAATCCGTAGAATCTATTCAATCGCGTTATTAATTTTATCATTTGAGTAATAATATTTCCCTCAAATTTCGATTCATCATCGAGGGAGAAAAAAAAAACACGATTCTCGATTAAGAATAACGAAGTAGAACGTTTTACGATCGAGATTAAAATTCAAAATCACATTCGTATGCGTACGTTTTTATTATACGCGAATTAATAGCGAGTTAAATGCGAGTTGCATGATAAAGGAAAAAAAAAAAAAAAAATCGGAATCGTATCTTATCATCCGCGTTAAGTGTACGATGATACTCGATGATACAAATGGGGGAGAGGGTGGGTGAGGGGGGAGGGGGAGATGTAATGATAGCCGAGGCATAAAACCGTGGGCCGCTTTCATTATTACGAAACGGAACGTATCGCTAAAGACACCAAGGTCCACGGTACTCTGCATTTAATGTCGCGTTTAACGCGTTAAAACGATGCCGTCCGATTCAGAGTTTTATCCTTTTAATGGATATCAATGTCAAACGGCGAATTGGAGAACGGAGAATATCTCTCTCTCTCTCTCTCTCCCTCTCCCTCTCTTCCTCCTCCTATGCGTGTTAAACGGCAAATTTAAAAAAAAAAGACGAAAATTCAGCATCGATGGGAAAAATGTATTCCTGTATTGTTGCGATAACATACCAACAGAGCTTGTCAAAACAGTCTGCGGGACGATAATGATAAACAAACGCGAGAGCGTTCATTCAAATATACCTCCAAGTTGACGTAAACAGTGTCTTGTAACTTGGAAATAAATCGAGCGTGACATTATTTCCGTATCTTTATATTTGATCTCATTTCCTCTTTCACGGTGTGTCTTTTTCTTTTATCTTTCATTCGCGCGTATAGCGACGATTGATCATTCCGAATGTCAAGGCGACGGAGCCGCATTAATATAAAAAAATGCGAGACAGGTATTATAAATTGAAAATCCTTTTTGAAATCTTTCTGAACCCCTATCTTGTTAGTCGGAGGAAAAAAAAAATATATATAAACAAAAGATTAACAACATTTAACAAACAAGTCTCGATTATAAAAATGTAACGGGCGCCAATATTAGGATAAAATTTTAAAATCGCTCTTTAATTTTTTTCTAAGTAGATATAATGATTTTCATAATAAATAATGCATAATATACAATAAAATGCTATTTTGTTTATTCGACTCTGTCGAAGCGACGCTAATTTTGTCGAGCGCGTAAATATCACATGAATAAATGTACCGTTTACTACAAAAAGCGACGCTACATTACTCGGAAACGTTCCATGCACAATTTTTCGCGGAATGTCAGATACGCGAGAGACGTCACGTTCGATGCATCTCGCACTTTCCCGACGACGTCACGGCGCGAAAAGTCTCGCAGGAGGAAATGCAAAAGTAGGAAGAAGAAGAAGAGGAGGAGGAGGAGATTGCGGGGGAGGCGTAGGAGAAGTAGAAGGAGACAAAGAAGGAGGATTCGCGCGAAGGACGACGTAGGAGGGACGACGCGGGAGGAAAGAAGGGAGAGAGAGAGAGAGTGCCGAGAGGGTGCGGTAGATACGAGACGAACCGATGACAGGAGACGCGTAAATGACAGAAGGAGAGAAAAAGAGACGAATAGGCAAACCGATTTCACAGACGGATAAATGTGATAAAAAAAAGAGAAAGGATTAAAAAAAAACGGAGAGAAAGCACTGACCTTGTCCGAGGGTATAGTGCGCACCGTAGTCATCGTAACTGAGGGCCAGGAGGCGTCGTGTGGCGAGTAATCCAGGGTAATCGGCGGAGTCTGTGATCCCGACAGCGATGTCGAGCGTCTCGCGACGTCCGCCGCCGACGACGACGACGACGACGACGGCGACGGCGACGACGACGACGACGACGACGACGACGATGACACAATGATCGTTGAAACGATTGTTGACGACAGATTGTTGAACGATAACGAGAAAGAGAGAGAGAAAGAGAGAGAGAGAGAAAGGAAAGGCGGGAGATGAATGGCGTATTCGCGGATGCACTTTATTATACTGTCAACTAGAAGGACGACGACAAATGACGACGAAAACACTCTTTCTCGCAGGGGCCCGCCTCGCGCGCGCGTCACGCTACACCATCTCGATAGGTCGCGTCGTGTCGTGCGTGCCGCCTCCTGGCCTCGCACCGCGACCGACACCCCGCTCGAACGGAGCGCTTCGCCGATGGCCGATGGCCGCCGTCGCCGTTACTTGTACGCGTCCGGGTCGGGCCGTTGTTCGGCCAACATGTTGAGACGCTCAATCGCACACAACTGTCAGATGCCGAACCAGATGTACGCGGGGACTACGTAGTCCTGGTGTGCCTAGATGCCACTCGCACCTCACCGCACCGCACCGCACCACACCGCACCGCACCGCACCGCACCGCACCACACCGCACCACACCGCACGCACGCACGCACGCACGCACGCACCCGTGTTACTCGTCCCGTGACAGTGCCAAACACATAAAATGGCGATCTCGCAGATGTAAGATCCGCGGAGCGAACCTGCGTCGCGGAGAGTGCGCGATCGACTAGACGGGTGGACTCGATAATGACGCAGCTGTGCGCAGCGATAGCGCCGGCAGGCGGCAGCACTGTTGGGCGGCTCAATCGCGCAGGTCCATGCGCTGGTCTATGCGCAGCCGCGCGCAACTTCACGACGCACAGCCATGTCGTCGAGTCCACTCGTCTAGTGTCTAGTCTTCGGTTCGCTTTGCGATTCCTACCTTCAGCGCACTCGTTCTCTAACGAATTTTTTCATCCGTACGTATCATAGCGAGCGTTGATACAGATTTTAAAAGCTGCGATAAGGTGCCTGATCAAACTAACGAAGCTTTTAGCAGTAAGTAATTATTATTATTTGGTTATTTGGCAACAAGTTTTTTTTACGAATGATGTGGCGGAATATGAAGGAGTATCGAATTTTGAGTTTACACTCCGAGTGTTCGCGTCTGAAGTTGTTGGCCAATCGAAACCTTATTTCACGGAAAATCCATTTTTAAGCCAATCAGTGAGTTCGATTGCGGCGAAACTAGAAGATGTTAATGTCTTCCATTTCCGGCGTCGAATGAGATCGTGAAATCGTAGTTGTTGCGCAATTTGTTGTGCGTCTCGACAAAGTGATCCGGCGGCGAAACGTAAATAATAATATAACGGATATACGCGATAGTCTTTAGATAAAACTGCTTCGATTGCTCCAAAAAACTTGTTTATAAACATCGGTGAGTTTGTCTGTGATTTACGCTAGAATTTATAATTTCTGAAGAAATAGGCCGTTTAGATTACGTGTCCTTCAAGTTAGTAGAATCCGATCGATATGTGAAAATAAAATAAGTGAAAATATATATATTTCATTCTTTTGTATCACGACGTATAGATTTTATTACGCGAAATTTACAATTGACCGGTTATTTCACAATTAAATCTATATTTAAAATTATATTCGATACATGAAAATCTGTTTACAGACAACATGGATTTCACTAAACAAGTCGAGCAGCTAAAAGAATTAGCTCAACACTGCATCAAAGATCCATCTCTTTTACATGATTCGAAATTATCCTCTATCAAAAACCTGATAGAACATTACGGTGGCAAGATACCGGAAGCTAAAGCCAATGATTCGGCAGATGCCAAAAGTGAATTTAAAAGCGATCCTGCAGAATCGCAGCCTGAATCTCAATCTGAGAGCGAGGAGAGTGATTTGGAACTGGATATGACTGGTGTAATTGGTTTGTACATTTATCTATTTTGACTGTGTGCATATTTCTTACATTATTCCTGATAAATATGTAACGATACAATATATTTTTACCTTAGAGCCAGATAATGATCCTCCTCAAAAAATGGGAAATCTAACTTTAAAACCCACCGAGGAGGAAATTGCAGAGTCACAGGCAAAAAGATCCGAAGCAGTCTCTGCATTTGTGGAAAAAAATTATGAAAGAGCTGTACAACTTTATACAGAAGCTATCGTATTGAATCCTCATGCGGCTGTGCTATATGCTAAACGAGGTCACATCTTTCTGCTATTGAACAAGCCAAATGCCTGTATTCGCGACTGCGATCGTGCTATAGAATTAAACCCGGACAGCGCAGTGGCGTACAAATTCAGAGGAAGAGCTTATCGTTTGCTTGGACAGTTCGAGAAAGCGGTGATCGATTTGAGACTAGCTTCCAAACTTGATTTCGATGAGCAATTGGACGAATGGCTGCGCGAGATTACGCCAAATGTAAGTACTGTTTTCTGTCTTGCGTGAAAGATCACATATGGTGTTTTGCATGGGAAATGTATTCTGTTTTGCATGTGTATAATGCAACATTCACATTCTATGACATACGCTGTCTTAGAATATAAAACATTCGTTAAGAGTAACGGACATTTTGACTCTTAAACATTGTTATTGAATTATAAATTCTAAATTCTAAAGAATACTGATAAGAGCAACAATATTTTTGCATAGTTGTCGCATAGAAAAGAATATGTTTTAATGCTCATAGGCAAAAACGGGCATCCAAGTTTAAGTTTTAATACCAAATTTCATTTGTAACTGTTACTTTGCACGTTGAAAAAAAATTATCCTTTGACAAGATATTTATGCGAGAGTTTTCATACAAATCTCATTATTTCCATTAAACGCGAGTTTGTCTATGTATTCATTTAACAACTTATATGAATAAATGAGTGATCGATTGTGTATTTAGGTGCGAAATAACGTCATATATGTACACAATCAGCAACTGTAACACACATTCTTATTTGTAACATACACATTTGCCTAAAGATATATAATAATTATAATAAATTTTGTATAATTATATCTACTTAGCTTAGGTACATTGTACGTATCGATATATTAAACCTTACTCTAACTAAAGAAATAGATGCCTTGATATAACACATATCTTTATAACAATATTAAACTTACTCGACATAATTTTCTCGTATAATGTAGGATAACAATGATGATAGCAACAACAATGGTATTAACAAGGATGTCAACAGTATACATATTTAGATGCTGCATGAATTACGCATTTATATGATTATTTTAAATTTAAATGATGTGAATGATAAAGCTTGCTCTGTTATTCGCGATTAGGATTCACTTGCACCTTGCATCTCTCTCTCTAACGCATTCGTGCTTTCGCTGAAAAATGTAATGTGCATATAACAGACTGAAAACGCGTTACATTATATTTGCCTTCGTTTAGGGTTTTTAGTATCGTGAATATTAACGTGATCCAATTACATCCATTGAATAGTTTGTTTAAAATTGATATAATACAATTGAAATAGATAGGGTATGCACACAAAAACATTCTAAAGACAGAATAAAAGGATTTGTATCTGACGATATGAAAATCCAAAAATAGAATTAGCGATTTAAACAGAAGAATTTGAGGAAATTTATAGGAATTAAGAAATTTAAATATTTGAAGATTTAACAGTCTAAAACTAAATAAATAAGGATAAAAGAATTTGGAAAGAAAGGCTATTTTAAATATAATCTACAATATAATTATTTAAAAGGACACAGGGTGTATGTCTAAAGTATAGGAAATATATAATTTTTAACGCGAACTCGAGAAGAAAGTTGAAGTTTTTAATGAGGAAAACACTTTCTCTCTCTCACAAATGATTCGTCTCACATGTTAACTGAGCAACGCGTGAGAGATCAGTATATCTTAAATTATTTAATTACACATTTTTTTTTTTTAATAAGAACACAAATCAGCTTATATAAGGTATTCCAAGAAAAAAGCCTCAAGAAGAGATCACTTTATCTCTTTCGCAATGGAAATATTTCGATACGATTAGTTTAATATATCCTTGATGGCGGACGAAATCGTTGCAGTTATTCAACATTATGTCCATTTTGGAGAGTCTATCTTCTTTCGAGATAAAATTTATCAGCAGGCACCGATTCGTCGCGAGGTAAACGAATTTAAAGACTAGGTGCAATAGTGATTGAATCTTTTTTCACAGCTCGAGAAAATGAAATTTTATATAAACTTTAATTTTTTTTCTATATAAAGTTAATTTTAGGTATGCCAATCTTCTAAAATAAAACATCTTGAAATTAAAATTAGGTGAATAAATATTAAATTCTAAAGTTTCTTAAAGAAAAAAAGAAAATTAAACGAGGATTATTATCTCCTAAATTCAAAAATTAGAGAGATTAAAATTGAATATCAAAAATATTGAAATTAGATTTTTCAAAATTAAATTTAGACGAAGCTTATCGAATACTTAAAAAAAACGACACAGATCACTGTTGTACCGAAGCCTAGAATTTTCGCCGAGAGGAACCGATATCTGAACACATATGTATATTCGCAGGGAACTCTCACTTTTGTCCGCTTTTGGATCGGAATGGTAACACTCGCATTGTTTTACCAGACACAAACAATCACACTTGCTCTTTTTCCGCAAACGAGGTGGTGTACCGATCATTGAATCCGTGATATCACACTTCATATTTTGCATTTTGCCTTGTCGAGAGGGACGAGGCTAAATTAATGACGTATCTAGAGATACGCGATGTTACTTTTTCACGCATTTCTTGTCCTTCCGCTCCCGTTCTCTCTTTTTCTCGTGACCGTCGGCTTTTCTCGCGAACCGACCTCTTGTCATCGGAGCACCTCGAATACGACAGGCGAAGATAGTGCGATCCAGCTACTTGAATTTCAGGAAGAGAGTCCTCGAAACCATTTCAAATATCGGACTGCGTCGTCAAGCGTCCTTGATTTTCGCGTCACCGAGGCTGTTAATTATTTCTCCTCGGTGTAGCGAAGGTCGCTGTGTCCATACTTCACATGATATCAAGAACTCTTTTTCAGAATGCGGACTTGCACTCAACTCGGCGGGCTGTTATCCTCGCTTCCGTGCAGCACTGTTTCTACCGACTTCTTGTACTTGCCCACCAGCTCGGGTAGATCGTAGGCGATTGCCACGTCGAGCCTATTGATCGGGCAGCCGCGGAAGTACGTGCAGGTAGAGCTCAGCAGTGGAAAGTCGTAGAGCGGATTCAGCCGGAAAAAGTCGCGATAGACGTCCGGATCGGGCAGATCATAGCGCGATATGTTGGTAAGGGTGCTGAGACCCTCGTAGATATGATAATCTTGTGGATTCTCAATGATCTTGTCGCTAATCTCTCGCTTGTTGCCAAAAAACGTCTTGTGGTTGTAGTACGTCGTCAGGTAACAATCTACCATCTTCGCGTGGTTGCGCACTCGTACCTAAAATAGACGATGAATCGAACGAATCAAGCCGATCTTTACTCCGGTGCAGTTCTTTTTTCTTTGTATAAAAAATCCAAGTGAATAATTTATATCGTAGGTCTTTTGTATTATTTTCTCGAGATTATTTGCGATAATTATTTGCTCGAAATTCGTAAAGAAAGCTCGATCAAAAAGTTCGTCACTTTGAAAAAATTGGATTAAACTTACGGCGAATCTTCTGGCGCTCGCTATTTTGTGCTCGACTCTCTTGTTTATCGCGGAACGTAAATCGCGAAGGAATGCGCGTTCTTGAGCGTACAACAATCTGATGGGCGCACCAGCTTCGTAAGGTATGGACCATAACGACGTGGAGTACATTATCGGCGGCTCGGCACTCGACATTAGCGGCGATATATTCCAGATTAGGGCGCCTTGCACCCTCATGAGCTCCTCGGGTTTCACTTGATCGGCTTTATTCAGAATAATGCGGGTCTGTGTTTGAAAAAAATTATATATTTATTAGTTACATATTAGATGAATATTTGAGACACTTTTTCTTTTTTTCTTTCTTTCTTTCTTTCTTTTCTTTTTTTTTTTTTTCAGATAAAGATGCTGGAGAATATTAACGATTTTATTTATAATACTCTTATACAATTTCTTACCTGATATTCTCTTCCCTTTAACTGATCAAGGATCGCCTCGGTTTCGGGTCCGACGTCCAATTTTGCGGGATCGTAAACCAAAAATATTATGTCCGCTCGATCGATGAACCACTGGCACGCGTCGTTGAAAGGGAATAAACGTTGAACTTGTTTGCGAATTTCTAAGATACCCGGTATCTCGACAATGTTCACCTGACATAGTTATAGCAGATAATTAAAGTCCATTTTAAGCGATTTATAATTCGTGATAAAATTTCACTTATAATTTGGTATATGTCGTATAATACAAAAGATTTAAAAAATTAAAATACGCATATAAAATTATAATTAAATGTTTGGCTTGATTTTTATCACGAATTAGTAGCTATCTGTTTATATACGAGAGACTTTATGTGATAATATATAATTACGTGCGCGTGTCGCATAGATTGATTTAATTATACTATGTGATTATAATTTTTCTCTTTTTATCTTTTACATCCAAAGCGCGATAGAATTTTAAAACATTAATAAATCGAAAAGTGAGATATTCTTTTTTCTTAAATTTTATTTGGTAATTATAACTAAAGTTTAATTTAATGAAGAAAATAAAAAAATTAAAAATTTGGAATAATTGTTTTAAATATTCAATTGCATTTAAAAAAAGTTAATTCCGGTTTGTCTATCTTAATGTGTATGTTTGTGATGTGCAATATATATATATATATCTGTAGATAGATAATTATTCGTTACGGTTGCTTACTCTTTCTAGCAACTTGTTGTTAAGTCGCAATCCTCTGAGACGATCCAACAGACCCTGGCCGAATTTCTGCAATCCCGAGAAAGTCCAATCGGCGGCCAGTTGAGTGCCGTCGAGGACCTCTTCCTCCTCACCGTGCATTATTATGTTGAAGTACGCCGGTGATGGCTCGGCTCCTGTGTCATTTTTTCCATTTGGCGATTTGCAATGCTCTTCTAAGCACTCTCTCAAACCACCTAAACACTATCTATATATTCATGCTCCTAGCACGCTTCCTACTGTTATGTCCTGACTACTTTGCAAGCATAAAGCCAAATAAGAGATACAAAAAGAAAATGTATTTTTTTTTTTTTTTTTCGTTAATTACATACCTGTCCTTAGGGATATCGGTGTGTACTCAATGTCGAGCAAATAATTGATGATGGACGATTTTCCGCCGCTCCACGGACCCATAAAGAGCACTAGTGGCTTGGAAAATATTTCGGGATCTGACGAAACGTAGTAATATAATCAGTAATAATCATATGGGAGATATAAGCACATTAATTAAAAAGATCATTGCTTTGGATGGGGAAAATTATACACTATTCTATTGTGATTCTATTTTTGTTAATTATATCCTGATATGTCACGATGTAATTGATAGTATTAAATTATATCTCGAATTTAATAATTTTTTATATTATTTTTGATACTATTATTTTAGTCTATTATTTTATTTTATATATTATTTTAATTATTACTTATTATAATTAATATTATTTTATTATTACTTATTTTAATTATTTGTATATCTGTATTATCTAATTATTATCTAATAATTATTTTTATATGTTTTAATTATCAATTTTCTTTCATAATATTGAAAGTAGTCAGTTAAAATATTACTACATTTAATATCGCGCATGTAACATTTACAGATTGCTCACCTCCGAAATGCCTATTACTCAAATCTCTGTATTTGTACATGGTTTCTAACGGCTTTATAGCGTTATCATAGAGTCTCTTCAGATCCCTGAGGATGATATCAGCTTCTCTTTGTATAGCTCGCTCTTTCCCCGCATTCTCCTCATCCAGTTTTAGCAATTGATTGATGTGATCTCTCGGTCGAAGATTCTCCGGGATTTGGATTTCTTGAATTAAATCTTCTTCTGGGGTGAGTTCTTGCTCCTCCTCGCTAGCAGCTGAAATAATGTAAAGTTTATCATATAAATAATTATATTAATTGTATTTATAATTATATAATTAATGTAATTATAAATATATAAGATAAAAAAAAGGAAGAAAAATTCCCAAGTTTTTGAAAATTATCGTTGGATTTCTTTTACCTTCTTCCGTAGATTCGTCTGCTCCTTCCTCGCCGATTTCTCGCCTGCCACGCAGTTTCACATCTTCAGCTCCTTCTCCCTCGGATTTTGTGTCTTCCTCTTCCGATTTTCCCTCTTCTTCTATGGATTTCACTTCCTTACATTCTGTATCACCTTCTTCGCATTTTGTTGTTATTTCTTTGGATTTCTCTTCTTCTTTTTCTTCCTTAGAAGTCGCCTCTTCTTCCGCAGATTCCGCCTCTTCCGTTACAGATTTCGTCTCTTCCGTAGGTTTTGCCTCTTCTACAGATTTTTCTTCTTCTTCCACAGATCCTTTCTCTTCTTCTTCGGCAGATTTCGCCTCTGCTTCTTCTTCTTCCGACTTTGTTCCCTCTTCTACATCCTCTTTAGAGCTTGCTGCTTCAGCATCTTCTGCACTATCCTTTTCTTTTTCTTCATCGTGAGTTTCGGCGCTTTCACCCTGCACTTCTTCCTCGCCTTTTTCATTTTCACCGCTCACCGTCTGATCTTCAGTCGATTCACTTTCTTCGGCTTTGCTATCAGCTCCTTCCTCTTTATCGACCTTTTTTTCAATACTAGTTTCCGCAGACGTTTGTTGAGCTTCCGTCTCTTCATTTAACTCGACTTTTATCTCTTCAGTGGCTTCTTTGGATTCTTCTTGCTTCTCCTCTTCAGCTTTCGATTTTTCGGTTTCATTCTCTTCTTCTTCATCTAATTTCTCTTCCTCGGATTTTTCGTCTTCTACTCTCTCTTCTTCGGATTTTTCGTCTTCTACTCTCTCTTCTTCGAATTTTTCGTCTTCTACTTTTGTTTCTTCGTCGGATTTTTCTTCGTCTGACTTTTCACCTTCTTCTTCGATTTTGATCTCTTCGCTTTTAGTCAGCCTTTCGGAGGAATCGGCCTGTTCTTCATCGCCTTCAATTATCTCGGCGAACGTCGCCTCTGTTTCTTCTGTTTCTCCTATAAGAATAGTTCCTTTATTTAATGTTTTAGTATATGTTTTTATAGCTCTGTGTATGTTTGACTAGATTTGAAAACATGAATCATTGCTATTTAAATCGTTAGCGCGGCTATTAATTTTACCTTCTTGAACAGTGCTAACTTCGACATTCTCGGCAAACGCAGCTTCCTCGCTGTGTTCATCTTTTTCTTGTTCGGATTCTTCATCTTCTTTTTCTTCGCTAGCGTCGGCTTGTTCTTCGGTTGCTTCCTTGCTCTCGTCAACAGCCGCTTCAGCATCTTCCTCTACCGATCCTTCCTCGTCCTTGGCCTCGTCCTCTTCTTTCGAAACATCGTCTGCTGTCTCGCCAGCCTAAATAAATATATCTCTGATAATAACATCCATATATTCATTTTTAGAGCACACTATATATTGTAAATAAATTTTTATTGTATGAAGAATAACCCATAGTGTGCTCTAACATACATTTATATATATTAAGAATTATATTTGTGTGAAAATTAGAAAAACGTTTATTTTATTTAAAAGAGAATGCTTGAATTTTAAGTTAAATCTCGTTATAAAATATTTGGAAGACTTTTTTTTACTTCCTCGCTCGCAGATGTTGCTTCATCATGGCTCTCTTGATCAACCTCGATTCCGATCTCTGCACTGGTCTGCTCCAAAGGTCCTTCAAATAAAATAATCTAGAAATTGCTGTGTTCCAGCTGAATATTTGCCATCGTCTAGTATTACCTGTACCGATGTCTTTGAGCGCCTTCTCGATGTATGGCCGACATAAATCCTCGGATGGCACCCGTTCTAGCTCGTCTTCGCTTTGCACTCCTGAAGCGTTATTCCAACATTTAACATTTTTCTCAAGTCTTCAAAAAAATCTACATCTTATATTGTATTTTACGTGTCTATATGCACTACCAGATTTTTCAACAAATTTTTTAACTATGTAATTTTTCATATATTTTAATAGGATTTAATATATCTGTATAGAACTTTTCCTCTAAAAAAATTCAAGCAAATTAAATGAGAAATGAGAGATAATTTTTATCAGTACACGCACGTATGTCTATTGAAATTAAATATATACATAAGTTGATTTAATTCGATACAGTCGAGCTTCGAGTCTACAATTTATCATGTCTGATTAATATACGATATCAGGTAGCAAATCTAGTCATGATACTTTAGAAATTTCGCATACATCGAGATGTTTACATTGTTCGCGTTTCATCGAGTGTGCCTGGCTGCCAGAAATTTTCGACCGAGAGAGAATTCTCATTGCGCGCGTTAACGTGTGCCAAAATGAATCGCGCGCGGTATTAGATAACCGATTGCGCGCGGCGACGGAGTTTGGGCGACAGTGAGTTTAACGCCACGCGACCACCAACCCGAAATATCTGACCCATGTGACGCAAGAATCTGTCAAAGTCATTACGCACTCTCGACGGTGCGGGTCGTGCATGTGCACGCGCGCGGTGACAGGTGTTCAGGAACACCTAACGCGACTTGTCATCCGATGAAAGTTTGTATTGCTGCATCAATGCTCTGTTTGCAGGCAGATATTATATATATATATATATATATATTAGATTTTTTTTTATCGTAATTCATGTATCTACACCTTCTTTTTCTCTCTATATTTCTCTCTCTTTCTCTATTGGATGATCCGATTGAGATTTGAAATTTGGCTGACTGAGAGTTGGAAAAATAAAAATTGACTTTTCAATAACGAGAGAAACGAAGCTTTCTCCCAGAATTTATATCATTAATACGAATTCAATGTTTATAAAAAGAAAATAGAAAAAAGAAACATTTTATCCCATTAACATATATAACGGAAAATTTTTGTCTTGGCTAGCGTTATTCGAGTGATTAGTTTACATTCTTACTTGAAACTTATCTCAAATTTTATTAGAATATGTTTACGAGGAAATCTCGACTTAATTTCTTCTTAACTCATATATACGATATTGAAAGCAATTTGCTCGTAACGAGACTTAATTTAATAGACGCATAAATGCAGCTGCGAAACGCGAAGACGGCGGAATTTCCACCGAAGAAAATGTCGATATCATCTTTCTAGGCGGTACCTGGGACGTGGCCGGCTTCTAAGTTTAGCGACGGGTAGGCGGCTTTGAGTCGAGCAACACTCGGAAATATTTATATATTAGGCGAACGAATCGTATTTTTATCGTCTCTTTTTACGAGGAAAAAGAATGTATGAATTTAAGCTGTGTCGGTCGGCCGAAATTTATTAATTGTCAATAACGATTTTTATATCTCAAAGAAAAAGTGCAAAGAGGAAAATTTAATAAATAAATATTGAAGTTTCCTATTACAAGTAGAGTTTTTTGTTCAAACTGTTATAATTTCTTGAGTGGGCAGCATTACACTTTAAAAAGGAATTCAAATTCTGTCTCTATTTCTGTTTCAGTTATGACATAAATATGACAGGATAGAGATGTTGTAAAAATGATAATGGAATTGTTATCGTTGAAATTGAAGAAGACCCAAACACCTTGCCAGTTTGACGGTTGTTCGAGCTCGAATGCCGCCTGTAGTTACCTATACGTCAGATAGCGAGAATCATTGTCGTTTAAGAGCTCACGTGATCATCGTAAAGACGAAAAGTTCCATTTCGCGCGGTAGCCTCGCTATATCTCGTTGTTATATCACGTACGGCAATTTCTGGCACAAAGCTTCATTTCTCTCGTTCTTTTAACTTTCCCGAGAAAGGAAATAGCTTCTACTTTTAATCGGCGCTAATCCATTTTTTTATTAGCTTTCTCCAATGTGACATCATTAAGTTGCGCGTTCTTAAAAAAAATTTATTATCGTTATTTATTAAAAGAAAAATGGAAACTTTTCCTCTCTGATGTATGTAGTATCTCGATCGAATCGGTGGAAAAAATCGATTTATTTAATACTTTAATTTAATACCGTACCGATGTGATTCGAAAGCGCACAATATGACAAATACGAATGATTTTATGCTGTTTTCAAAGATTCAAACTACATCTTTACGGAGTTAACGTGGAGTGTATATCGAGGAGTAAATTTCTTCGTCTTTTCACTCGCAGGACTTGTATTTCTTGTCGATTTACGAGGTAATGCGATTATACGAGCAAATTTTGAGTTACGAGTGATAGGAGGAGACGCACGCACAGGCAGCTGTCGTTTGGCAAGCACAGCTGCGCCGGATAAAGATAGACTCTCCGCGAGTCTTGTTCCATGCGAGTCTATGATATGTATAGATTTTTGCAGCACTTAGTTGCAAGAAATTTTTGCGATTATCATCGTAAAGATGAAAACCGAATTTAATATTTGACGTGGATAACTCTTTCCTCGAGGCGGTTTATCGATTTTTACACATCTTTACGTTGTTTATAAAAATTTATAACCGTTTATCGAGTGACGTGACACTATTTACGGAGAGCGAGCGTTTGATTTGTTTACGAGAGAAATCGCAATATCAAATTGAATTTACATGCACATTTTATCGGTTAAAGAAGAAACGAAGATATGAAATTTTCATATTGGTTCGGGTCATAATTAGAACAATTCGCGTTTCTCGGGACTTAGAACGAGGCTGGCACGGATTTACGCGGTTTCTTATGTAATTATCGCGCAGGTTGATGACAGCCAACTCCCATCGATTCCCAAAATAACAAATCCTTGAATCAACATTTGAGACTTTTATTTAAGCTTTGAAATACATCGGATGCCTCTTCAGCATCAGCAGCTTAAATCTCATTCGGATAGAAAAATATTTTTATTGCGAAATGGAGAATGTATTTGAAATTTACTTAGCGATATGTAATAATTGTCAATTATTTTATTAATTGGCAATAATTTTATGAAACATTATAGGAGTTATTTAATTAAAGTTTATGTATTGCGTTTAGTGGATTTTATTTATTTGTTATTCGACTAAATATAATAACAAATTAATAAAGCCGATGAATAAGATGCAAAAAATACACGTGACCATAATTTTGTCTCTTGGATAAAATGAAAAAAATTATTGAATCAATTAGGATCGTTAGCGATATTCTCGGTAAGTTGAAAATTTCTACCCGAATGTGTATCAAATGGTTGAGGCATCAGCGCATCTATAGGGATGAGAAGATCATAGGCTGTTGAAGACTATGACGTGTACCGGCGATTTTACGTAACATTGACCTTGTCAATCAATCGTCATAGCTTCGTCAACAATTCGTCTCAATCTTATTGTCGTCAACGATTGGATGTTAATAGCACGTCCCGAAGCAATCACTTTTGCTACGATTTTTCTTGTACACAGCAACTCAAATTTTTTTTTTTTTTTTTTTTTTTTAGAACATTGATATCAAAATTTTAATTAGTTCGAGATCTGATTTTCAAGTCACGAAAATCCAGCTACGGCAATAGGGATAACTTTTAATATATCTTGTATTCATAACGAATATCGATGAAGAAACATTCGTAGATAGATATCGCCAAAGCAAGTTCCAAAATATAACACTGAGCTAACGAAAAACGAACCGACGAAAGCTTCGAGTTTATCAGCTTACTTATTAATCAACTGATCGATGCAATCTCGTGCGACGTCACTGATCTCGCGCGAAACCCGACTCGACGTATGTGTCCGGTTTGCAAAAGGGTGCTAAGACCCATTCGCGCGGGCTGATGGTCATTCCGACGATTTTACTGACCTTGTAAGGCGACAGCTAGGATGCCCAGAAGGAGGCCCACGACGAGCGCGGGTCTCATCCGCGTGCCCGTCATACCGTCACACTAGACACTACGCGATCGGCCGGGGCCAGGGCTGGCACACAGCTTGTCCTCTCTCACTTCTCGATCCAGTCGTCGCCCTCGACTCCAACTAGCCCGCGAGATACTGGCATTGTCACTACCGCCAAACCCCGAAGACTCCCCTCTCTTCTTCTTCTTCTTCTTCTTCTTCTTCCTCTTCTTCTGCCTCTTATCCCACGGACGCAGGGACAGCGGCGCGACGACGACGATGGTCGTCGTCGTTTTTTTCCACCGTCGTCCCGTCCGTCCACTTCGGATCACCTCGCGGTCATCGGCCACGGGAAGACGTGAAAAACTTGCGGCTTGATGCGAAAGTCCTTACCTTAGACGTAGCACGCTCAACGCTATAGGGCAGTATCGAGTACGTCATTAAAACGCCACGACCAGAGTGGACGGCAACAATTGACAGTTGGCTATTTGGAGGACGTGTCTATCCACTCTACGAGACTGCATTCGCATCGATGTTTATTCGACATTTGGCTCCGAGCATCAGACGCATCAGCAACCACCGTTGCTCATCAATTGCATATCAATTCGATGACCTAGAATCCCGATGACGAATCTCGCGCCTCGATATCGTCTATTTTCTGATCTCGACTTGGTTATGACGTATAGGAAAGCGCGTAATCTCTTAAGGGAACGGGAAGTGGATGGAGGAGGATTCGAGTATAGAACGGGCAGAGATTTTATTTTTACTATGATTACGGAGGCGCGACGTAGATCAAGGTCGATCGTTCGACGTGGCTATTCACGAGATTCGTGATCGAAATAGTTTCGACATAACACTTAGAATGCGAGATTCTAAAGTCGGTATTCGATTCTTGTCGTTTATTAATTACACGGTCATTCGAAAAGGAAGGGATGTTTTCTATCTTGATATATGTCTGAAACTTTAGATTTGTATTTTTCTTGTTTTTAGACCAATATAATATCTCTTTAATTGATTTCTGAATATCCAACATTCTGCCATTTTTATGATTATAATATTTATTATTAGGTGTACAACTTTGCTTCCGCCGTTTTCCTATAGATGGCTTTAGCGGTAAGTAGTGGTCGAAATAAATAGATCATAGACGTCATGCGATAAACTTGGGCATCTGTCAACGTAACCCCATAGAAACATTAGTCGATTTGTGTCCGCATCATAAAGTTATTCTCGATTGAAAATGTCAGTTTACGAGCCAAATTCTCGTCATTTGCGGGAGGTTTTAATTTTCTGCCTCAATATGAAGAAATCTGCGGCTGAGGCTCATCGAATGCTCTCAAATACTTATGGCGAAGCCGCTATTAGCGAAAGAACGTGTCGGGAGTGGTTTCGACGCTTCAAGAACTGTGATTTTCACGTCGAAGACCGGCATAGCGGTGGAAGAGAGAAGGTTTTCGAAGATGCAGAATTGGAGGCATTACTTAACGAAGACTCGAGTCAAAGTCAAAAGAATTGGCACGATCATTGGGAGTGGACAATACTTTGAATCATAAATGTATAACCAGTTTTTTACAATAAAGCCTCGAATTTCGGGAAAAAACGGCGGAAGCAAAGTTGTACACCCAATATATTATTTAATAATTATTTATTAACATATTAAATAACTTGATAATATTAATTAAATCAACATTTCTTTTTAAAGACTTATATTAGTTATCAATTAACTTATATTTATAATTATCTGAATTTTTTTTTAATTAATATTTGTAGGAATAATGCTAAACGTGTCACAACTTCAAGTATATATTTCGCAACTTGATGATTCTAACGGTAACTCTTCTCAAATATTAATACGAGTGCGAATACACCACAGCATATTTCTCGTACTTTCATGTCGCGCGACTAGAAATTTCGGGCTATATCGTCGCGCATTTAAAAATATCCCACGGTAGTCCCGGCGCTCGTCGAGGGTTCTATCTGGATCCAAAAACCAGGCAGCCGATATAAACCGTTGATTATCCGACGATGATCCTGCGCGCCGCGTCCTGCGAATAGCGTTGAACATCATCTCGCGAATTTCACCCCTGCGCCACACACTTTCTGCCGCCACCTACTTATTTATCTACTTTTTTTTTTTATTTTTATTTACGATGAAAGCATGTCATCGTCTATTTTCTACCGTCGCGCTTTCAATCGTCTGCTAAACAACGTCGTTCGCGAGAAAGCGCGCGTTGGAACGTCAAAGTCGCGATCGCATCTAGGGCCGGTTTCAAACCATGAAAAAAAAAAAAAAAAAGATAGAACGCAAAATCGAGTGATAACATTTTCAGATAATTACTTCGATATTCTGGAATTCTTTCGAATTCTCCGGATTTTCATCCCTGAAGTGAGAATTTTGATTCTCGTCATGTCTTCTTCGCTTTAACTTTGCAATATACAAAGTCGCGAGTTGTATTAAGAAATGATTTCTCTTAAGGATTAAGATAAATAATAATCTATAATTCTCTATAAGATAGAGATATCTCTCCGCAAATTCATTTATTACGAACAGAAGGAGAATTTTGCCTTTTCATCGGTGATTCCGACTAACCGAAGCGTAACACAAGCGGGGACGGAAGATTCGCCGCAAAATACGCACGCACAGACGCGGAGAAGCGTCAGAACCGCGGGCGCCTTTATATTTAGAAGCCCGGGTCGCGCCCGTATAAGGTGGCCCGCCGTGCAAAAGCCCTCTCTTTCTCCTCTCCTCCTTCTCTTTCTCTCTTTCTCTCTCTCTCTCTCTCCCTCTCTTTATCTTTTCGTTTTCTCTCTTTTTTTTACTGGGATTTATAGAGATGTATATATATATTTATATTTATATAATTAATGGATTTGTGCTTAAAAGATACGATCAATTATCTTTTCAGATACTTACTTTGGTAAAGAGGAGAAACTGCAACATTTTGCGCATTTACATAATGTTAATGTTAATGTTATCTCCTTATTTTTATGTATAATTTTAATATTCTTGTATATAAAATTGTAAACATTTAATAGTGATTTCGGTTGGATACAAGTTTACAATAGCATATATATATATATATATAAGTAATTGAAATAACAAGATAATTAATACTATCATTCGTATTGAATAAAAATAATAATAATTCAGGGTATTACTTATCTTACTGTTTTAGTTATATATTTATACTATTGTAAATTTGTATACAATTTTTAATGTTGGATACGCACTAGTGCATCAAATTAAATTCGTTATAAGAAAGGCCACGTATGCCCGCGCGATTCTTACTTAAAAAGCGCTTTGCAAGCTAATAAATTTTAATTACTTGCTTTTATTATCGTTGTTTCTGATATTTCCGCCACTGATTTAAATGGTTCGCAGATTGAATTTACATTCGTCAAAGCTTGATGTAAGCATCACGAAATAGCTCGATATTTCGGAGCATTTTAACTGGATAACAAAATTATCAGAGACATTCATTGGCAGTTGGATGAATCGCGATCTATAATAAGTTCGCTCATAGATATAAGCTTAATTACACGCCATCACAATATGTATACTTCGGCCGGAGGCATGTTGCACGTCATTATAATTTAAGATCTGGACGCGTTCCTAAAGATCCACGATAGGTCATCTCTTTTCCGTAAAAGAATCGCGAGGATGCCCCATTTACTTATATCTATGTTTAGATCGAACCTTGCGCACTCACCATCAAGTTCACAGCTTCATTTTGCAGTGTATCGTTGCACCTCACGCTTAATTCGTACAATCACTTCTAATTGCTATTTCTAGAACACGCATGCATAATATATCTTTATGTCTATTGTAAGATTTTTGTAAACACCCGCAAGTAAGTATAATTCTCTTATTGTTAGTTTCGTATGCCTAACTACTTTAATTTTATGAAAAAGACTTTTTCTCCTGAATAATTCTAAATAATTATAATTTTGGAATAAGGATTAAATGTATATTAGACAATATTGCTATTGATACATTAGGCGCGAAAGATAGAAGAGCACAAGAGAAAGAAGGAGCGACTGGTGCAGGAAAAATTGGATCGCGAGAAGCAGGAAAGATTACGAAGAGCCAAAGCTCGCGAGGAAAATACGCGAACCTCTCAGACGGATCCTGGCAATTCATCTCCCGGAGATTTCTATCAATTCCTCAAAGATCCTGACTTACTTCAAACTTTTCAGGTAAGTGACGAGAGAAAGTCGTAGTCTTTAATTTAAAGTCAAGAATACTTAGTCGTGTGTTCGCGTAATCTCTATTGGAAAGTACCTGATGCATTATCGAATAAAAAAATACAGAGATACAAATGTGTCAAATTTGAGACTTGACTGTCATCATTGGTAACTAAAATTTTTACGTAAATTTTCTACGACTTTGTATACGCAATTCTATATAAGTCTGACGAGCGTATCTACAGGATCCGGAAGTGGCCGAGGCCTTCAAGGAGATCTCCACAAATCCGGCAAATGTTCTCAAATATCAGAATAATCCCAAGATAATGGCTCTTATCAATCGGATGGCCTCGAAATTCGGCGGCGTTGGTGGTATGCCGGGCGGCATGCCCGGTTTTCCCGGTGCCGGGACGGGACATCCCGATCCCCCGAAATCGACTCCTCAGGATGATGTTGGCCTCGATTAATCGCGATTCCAAGGCTTCTATCCTTACGATGAATGCATCTTGGTTAATTGATTCATTAAAGGCTGATTTGCGTTTAGCTATCCTTTTTTTTATGTTGTGTCGAATTGCGCCATATATTAAAGATTTATCTTGAAAATAATTGACAATTTAAAAGATCGATTATATATAAATATAAGATTAATCTTAGGATTAATCTTATTTAGCGGTATAATATTGAAGATTTTTCGCGCATTTTGTTTCAGTTACTGTTTTTATTGTAGATGAAATCTCCAATCCGACTATATATATTCGCAGTTATCTTTAATTTATATTTCTTTTATTTAAATTAATTATTTTTTATTGTATTTTTTGCAATTTCTTAAATAATTAATTAGAACATTACTTGTTTCTTATGTTTAACAAAGAATTTATTATATTAAAATGTAATTGCGCGTCGAGGATGAAGTATGAAACAAACGCCTTTAATGGGTTAAGTACAATTATTATTTGTTTATATCTTTCGCTCTGCATGCAGAAGAGTATATGTATATGTAAAGTCAGATGTGTGTATTACAAAACAGCAAGTACATCAGTGATATGTTTATATCTTCGAAAAAGCTTTTATTATGGATCAATATAGTTTGTTATACATTATAAAGCGCTCTTCGCGCGTTTTCTAAGAAGACAAATTTCGTCGTATGTGTGCATTGTATTTCATTACCTAATGCCTCCATTGATCTTATTGTGTTATATCGTTATTTACAGCTTTTCAAGCAGGTATGCTCTCGAAATAGCGCCAAGTATTTATCCGATTCGCAAGATCGACGTAACAAATCTAATTATTCAAAATTGGCTATATATAGTCGTTGACATTTTATTCTCAACGTTTATCTTATTTAATATCTATATGTTTCAGTGCCATATATTAAAGTATGTATCTTAATTAATTCGATGTTGTCGAGTTACGATAACTCGAGATAAATAAACCTTTCGTAATTGATGGTTTACAAAATGAAAAATTTAACGAAATAGAAATTATATTTATTGCTATTATATCATCAATATCCTTGTATCGTTCGCAACTTAATGAAAAAACTAAATCGGCACTGCCCTGCTATTTTTTCGTCCAAGAGATATAATTATACATTAATAAGATAAAGCACTGGATACGAAAATAGTATACCATTTCGTACGCGAGATAGATATAAACCGTCACGCGATGGGTACGTACTTATAAGGTATTCAAATAATGCGACCTAATATTCTACAAGAAAGCTCGGCGGCAGAACTCCATTTATCAGTCATAGATCATAATCTTAAAAATGTTAATAATCTATAGAATCTTGGAGAAATGATTACAGAGAACATTATTCGATTAATATTGATGGCGTATTTACTAAACACAATTATTTTTGCATAAACTATTAACAGATCGAGTAGATATTAATCTTCTCTCTACATGATGAATTATATAAATATTTACGTTGATTGATTGATATAAGATTATTTTGCGCAATATTTAACTCTTCATTATATATTAATACGATCTTAATTATTTGAAATAATGTGTAAAAATGGCGAGAAAATGGGAAAAAGGGAAACTTTCTTATTAAGTGATTTTGTTTAGATTATTTGAATAAACGATGCTCTACCGAGGATTCTGTTGCGTGTGTTATCCTCTGTCAGATCTATATATATATATATAAAATGTTTGCAATAAATATATACAAAAATATACGTTCGCGAGTAATAATTACAACTCTCTCTCGTTCTGCATTAATTATGAAGGGTTGCATTGCATCATTCTCATGAATGCGATGCAAACCCGATGGCTCTCGCGACAGAGACGATCGTTGTCGTCTACGGCGCTCGTTTACAGCGATCATTTGTACACTATAGCGTGAACTTATAATCTAGAAATATTGCACGTAGTAAACCGAATGGTATATCGCACGCTTCGGAGACAGTGGACAAGCGTCTTGCTTCAGATTTCCGTTCGCGATCGTATTAACGACGCTACGTTCTCCTGATCTTGAGCATATGCAAATTTGGATGCCATGGCACTTTTCTGAAGGTCGACGCTCTTATCTCCTCCTCGGGCGACAGATTATCTTCATTGGTCTCGTCTATTGACACTCGCGTAAGATCGGCGCCGGCGCTGCTAAGTACTCGCCTGTGTCGCGTCGCGTCCAGCCGAGTACCGGCGTTCCATCCTCCGGGATCGCTCAGTACTCGACGGTGTTTCCTTTGCCGGTGACGGTGATGATGATGATGATGACGATGAGGAGGATGGTAATGATGATGATGGTGATGATGATGCTCGGACGCCAACGACGCGTCGCACTCCAGATTCGATAAGCGATAGGGAAAAACGGGATTTGGGTCCAAGTATAGCCAGCTCGCGCTGTCCACGTAGGGTAGAAGGTGCATCGCGTCCAATGACAGCGAATTCGGGTACAGTGTCCGCTTGTAAACGTATCCGCTGTCCGTCGACGGTTTCTGCATCAATCTCTCGGGACAATGAAGATCTTGTAAGCCAGGATGATGCAGCCTGTCATCATCATATGTTTTATTAGTAAATTAATACGCGTTTCATCTATTATAGTTATTAACAATATTGTTATTATTATTGTATATTTTTTTGAAGAGATTACGAGTCAACTTAATCATGGATATAATAATAAAATTAAATTAAGGAGCATTAATTGCCCTGATATTGTCGCGTAATATCGTACGGTATAATTGACGTTACTTCGACAAACCTGCACGAAAGTCGGCGTAAGATTCCGCGTTGTCAGTTGAGAGGATGCTCTCCTCGCGGCGTTCTGTAGCACTTGTTCCACGCCTCAAGCAGCAGTACGCAACTATGAAATCTGTAGAAGATCAAGAGAGGCAAACCGATTCTTGACAATACGCCCCAGGCGAGCACACCGAAGAAGCGGAGCTGTAGCTCCTGCGACAGCCAGTTCTGCGTGATGACGGTGTCGAAAGCCCACAAGACAGCGTTGCTGAAGAGCAGGAAGGTGATCACCTGGCGGCCGGGTTTGGCCAACATCTGAAAGCGCGTGATGCACGAACGTCGCGACGTTTCGGCGATCAACGTGCTCTGTGCAAAGCATTGCACGAGCTGCAGAATCGACGTTGACAGCAGCATAATGTGTCTTGCTCGCGTCTCCTCGGTCTCGTCGTGATCCGACATGGCCAGCGAGCAGGCGCACACCACGATGGTGAAGACGGAATAGAGCTGCACCCCGAAGAGCGACACATTCGACAGGAGACTGTCCAGGGCGGCCGGCGCACGCGACACTACCGAAATCTGGCGCACCTGCACGAGACCGCTGGCTGTCATCAAGCTGCTCAGTGTCAGTATGCCGATAAGGGTGCCACAAGTGAGCCAGGATAACGTGGCAGAGGGAAAATTCTCATCCTCTCGCACGACGAGGAAGATGAGGATCACCACGATGCCGGCAACCATGCAAAGGATGCCCAGAAAGAGACCCTTGCTGGAACCGTCGCAGCCTACCCTAGTGTGGCCGCTTAAATCCTTGCTACCGTGAAACTTTTGTTTAGTCAATCGACTCCGACCGACGTTCCGACCCATCACGAAAGTCACCGCAGCCGCGATCAGACTGAAAAAATTATCAAATAGATTGTAAGAGTTATCAGCGGTGAAAAGATAACATTTTTACAAATTAAAAATGTAATTTATGTTTAAAATTTAAATGAGAAATCTCACATCTAAATGTAATACTGTTTATCTCGATTGGAATTTGATTTAATCAATTAAAATTTAAACAAATTAACCGAAAATCAAACCATAAATAATTGAAAATATAATATGTACCTAAATTGTACGATAAAGGGATACAGGAAAGGCATGCTTGACGTCCACAATTGTCCTAGGGTGTTAGTATTCAGGCATTCTTGGAGCGCGATTACTTGTGAGATTTGCTCGTTCGAGACAGGTTGATAGGCCTTGAAGGTGCTTTCTCTCGTCGACGAATCATCTAAAGTAAACAATTTGAAATATTCTATTCTCGAGAAACTTATTCGCCCGATGAAAAAAATCGAATACATACCTATATGATCCCGTGATTGTCTCGTCAAGGATCCGGGAAATCCTCGAAGACTCAAAGGAGATACGGACGTTTCCTGTTCGTGTTGCGCCAAGTGCACAAAGTAAGTCCATTCTTGCGCGGAATCCCATATCACCAGACGTGCCCAGACCGCGACATTCGTGGCTGCGAGGTGGGTGAAACCGAATCGAGCTGCCAGACCGAAACGTTCTACGAGAACCTACACGGATTGCAAGATTAAAGAATATCTGTCTAGGAAATATATTTTGGTGAGAAATTTCGTTTGAAATTTAGATGAAAAGTTCAGAGTACCCTTTGTTCCGTATCTAGTATATGTAGCGATACACAGTCGTCGACGCATCAAAGCGTAACGGAAAAAAAAAAAAAACGCGTTTACACATTGTCCGACCGTGCACGCTCAGTACCCTATTTAATACAATTAACGTAAGACCGACGCTTGCCTGCGAGTTTACGAAGAGAAAGTGCATCTGCAAGAAGGTGAACAGGCCGTGCATCACCGGATGCACGAAGACGACGTCGGTCAAGCACTCGGCGCCCTGCATCATTGTGTGCATCGCCATCTCCAGACCGTTGAATACCAACGTCGCCAAACCAAAAACTGAGAATCACGTGTGAATGAATGAAATGCAATTTACAAGTGAACTTAATTAAATGAAAATTCAATTCATATTTAGAATTCCATGTAAATAATATAAAATGAAATTTTTGAACCTGCGAATCCTAATACCGTGAATTAAATTTCAATTGAAGTACGAATAAAAATTTTATATTAAATCTTAATTATTTTCATGTTACATCTCAATTGTAATGTAAAAGAATTTAATTTTTAAGTTTTAAATGTCAATAATCCACAAATAGAATTTGCGAATGAAATTTTATCGTACAGTGAGAAACGTGGTCGTTTTTTCGTGCTGATTGGATTAACGCGTATCACTTACGGAGTGCACCGACGCGTATGTAAAAACTGGTCGGTGCCGTCCTGGCCCTGGAGATGTGCGCTCGTTTTAACGATCCAAACCTGCTGAGCGAGGCGCCGCCGAGTTCCGCGTCGCCGAGCCCGTTACCGCCGCGGCTCAAACTGCCGCAGCTGTCAATCAGCACCCATATGTAGATCGCGATGATAACAGCAATACTGCCCACGTAGAGATACATGAGGAAGATGCCCTGAAAGAGAATTACGGAATTATCTCGTAATGTATTCGCCCGTGATGCAAGAATATCGAGATACCATGTATTGTATATAATTCGGAATGCCCCTGAACAAGATTTGTGCGCGAAAATCGCTATCGATAATGATCGATCCGATTCTTAAAGCTCGTCGACCGCCTACCTCTTCATCTACGTATGGCTGGTGTGTAATTTTATGCTAATGAGAACTTTCCGTAAACCCAAACGAATTCGATTGCGCGCAATCGCGAACGTCGCTTTAATATCTGACATAATAATGTTTATATCGAACCGCTACGTCTTTTAATTCTGATCATCTCTTCTGGAATTTCGGCGATGTAACGCGTCTGACTGTCTTCTTTTTTTCATTAAAAATGCTTCTTAAGATATTAAAGTAAGGACGTAATTCAAGATTATTCTTCGACATTATAATTGCAAATAGAAAATTATTATTTTTCCAGACTTTATTCATGAATCCAGATATAGAGTATGATTATAAGCAAAGTTATTAATTGAATCGACTTCTTTTCTTGTATCTTAAATTATAAAAATTAACGAAGTAATTACATTTTCAAAATAATGCATACAAATATATTTTTTAAAGATATTTTTAACACGGCGAACGAGAAAATTTAAAAAAATCGTTATCGCGATGTAATCCGGGGATACTATTATAGTATTTTCAGGAAGACCCAAGCTCCGAGTTTCTAGCTCAAGGTCGCCCCGATCCTCGACGCGTGTACACGGACTTTCCCCGGATTGTATGAAGTAACGGTACGATAATCCCAAGTCCGACAGCGCGAACGTTACTTTCGAGACCTCGACGCGTTGCGCACGTTATAGAACGAACTCGCTTTCCCGATAAACCCGGCGTATCCGCGATAATCCATGGCAATTGATTCGTGAAGGCAGACGACGAATCGACAAGGTTGAATTACTTACTTGCAGACTGAGCAAAGGCACAGGCGTGTCCATGACCTCGGCCAAACATACCGCGAATGTTAGCACGACGATCAGCTCGCCGTACACATTCGAGAGGACCACCCATAATTGCGAGCTGTAACAAGATAGCACAGAAGAGAGAGAGAGAGAGAGATGAAAATTTATAATTAAAGTTTCTTTTAATATTTAGAAATAACGTACATACGACTTATATCGTGAAAACTTTTATCATATTGAAACACTTGCGCCTCGAATAAGATATCATTTGAGAGAGACGAGTCCTTTTTACATCTTATCTCAATTTAAAAAAAAAAAAAAAAAGATCGATTAAATCTAAAATTAAGATAAAAGAGGATAATGTTAAAAACTTTTTGATAAAAAAAGACGCTCTGTAGATGCGATTTGATGGCGTAACGATAGCAATGACAATGTGCAATCTTACTAAGGTTCCGAATGATCGAGAAGATCCTCGGGCGACCGCGTCCTCGCCAGGATCCTAGAGACCAAGGATCTCGCCGGTGGCGACGAGGTGGATGATTGCACGGGTGGCGGCTGGTCGTTCTTATCCTTGGTCCTACACCCCGAGGGGCCACCGCTCGGCGCACCCTCCACGGCGCCACCCGTTATACTTCCGGTCTCGTTCAGGCTGTCCTTGTCGTGCTGCTCGTTGCTCGCTACGAAAAAAAAAAAAAAAAAAAAGGTGAGAAGATCAATGAGAGAAACGCACGTTCTCGCGCGTTATAACACATTCGACGCGTACGCAGCGGCCGGAAAAGTGGAACCGTACTTATTCTTGCCACTTTCTTTCTTTAGTCTGTCGGGTCGACGGAGAAATGTGTGTAACTTTCGCTGGAAGAATTTATACGTTTATTTCAACGGCGATAGCGCCCGCGGCGTTAAGAGCATTCGCGAATTTATAAATCTCTCCGCTGGCTTGTGAATCGTCAATCGAGGAATCGCTGCGTTCAACACTTACCGCGCTACTTCATTTGTGCACGGATTTCGAATGTGGAGAAAGAGTTCCATTTTATATAGCTTTAATGCGGCGTCTACAATAGAGATTTTAAGCCCTAAGCCTTAAGAAATTGACGGATGTCAATGAAGTATGAGAAGAATAAACTCGACTGTGATTCGAGTGAATTTCTTAAGGCTTAGGGCTTAAAATCTTTATTGTAGACGCCGCGTAACATCTGCACAATATAGTATTGATAGTATTTATACGTCAAGTATTTATACTAATCTCCAATTAAAATTTCTGTTTATTCGCTAAAGTATTAAATGATGATGAAAGAAGCGAGAAAGCAGGCGAATGTCTTTTTCTCGCCAAATGTCACACGAGATAAATCAGATCTTTCATATGTCGCGTTCGACAATATACACGTATATTGGTAAAATATCTCGGTGATCCTCTTTTGAAGATTCGCGTGGATTAATAAATATTTGTAAGAAGAAGAAACACTTATTTAGCCTTTTACTTTCGACATTATAATTCAATCCATCTGCAGATGAGGGAACAGAAGCTTTAACGTTTCCGTGTTAACGCAATGTTGGAATAGAAATTCGAGAAACATATTTCTTTCTTTCTTTATTACATGAATTATGAGAGACTGAATTAAATCACGAATCATCGAGAAGCGCCATAATTTCGCAGCAGTTTCAATTATCATAAATTGAGATTAATCGGCAAAGAAAGAACTTAATTTTCGACTTTTTAATATATCGTGATATAAACTATGTAGTAACTTGATTTCTTTTCCATTTCGGACTTGTCGATTATTGTAGATTGTTATAATATATGACGGACTATTGAATTAAATTTTATTACACGAGTGCAAAAGTGTGTTTGCATTCCTGTTAAATAAATTAAACTTTATAATCGTTCTGTTATACGTAAACGTTACTCTTCGCGCATGTTGTTTCTCTCATACATAATTTCTTCGTCGATTGTCATAAGTATTGTTCGTCGCAGGATTGAGCAACGATGACATCACGCGCGCAGGGAGAAAAACGCTTTGCGCGTTGAAATAATTAAGACAGCTGGCGTGAGTTTGCTTAATAGCGCTTTTTTTCTATAATATTGCATCTTTTAATAAAGCATCGCGATATGCATTCGCAGCGCGCGACGCTCATTGCATAGCTAGGTGCTACACAATGATAGTTGTTCCGTACGAGGCTCCTTTTTAGTAAAAGTTCGACTCTTCGGCGCGTTAAATAGCTGGCAATTATCGCGAGTGTAATGCCGTGTAATTAATGACGGCGAAACCAGTAAGATGTGCCTTTTTATCTCACGCGCAGATTTGTCTATTTCGGTCGCGCTAACGCAATTTTTTTTCCACCCAATCAATTCGTCTCGATGCAAAATATTCACCGCGACAAATTCTATTTATCGATTTGATATAATGAATCATTTAGTTTTATATAAAAAAAAAATAATTATATTATAAAAAATATATAAAATAAACATCATTACAAAATAATATTTAATTTAATTCCACTTTTCTAGATTTAATTTACATTTTGCATTTATATTTATTAAAATTTAATATAGATCCATGGAGAAGAGAGAGAGAGAGAGAGAGAGAGTAATTAGTTTGGATTTTAGGACAGATTAAGCGATCGAAACGATTTTTAATAATTTGTTCGTAATCGCTAAGTCGAAACACATATGATTTTTTAACGAGTTTATAATATTTTTAATTATTAATTATATTGTTAAACAATGATTATAGATTTTATTTATTTAAGTGCTTTTGTACTATTGGATATAATTATTTCAATGATTAATATTTTAAGATTGGTACTTGTGCAAGGTTTCTACAACATTTTCTGTTAGTTCTTTTCGACGTTACTAATGAATAATGATTAAATTTCATTCGTTGTGAACCGTAACTTGTACGTTTATTACGTATTTTAGATACCCAATATAATGATATTTCGAAATATCTCTTAAGAGCTGAGTTCCGTCATTAGCCTCGATTTTTCCTCTATCTCTCTACGTGTCGAGTGGAAGACGAATGTATTTTGCGAACGCACTGCTCATTCTCGAGATGGACACTTTACTATATTCTTAACGAAGCACAGAAAATTATGATATCCTCTTGAGCGGCGATCTTAGAGGGATCGTTTTAACACGAACAATAATGAATCGCTTAAGAAAGCGGTATCGAGGATAACAATGAGTTGCAAGAGATGCTTTTGACGACCTATTTGGCGATCGATATCGACATGGGAATCCGTAACGAACAGGACATAACGATAAGTGGCGGTTGTACTCTCGAGATCGGCTAATAAGCATCTCTTGTCGGCTCCGTTCCGTTAAAAGCTCGCATGCTAAAAATCGACTACATCCTCTTGCGCGCGCGGAAATTCTCTCCGATTGCGCGTAATACAAATTGCGTACGAGAACGAGAAGTACGAGAAGTCACGCGAGTCAAGAGTCAACGCGCGCGACAGCTGGCAGAACGTGTCGCTCGTCGGCGCGATTAACGAACATGAAAGATCATCGCGTGTCTCCCGGCATGGAGACACGTGCTTGATTCGCGGATGACGCGATGATGGAGCACCGGCAAGTGCCACTACAAAGAACGTCGAAAGAAATTGAAAGAGGTGAAAGGTCCTTGGACCGAAGACACCGCGAGTATCTTCCCCCGTGTTGTACTCGACAAGATCTTACTGTGGATGAGAGAGGGGAGGGATAGCGAGAGAAGTTTCTTTATGAAAGCTCTGTTTGTTCGATGACGATAATATTAGGTGTACAACTTTGCTTCCGCCGTTTTCCTATAGATGGCTTTAGCGATAAGTGGCGGTCGAAATAAATAGATCATAGACGTCATGCGATAAACTTGGGCATCTGTCAACGTAACCCCATAGAAACATTAGTCGATTTGTGTCCGCGTCGTAAAGTTATTCTCGATTGAAAATGTCAGTTTACGAGCCAAATTCTCGTCATTTGCGGGAGGTTTTAATTTTCTGCCTCAATATGAAGAAATCTGCGGCTGAGGCTCATCGAATGCTCTCAAATACTTATGGCGAAGCCGCTATTAGCGAAAGAACGTGTCGCGAATGGTTTCGACGCTTCAAGAACGGTGATTTTCACGTCGAAGACCGGCATAGCGGTGGAAGAGAGAAGGTTTTCGAAGATGCAGAATTGGAGGCATTACTTAACGAAGACTCGAGTCAAAGTCAAAAAGAATTGGCACGATCATTGGGAGTGGACAATACTTTGAATCATAAATGTATAACCAGTTTTTTTACAATAAAGCCTCGAATTTTGGGAAAAAAAAACGGCGGAAGCAAAGTTGTACACTTAATATTTATAAATATATAAGTATGGGAAAAGATTCTTAAATAATTCATTCATAAAGCTTAGTAAATTGTTATTATTAGAAAGTAAGCAAAATATGTGAGCACAAAGTAATTAGAATCTCTCTAGAATTCCATGTAATTTCATTTAAATATATATATAGTGTGCATTTTAAAGCCAGCAGATGTTTTTCCTAACTATGTACAAGTGTTTCGTATCAAATCAATTTATCGACAATTCTGATCGCATAAAATTACGCGAATCAACTAATGAAAAATATATGCCGCAAGTTTAATAGATGAGATATAAATATATTAGTATGGCACACGAGTCTAATTTCACGGAAATTTCGGTGAAATTAGTATCATCACGTAGCAAACCACTATTTGGTGCGCACCTGCGGTAGATTACGAGTCGATTGCGGAAACTTTTCTTACTCGTCGATTCGTCAATGGCGAGAAGTCCCGTAAAGCTTGCGAAATTCCTCGAGATATATATCGAATCGATAAAGCCATACGACGTTTGAAAATTATTCGATTCGGAAAAGCATTCGTTTGATTTGCTATGCGTCCTGATAAGAGCTTAACTCCACACTTAGTTTAAGCACTTTGAACGCCAATTAGGACTTCAATAGATGTCATGTGTATGTTACGAAATGTTAAAGTTATAACAGGCATTGTTCTTCCACAGACAGATTTAAAATTGATCGAAGATAAAAGTTGAATGATCAAAAGGAACAGTTAGATACGTCGTTTGCGGATGATCTGCGTTACGGTACATTCGTGTCAAATCTAAACATCGGTATTTGAAGTTTAAAAGTACGAATCAGGAAATAGTACTTTATAGTAATGAATATTTTAATTCATCATGTTTATTCTAGAAATAATTTAGAGAGGGAGAAGAGCAATCTGCCGAATCAGTTCTAAATCAATTATATTACAAAGAAAACACACTTCTATCTATGAATTTTAAAAGTTACGATTGCGAAACACATTATGCGAAAAGGAGGAGGAAATTTTTATTTTAATTTAATTTAGATAATTATCTTCGAAAAAAATTTGAAGCGAAAAGTTTAGAAATCGAGCAACAAATTAACGTGGAAGTAAGGCATTTATTAATTAAAATGAAAGAGAAAGAGAGAGTGTTGGGGAAAAAATGAAAGATTAAATTTAACATTCTAGTAAATATCTAAATTTATAAATAATAATGTTCGAGGGAGAAAACGATCTTTTATTTTAATAGTAAATTTTCCCCAGATCCGCGAAGATGGCGCCGTTACAAAGATTTACCTCACGTCCATACGGTTTTCGTCACCGGGAAACTATCGTTGTGACGGGTCGTCGGCGACGTCCCCGTCCGTCACTTGGATCTCGCGAAAACGCTGCAACCGCGTGCAACCGGATGACGAGAAGTGCACGTGACGATAACGCGAAACCAAGTGGCACTTGGCGAGTAACTCGGCCGAGCTCTCGAAGGAGCATCGACTCTTTCGGGGATATCGAACGGTGGCAGGTGATGGTGGTGGTGGTGGTGGATGATGACCATGATGATGCGATTTTCTCGTAGCCTCGTTTCCCAACATCCGTCGATACGCTCGGCCATATACGTACGAGCGTTTTGCTCTTATCTTACTATCGAGCGAGGATGCCGAGGAGCTTGGGTCGCTTCGGGGAACCTGCGTTACTACACGTCGCCCTCGAAATCGAACGATTGTAGAATGACATTCCGCTACATTCCGCTATCCTGATGACTCATTTACGACCCTCGTCATTCCTTGCGTTTGATGGAAGCGATTCGACGCGGGTGTTTTAGATAAAAAATTGCGAGCGGAGTGAGAAAAACCGGTGCAAGAGCAAGAACTTGACACGGACGTGTTGTACCCTAGTTTTCTTGTTGAATATATTAGAATATATTAAAGAGAGAGAGAGAGAGAGAGAGGGAGGGAGGGAGGGTCTATTTTTTTAAGGCTCGTACTCTAAAATGATTAAAACCTGTCTAGCTGTAGTTGTTCTTTTTCTTTCTAAAGAGCATGAACAGTTAAAGAAAAGAACGGTAATGATTAAAAAAGAATATATAAGATTATATAATAATTATGTATAATATTATATATAGGTAATATATATAATTCATGAAAAGATAAAAAATTTTTATAAACGGTTTTATAACGACAAAAAATACAATTGTTTTTTATTTAATTTTACATAAATTTTTTTTTAATAGAACTTTAATTAATGCATGCTATATCCATAAACAGTTCGTTATTTATTACATATGAGTATATAACAAGTAACGAAATATGTGATGGTTTCATCGAATAATTAAGCAGAGTATAAACATTATTATTAATTCATATATAGATTGTAACGTGTGTATGTGTGTGTGAGTGACATGTACAATTATAAGCTATCAATCTCGGATGAAACTAAACGATCGTGTCTATATTATTACAGCTTACTAGCCGGATATTCGACAAATTCTCTCGAAATTTTCATGTTCCATTTTGCGCGTGGAAACGTTAATTACGGGTTAATATGCGCCGATAACATCATTCCGAGGGCGGAAGGGTTAATCGTCGATCTGGCGCGTTGGAACGGTTCGAAAGGGGTTAAATGGAACCGTTCGAAAGATCGATCCGCGCACGAGAGAAATATTATCTGGACGACGATTATCTATGACGGCGAGTGCTAGACGATGCGGTTCGGACAAAATGCCGGGATTAATTTGTCGCTACCATAATAATCCGTCTAATCGGCATCTCCGCCACCGCCGCCGCGATTACGCGTAATAAGCTAGCCTGTTGTAGTCAGCGACAAGGCGAAGAAGAAGTATCTATCGCACTAGCAACTACCACCACCTGCCATCTGCGAATTATCGATGTCGGATAATGATAATGTGTTTAATGCGCGATAGCTTTCGGTCCATTAGCGATACGTAACGTTCGTCGGCTCTTTGACGTTTAACAGCGATTCCGCGTATAATGTCAAGTGATTATCTGTCAATTCTGGCTGACAGTAGCCAGGGTAAAGAAGAAGGATGCTGGCATTTGCATTTCTCTCACGCGACACGACGTGGATCGATTGCATAGCTGAGTAATCGATCGTTCTCGAACTGATGCGATAATAATATTGTATGATGATACTATGTTGTTACCGTTCATCATCAAATTATAGATCTTGAGATGATGAAGAGAAATGGTACTTTGCCAATTTCGAGATTTTGTACTAATTCAAAAATTGATATTTTCGTTAACGAAAATTTGCTTTTTTTTTTTTTTAAATTTATATCACAATAATTGTTTATAATATTTATACATATGTGTCCAGTTGATTTTATTATTACATTAATTTTTGAGTATAATGATATTTTTATATTATATATTGACGATATGTAGATAATAATTATTTCTGTAAATATAATTAGATGTATAAATTTAAAACTACAATAGATATAAATATTATGATTATTTTTATTTTATCGAGCAAACGTTTTATGTACAACATTCCGTATATCAAGCTAAGTGCCAATGAAAGAGACACGCTCATCATAAATGGAGAGAGAAACTGTTCCTTCAAATCAAATTTCATTAATCTTCTTTTGCCGTTCTACTTTCGTCGTGTGCCCTACATTTGCGCGTGCGACGCTATTTATGAAAACGCACGCTTTTTTTACGCATTCGCGCGAGTTATCGCAAGTAAATTCCTAATTAGCGCGCGTTGTATCATTTCTAACTTACAATTCACGAATTCACGAATGATGCATTTTCCAGTATCTGTTTTCTTTTTTTTTTCCCCCCCTCTTTACCATCATCCATGCGCCTTTAATTACTTATTATCATAGGAAACATATTTCGCGTGTTTCATC
Source organism: Polyergus mexicanus (assembly GCF_030449975.1). NCBI lineage: Eukaryota > Metazoa > Arthropoda > Insecta > Hymenoptera > Formicidae > Polyergus > Polyergus mexicanus. The sequence continues at coordinate 439,260 of NW_027223337.1, forward strand.
GTTTTTCGTCTTTTGAAAACTTATCGCGTAATGAATTAAATTCATTTTACGTAATTGGAAGGAGATTGGAACGATATCAAATTGATATTATTATTAATGCGGAAGGAGGCCATTAATAAAGTATACCGCGAAAAAGATTGGCAAATCACAGAAATTAAGATACGTATGCGATCATAATTAAGTTTCTTGGCAGATTGAATATCTTCCACGTGGAAACGTGAAATTGAACAGAGAGTGGGAAATTTGATGAAAGTTTCAATAAAACGACGACGTCACTCGATGTCGAACTACTTTGAGTGGCCGGTACCTGCTTTCACGCTTTTTATACGTGTTTTGTATGTAGGTGTGCTCACACCACTGCCTTTAAATTTAAGTAAACCAGATATATGTGCGTGTATATCTCTGTCATTATAAATTTTTATCGATATATTGAATTATTTAAATTATATTATTTATATTATATGTATGATTATTAAATTACAAATAATTTTATTATTATTTTTTTCTCATCATTTTTTCTTATAATTATTCGTCGTTTTTCAAGAAGTTAATTAATATTCTTTTATTTATTTTTACTTTCGCGCTCAAAAAAGTTGTAGAGACGAGAAGAATGATTAGACATACATTTATTATATATATATGGAGTGTCTGTAAAGTTTAAACGACGTATATCAACGATCATTAACCGACTGATAAATTTATCATTTCGCGTGTATAATCCAACTACGCAAGCAGGTGCGTGATGGTCAGCAAATAAATCGCTAATGCTATTTATCTTTCTTCGAGAATACGAAATGCGACATTCGCAATTCCGATCGTTTATGCAAAGTGACCGCACACGCGCATCTCTCTTCTAGTAATAACAAATTCTCACCGAGAGATGAGATTGTGAAATGTGAGCAAATATTTTAATGTAAATCGACGAAGACATATCTTATTTGTTCGATAATTAGCTGAGACGCGTGTAAAAGTCGAGACATTATTATTCTACCAGTCAAATCATTATGAAATCTATTTGAAAAATGCAATTTGTCAGAGAAGATATAAATACAATATGTATCGTTCGTGTTTAAAAATTGCAGAAAATTTTCAACAAATTGTCCTATATATCGTTTGACTAGATCTATTCAAGTAACAAATGTGCAACGGCGATGACGCGTAAATACCAGTCGCTAATAAATAAAATGTACGACTAGCTTATAAGAAGATGCAAAAACGCGAAGATGGGGATCGCGAAAAATCTTGCCATTAAATCACGTGTCACATCTGGGAAACGGTGGACTTTAACGATGATCAGTGCGTAAGGTCTCTTCGTGCGACGAGGTTTTATTATCGCGGTAAAATAATTATAATAAGAAACAAACATGGAGAGAGAGAGAGAGAGACAGCGCAGTCTTATGATCGCGTCTTATGAGCGTTTAAATATATATATATATATTTTTTTTTAATCTTTACCTGTGTGGATTATTACATCGGGACTGGTCCCGCTTCGTACGAGCTGTGCGAAAGACACGTCAATGAGAGTTGTAGCTTGTAAAAACGAACACGTGCGACAGCTTGATAATGTTATAACGGGACCGCTTACAAGCCGAGGATTTAAGCTTGAATTCTTAAAACGGAAGTTATCGCGTACTCGATAATCGATATCGCTTGGAATGTTATTCCGTTTTATAAAATACAAAAGAGCAATATTTGCTGGATCATTGCGTAAAAACAGAATAAAGATGATAAAAAAATATATCGGGCGTATCACGCATCACGGGGCTTCACGATCTAAGAAAAATATTATAAATTATATAATTGCATGAAATTATAATTTTTATTTTATTATAGTATGTTATATCTATTGTACTTTTTCAAATTATACATTGTGCTCTATTTACGCGTTATGTTTAATATAAATTTTATTAAATTTAATAGAGACGAAAGTAGAAATCGTTATACATGTCCACGATACGACAGAGATATTAATTTTCCTGAAACTACCCTAAGACTTTCTTTCAGTTCGCTCTTCTTCTTTATCGCAGCGATGCAGTGTCGTGTCGTGCTTCGTCCTGCCTACAATTTCTTCGGGCAGATATACGAGCGTGCGCGTTGTTATTACTCACGGCAGCATTTTCATAATGATCCAGGTAGATCCTTAGTAAGTTGTTCGACGAAGGAACATCTGCGTCGAAACCGTATGGTTATCCGGGAGAGAAGGCCGCGCGTTGTAAAACGCGCTCTCTGTACGTGCCTATATATTTTCGCACAGATGCGATTGTGCGTCTTGGTCGATGCACTATCACCGCGTGCCGAGAAAAGTGGTTAACTGTACTGAACCGGCGGCGGTGTTTGGCGATGCAGCTGCATCATCTAACTGCGGAGAATCAGTTATGTGTAACAGTGACTGAGGCCTGTCGGAAGGTTTTTAATAACGGTGGCGTCATATGTCTGACAGATTGATGTTGCACGACGATTGATGGAGCCAGGGCGCACGGTGTTGCTTGGAGTAGAACACGAAAGTAAGTTACGGCGATTCGAGAGCAAGTACCCGCGTCATTTTCTTTCGCAAATACGTTTAATTTTCTGACGATCAATCGATATCTTCGTATTTATATCCTTATTATTTTTTCATCCCGACTATACGCGCTGCTAATGAAGAAATAGTAATCTACCGATATGCTTCCTCAAAGTGTCGCTAATTAAGGGACGAGAAGTTGAAGTTAAGTGCTTGCTTTTTCTTTATTAAAATTTTAAATGTACATTTTAGACAAAGGTTCGAATGAAAGAAATATTTTGATATTGTTAATTTGCGCGATATAGTTAATTTGCATACTCTTGCTTTCATCGCGTAACGTCGAGAAAGAATTGAAAAAAAAATCTAATCCTCTCGTTTTAAATAATTGATTTTCTAAATCCTTACGTAAGTAATATTGTATACTATTTAAAATTATCTCATCCCTTCGCTCGCTTTCGTGCTCGCGCCGATCGTATCTTTTGCCAAAGCAAAGATTTTTTTCTTCTCTCTGCGACGGAGAAGAAAACGGATTCGCGGCGCGATGGAGTGGCCTGAAAAGTTATGCGCAAGAATAATAGAGGTCTTTTCGGAGTCGTAAAAGGCCGTTAGCGGCCAAGACAATGGCAACGAGCTTTGAAATCGTTACATCACACCCGCGTATTTTAATCCCGATGGGATAACTTATGGCCACCGGAGCTATGCGTGCTTTCTAATTTCCTCTCTGTAAATCTACATCAACTCGGACGCAACGCATCGTTCTCGCACCAAAAGAACGCTCGGTCAGTCAACCGGGAAACAAACGGCGAGGCGCGAGCGCGGAAAAGAGTGTAAGAGTCGTGGGATTAACAGCCGATGATGGCATACGGATAATAAAGTATCGATGTGGAATAGGGACGGTAAAAATGGTGAAAGTTGCTCGCGATTCATGTGATATACGGGCAGCTCTACGGCGGCCGTGCCGAAGAGTACACCGTATCGGACGAAGATATAATGAAAGGTCTCTGGAAAGAAAGCAAGAACGAACTGGGGACTTGACTAGAAAGCCGCCTTTGTCAGCTCTGCCCCGTTTTAACTCTCGAACAATGAAATAACGTATATATGGAGAACGCTGTCGAAAACTGTTAATGCCGTTGTTGACTTTTCAACGGCGCTGAAGATTGAGTTGTAAAGATTGAATATACTGCTGTTCGTTAAGTAAAAGAGAAAAAATAATGTGCGTATATAACGAGAATATTATTACATTCGGAGCATCAAAAAAAGTAAACTCGATTATTAATTTATCGATAACGTTTCCACAGGTATGTATACATACATATACGCCTGCAAATATAATGTTATCAATAAATTAATATATACCTGTCAATATAACATTATCGATAAATTAATGATCGAATTTATTTATTTATTTATTTTTTTTTTTTTTTTTGACGCGCTAAACGTATAATATTCTCGTTATTTTATTTCTTAAAGTTCCACAGATGCAAACTCACTCCGATGATTCGTGGTTAAAATTTTACTCATTAAAATTTTCCTTTAGAAATCCGATCAAATAATATTTCGATATATTTTCAAACTGGGATACCCGCTCAGTTTATTCTTTCTTAGACTTTATAAGCTTTCTAGATAGAACGATTCTCTATAGAATGGAATTTTAGACTCGAGCAAGACAATTGGCCGTTGCTCGTGAACAATGTGGACGGGAGGATAGATGAACATATGTGTAGAAATACAGCCTCTTGAACGAACGAATATTGAGTTATGAATGGTCAGCTCATGAACCATACTCCGCACGTATCAGAAAATCGTATGCGTATATGCGTAGCCGGTGTACCATCTACCGCTACTCGGATCCTTTTTGCCAGACAATACCGTAAGATGCGCGTGTCGCCTCGCATACCGAATTCCGACGACATACTTCGTCAAATCATACGCCGCTATCGTTTACGCCGGTGATACTTATAATCCCTCGTGCCTGATTACAATTCGCAAGTAGATCAACCGGTGATAGAGGTAGATAGAGGTGATAGAGGTCGAACGTAAACGAGAAGAGTGGCTCTGTCGAATCGCTGGAATTGTTACGGCAATTTGCAGTTAAACTTGAGTTAATTTTAATTCGTAAGAACATTCCTTCGTTAAGAGGGTGCCGTTTTCTTATAAACCTTATTTCCATATCAATTAATTTTTACTAATTTCCTTGGAAACTATCCTAATTATAAAATCATAAATTAATAGATATACTTGCTATTTAGGGATATATAACGCGTATAACTTTGGATTTACATCGATTTATATTCATGAATGTAATTTTAGATCTATAATTACAAAATTAATCAAGATTTCATAAAACTTGTAATAAGAAGATTTTATAACAAGAAAGAAAAGGGAAAGCATATAAATACATAGCTTTCATATTTTCAAAAAGTAATACATATCTAAATAATGTTTTCCTTTATAATGTTCGCGAAATATTTAATTAATCGTGTGTGGAGGGGGTTATCGTATATACAATGTTCGAAAATTTTTACTTCGATTATAAAAAATTCATAAACTAGTCCAGACTTGCGGAACTTTTTTAAAGAGTAAAATTATATATTCTACTTCGTAACCGGAGAGAGACAGTCACTAATTGCCAAACAGCGCGCAAGCGGCTTATTTATTTATACGAGGTTCAAAGTTATCTCGCTCAATCATCGTAAGATAGATTTTCTCACCCCATTTCTGCTTCATCGACGTCATCGAGACCGCGGATATCGTATCCGGTACATCCACCGCCCGTTCCTCTTTACCGGACAGAATCTTCCCGACACATTCTGATTTCTCCATCTCCATCGTCACCGATCCTCCTTCATTTCTCCAATCGTCATCTTCCCCCTTATCGTTCTTCGTTTCTATGAAATCTTCGAGACTCGGCAGATCCCGGATATCCGGTACTAATGTTTCCTCGTCGTCCTCCCTGATCTTCCATTTCGCCCTCTGTCGATGCTCGTTCTTGTTCTCATCTTTCTGCACTTTCTCGCTCGTAGAATCCAGTACCTCTTCAACAAGTTCCTCCTCTTGAAGTATATATTCTCTGCTCTCGTTGGGATTTCTATAAATCCTATAGGGCCCCACGAGGCCCACCACCCCTCGGGGCAGCGCCACTGGATTCTCCCGATCGGGCCAGCGGTTCTCGTATTCTGATCGATCGGAAAACATTTTCGATGGATCCGGTAGAGGCTGCCTGGGCGTGTCGCGGAGCCACTTTCTTACCTCGATTCGTTTGGACGCGTCTTCGGGGTCTAGCTGTCGCTTCTCGTTGGGAACGATGTCCTCGATCCGTGTCGAAACGCGACACGGGTCGACGGGTGGAATCGTCTCCTCGTCGGAAGACGATGTTTCCGGCAATCGTACTTTCTTCGGTTTTCTCACCACGCTGTAAAGAGCGTTCTCGTCCTCAACCTCAAGAATCGGCGACGTTCTATGATTCCGAGATGATGGCCAGACGTACGGTAGCTTGTTTTCCGCGTTGGACTTGCGGCTCGACTCGTTCTTCACCGCGCTGATTATCACAATCTTGCGCTCGTGGACATCCGGAGGAAAACTCTTTGCGCTATCGTCGCTGTCCAAGACGCTGTAGATCGGTTCACGCGTTGCCGTCTGGATCCATTTAGGTCGTTTGCGCCGTTTCGAGATGCCACCAGCATGCAGAGATGCTTCTCCATCGATTGTCGCCGTGGAAATGTCAGTTAGCTCCGCCACCATCCTGACGAATTTTTCGTATCCAAGGGGCCCGGCGCCGGATGTCACGCGCTAACCGATCGTGATTAACGAGTCGAGAATGGAATACCGTATTAAGATTAACGCTAATCGATATCGGTAATCGACGATTTGAGTCGCGTAAATAGGAACGAGTTCAACGATGAATTTTTATAGTAAACTCGAGGAATGCCGAGATGAACGTGTCTTGAAAATGTTTAAGATTTTTTGGAGAGATTATTTTAAAAAATTATTGCTCACTTGAAATTTATATTAAAAATTGGAGAGAGGCTAAGATTAAAATTAATTATTGTGTCTTTTAAAAAGATTTTTTAAATTTACGAAATGGATAGACAAATAATATGGTATCGAAAATAAAAATTTTTTAATTGTAAGAATCATCTTCCTCGTTTCAAATCATGTCACTTTAAAACATTTTGTTTCTTGCTGTTGCACTTTGAAAATATCGAGAATCCTTTTACGGAGTAAAACTCTGAAGATCATTGCTCACTTTTGATTTGTCTCGTCAATCATAAAATTTATTAATTAATTATGTCTCTTGACGCGGAATCGTCTCAGTTTACAAACTTAAGTGGTTAATTACAAGGATCACTTTATTTAGTTTGTCGTTTAAAATTTATGATTTTTAATTTTATTTTATTTCAATCGACCGTTTCGAATTCTTATTGTTTGCTCTGACCGTTCGAGTGCAACGGCTCGCACGTAAAAGGCAAATGGCACTCGGTCACTTTAGTTTTAGCGAAGAACGATGCTGTAGTATCGTCGCAGTGGTGGACGGAGGTCATTGAGATGGATGTAGTTCTCGTTCGTGACCAGGTTTAGGAAAAAGAGGATTTCACATTCTTCGGGGCGACCTCGTCGATTTACCATATTTTCCCTCAACGCTACCAATTCCGACGGACATCGCAACGTTACGCGGAATTAAAGAGAAATCCTTAAAGATCTAGAGATCCGCATGATCATCTCTTAAGGACTGACGAAATTTTTATCAATTTTACTATAAAAAAAAAACGCAATATTTTTAAACAATGTTATTTTTCTAAAATGCTCGCGAAGAAAATGACAGAAACAAAATGAAAAACATTTGTTTAAAATCTAAGATATCATATAACGATAAATTTCTATATAATATAAGTACATGTCAAAATGTTTCGATTTAATGATTTAAGAAAAGATGTTTCTTCTTTTTTTACTATAATATTACTATATCAGAGTATAGTAAAAAAAAAAAAAAAAGAATCTTTGCAGATATATACTACATTTCAGTTCTGCAAGTTCTTCCGAAAGGAATCAAGACGATCCGATAAACCGAGCGCAAAACGCCGCGGCAAACATTTAAGATCGGCATCGTCTCGCCAGCTGTTGGATACTTTTTCCTAATCGTTTCTTCCCTGCGGGAAGATCGCTTCACTCGCGCGCAGATAGTATGTAATTGGTCCATAAGATAATCGGTCAGCTGTCGTTACCGCGAAATTGCTGATAATGTGTGACCGTTAAACTTCGACCGGTCTAGCTATCCTTTACGATGCAACTTTATCCGACGTAAAAAAAAAATGCGTCAGCGACACAGCACGTTTGACGTTTTACCACGTGGGAGAATAGACGGGCACGACATCACTTGGCGGCGTTTATCCAGGGGAGGGTCAAGACGTTCACCAGCGGATGATTATCGCGGTTCATCGTGAAATAGCCGCACTTCCGTGCGAGATCGTGCACGATCCGTTACGAGGGCACGATCCTATCGAAAGAAACTCAAAATACATACATTAAGGCGCTAAATGTGCACGCGCGCATGGAGTATTATCGCGAATTATAAGTGCCGTGTCGCGTGAAGAACGGCGATTGGAGCATTATGATTAACTTAATAGTCGAGCGGTGTTTACGGAGTTATTATTGTATCTTCGCTTTTACTCATTGTCAGATCTGTCTTCCTCCTGCTGAAGCATCTTTTTTCTATTGAAATAAAACAATTTGGAACTAGAATCAGCTATAGATTTATAGCATTGCATTTTATTAATTGAGAACTTAAAGCTCGTATTACATTAACTGCAAAATGTTTTTATAATGTTTGGAAAAGGAACTACAATAATTTGAAAAATGTATATTTAATTTCTTTACAAGAAAAGGCAAAAAAAAAAAAGAATTTTTTTAAAGCCAAATATCAAATTCTTTCTTTTTCTGAAAAATTCATAGTTTTAATACGTTAATATATAGTAGAAAATGTAGATCTCTAATTAAATTAGTTGAAGAGTTCTCGTAACGATATAATCAATTGCGATCACATGATTTTCGCTTGAAAATGTAGACATGCCTCAAGATCAAAATTCGCGAATATATTCATGCTCGCGATAGAAGAAGAGGAGGAGGGACAAAACAGCATCGTCACAACAGCAGCCCACGTTAGAGTCTGCTACCGTCCTCTCTTCGTTAATTTTAGTACACGTTCCACTACCGTCTAGCTCACAAAGACGATAGTTGGCGCGCGAGATAATGATATCGGGCCAAGAGCATCGAATAATGTCACAACATTGAAAAGGTAACCCGCATCGCCAGGATAATATCAGCCGACAGCTGATAGTTCAAGGCCTCCTCTGATGCATCCAATGATGACGCGCGTCTACCTTCTCGTAGCTCTAGTCCTCTATCGCGTTTCGAATTCTGCGCTAAGCGAACCGTGAGTATGATATTTGTATCGAGGAAAAAAGCAGCCTTCTATTATTAGAATACGTTGATATTAAAAGCTGATTTGTAAAAGTTTCGTTAAGAGCGACTGTTAAGAATTAAAAAGTGACATTTGTCAAAGAAAAGAGGTATCCTTTGCAACACTCGTATACATACTTCACGTTACGAGATACTTACATTTGATTTTAAATTTTGCCGAAAAATTAATACTTTATTTAAAATATTAGAAATATTTAATATATATATATATATATATATATATATATATATATATATATATATATATATGGTACATATAAACAAATTGCGCGAGAGGTGTGAAAGAGGAGGATTCAACATCTCGTCTCTTTTGAACGAAATAATCAATTCTCTCAATCTGATCAGAACTCCCTCCCTTGCGAAACATCTTGACCTATTCCACAGTCCGCGATTTCACGTTAACGCCCGGAGAAATCTAAATGATGCAAAATTCTCTCCGATATCTTCTCGCTTGGAAAAGAGGAAGTCTCTTGCCTCATAACGGTCTTTCGCGAAACCGCAATAGTTGGCGCATCTATCAGATCTTTGCAGACGCGAGGCTTTTCTCCGTAGAACGACGTGGCTGATACAGGGCGATGTATTCACCGACGAAGAGGCGACGTCCAGGCTCGTCCAGCTGGACAGCCAAAAATCGTATTTTCCGGTGAGCACCAGGGCGGAGATATACTACAGAGCACGACCAGGCAAGCTCGTCAGCTGCGTGATCGCCGCGTCCGTTCGTCAAAACGGCCACGTGAGCGTGGTGGAGGGCGGCTACGGGACCGAGAAGGTCCGGATACGTTACATCACGGAGAATGGCAGGCCGGACGTCTTCTTCGTTCTTGTGCAAGCCGCGAAGAGGGAATCGGTATACGTCGAAGGAGACCTCGCGTGGAGTACGAGATTGGGCATCGCCTACGAACCCATGAAGAACTGGACCGTCGCGGAGATACGGGACGCTTTGCGCAACGTTACTTCCTCTCAGTTTCCTTTTGCGTAACGGCACATGTTGGTCTTTACTTTTCCATATAATAATAATTGTAAAAATACCTCTTGAGTGATCCTCTCTTACCGTGAATATTTCAGAGGATTCCTTCGCGAGTCTCAGATTTTCGATTTATTAAGCGCATGTTCTAAAAATTAGAATACTTAATTTATTTATTAACGCAGAATTTTTTTTTTTCTGTTAGCGTATCATCGAACTGGAGAAATGTCGAATAATCTCTCGCAATTAACTTGTTTTTCCATTCTGTCAAAGATATTCTCAAACAACATGTAATATTTCAAAAATTTAATTTATATAAATAATTAATATGCTATTTAAGTATATTTACGATATCTATTAGATCGATTAAGTCAGCTAAAGAAACTTGGTAAACATCGGCGGTTCGAGCAGTTAAATCTTTCCGTATAATTATCGCCAGGGAGATGCTCGTTTGTAATGGATAGCATATCATTTTGTCTCCTTATATTTCCAGCAGAACGACCATGTAATTGCGTACGTCTTTCTAGTGTAATTACGTACAAGGTAAGATGTGCATTAGACATAAAATAAAACTTGTATTGAGAAATCGCTCCTTTTTAGAAGTATCTTGCAACAATATACAGAAAGAAATGCACTCTGTCATTTTATTTTCCTAACAAATAAAATTATATAATTTATATGCTAATAATTTTTATCCCTGTATAAGTAAACTTCTTTATCTAGTCATTATTTTTCAATCAATATGTAAGCAATAGGAAAGTCCGTCATTGATAAATTAGAACGTTTTGACGCGTGGTAGCGGATAATTGACGCAAATGGATCATTCATTTCTTCGATCTTTCAGATAACCGTTGGTTTTCACATTCCACCTGTTATGACAGCAATACTTCATGGACTGCGAATACGTACGTCTAGCGGATTTTAATTGCGAAAGTAGATCGCGCAATTCGTAACTAATAACTATGAGTGAGTGTTACATTTTGACGAGTAAAGATTGAATGATTAATCGCGCCATATCATGAACTTACAGTTTCTCGGAATATTGCTTCATTTAATTATCGTGCCCACATTTGCCACGCAACGCGACCGTTAATTATTTACATATATAAAAACGATGAAAAAAAAAGCAATGTCATCTAGAGATATTTGGTACTCCTATTGAAGCCTAAATGACAGAACATATGGTCAATGTAAAAAATGTGAAATTGCGGCCGCATCCCTAACAATTTTCAGATTGAACTAATTTACGGTAAACATATCCTAATAAATAATTTCTAATACGCAAAGTAATAAATAATAATAATATGCGTGATTCATGCATCTCTTATAATATTAATAAATTATATAATTACGACATTTTTACTACTTTATGTGTCAATCTCATGTAATTTAATTTTATTTAATAGCTTCTGATGATTTATAAAAGATATCCTTTTTAAAATTAACAAATGAGAGATCCAGTTTTCTCTCTCTCTCTCTCTCTCTCTCTTTAAATAATTAATTATTAAAATTTCCATACTAATTTGTGCGAAATAACATCGATAGAAATCAGTCTTAATCGTAAGGCAGATTTATGGCTCGATTGTGCTTCATCCGTATCAAATTATGTGCAAATTTCAATTTACACTTTTCCTCGTGACAATTCACGCGAATCTTCGTCGATCGAATGTGAATGTCGTGAAGCTGAAATTTCTGCCGACAGATTTGTTTCATTTCGGATCATAACTTAAGCGATCCATTCGATCATGCACGAGCGATCACGGACTGTTTCGAAAACAAGAGTTAGAAACAAGAGCTGTGGGCAGACTCCGTATAACAGACAACAACACGGTGCGTGTCCGATCCTTTTCACTTCCGTGGAAAAGAAAAGGGAAAGCGGCCGTTGTGTTTTAGAACAATAAAATATATCATAAGATTTTAGTGCAATATATATTTGAAAAATGGAAGGAATGTATCAGATGTTCCAAATGCTAACAACAATAAGACCCATATTTTCCGCAAGACAGGAAAAATGTCTTGAATTTTGTTAAATGTACAGACTATATTTTCTATCAATCTATATTTTCGGGAGATCAAAATTTTATCTACATTATAACATCTATTTTTTATTAATAAATATTATAATGAAGATGAATAGATAAGATATTAATAAGTAAATCTAATTTTTATATCGTAGAAAAAAATTAATATAATATTTGTGATAAATTTATAAAATTTAATAATTCATATCTCTTTTTTATTAACAGATGACGTTTCGCAAATAGATGTAATTTAATTTATTAATAATCACGTTAAATTTCCTAACGTAAGATATATACTAATTAATTCCTTCCGAATATGTTGCAAATTTGTCGCAGGTGCTTTCTTAAGAATTAATTAAAACATCGTTGTTAAAAGGCGAATGAGATCTTACCCGATGACTTGCCGGGATTGGATTCCTCGATCGGCTGCAAAGTTCGCGACATCGTTGTCTCTCGAGAGTGACGTTTTGTTCTTCAACTTGAAACGGATGCTGCACTACGGTGTTCGCGAATCGTGATCGAAACGCTCGTAAAATCGCCGACAGATGTCCATCAATCCGACGAGTTCCGTGTCAAGACCGATGGACTCGCCTTGGCTGTCTGTCGCATTTTCCGCGAGCGTACATTAGCCGACACTGTTAATCGATTATAATCAGGAGGATAAACGGGAGTCGACGCGGCTAATGTTGGGTAGTAAAATCCGGCTACAGAGAAGAGTATTTTATCGGTAGATTCTTCTTCGAGATTTATTTGAGATTCATCTCATAAAACAGTTACGATTGTAATAATTAATAGAATTATTTCATATTAAAGTATTTGCATAGCGAAATGACGAGAATATTAATTTTTTTCACCTATGATCAATAAAAATGTATATTTTAGTTATTTTTCTTACAAAGAGATAAAAAGGTAAATATTTATTTGAAATATTTCCCTTTTTTTATAGATAATATTTTCGAGAAGTTGACTCCGTCTTCCTTTTTAATAATTACTCCGAATTTTTTTGCATAAGAGAATGATTGTTTTGATTTTCTGCTGAAATTTATTTACAAATCAAGTCTCTTATTTCTAAGTAGACAGTGTTGTTCAGGAATTATCTCGTTCAAATGAATCACAATTCTCGATATACAAAGGCGTCTTTAATGACGTTCAGTTTCTTTCCTAGATAGAAAGCATCCTTCAACAATAAACTTGCTCTTCCTTCCAAAAATTAATTCGACTCTTCTCAGGAGACGTTTATCTTCAATATCTCAAAGTACACGATATTACTCATTGATAATCACTATAAAGGTATCCTCTCGTCAAACAAGCTCTTCTTAGTTCTTTTGTCTCTCCTTCAATTTAAGTAGTTCTTGCTCTTAGGAAACAGCACTCGTCCTATTTTCAAAAATAAATAAATAAATAAATAAATAGGAAAATAAAATAAAATTTTTTTCACTAAATTTGTTTTTGGGCTCTTCTGAAAATGCTTCGTTCGCAGTGTCCGATTTGCAGGAAAGAACTTTCGGCTATCGGAGCCGAAGACGCATGGGGTGTAGACGGACACCCCGGTGGCACGTGCGACGACTCGCGCATCCACGTCACGTGCGAGCGACTGAGACACGGCGCACGCGACTCCGACACGCGCGTCTTCCACGGACTTTCGAATGGCTCACGGCTGTGCTGGCTGTTGCTGCTGCAAGAAAGCACGTCGCATGAGCTACGTCGAGATGTACGTCGGTACCGGGACTGCTTCGGCCGCTGCTCCGGCTCCGGTGTCTGGCCCCCAGAGCGCGGGCCCCGCACTGTAGGAGGAGGTTCCTTTTGATCCTCTGCGAGGTGGGAGACGAAAAGATCTCGCGCGTATCGGTTCTTATCCCTCCTTCATCGTTTGAGAATTTCTTGAGAGAAATGAGAAGGAAGGAATCCGCGGAAGGGAAAGAACCTAGATAATTTTGCCACTTTCGTTATGTAGGATTTGGACTCGCGTAGATTATCTTTACGTTTTCTGCGGGACTGGTAGTTCCGCGCGCGCGACGACGCGTATATTATAATTTTTATTATAATTGTAATTAATACAATCTTAACTTTTTGTATCGAGGAATAGAATTTATACCGTCAACGTCATAATATGTGAAAGAAACAATTCGATTATATAGCTCAATTAATAGAAACACGGTTGTATTCTTTTTTGTCTCTATGATAATATAACAATTATATTATTGAAACATTTCAGAATTAAAACACAAATATCCACTAGAAGGAAACTTTGCTATAGCATTAAAATTTAATGGCATAGGATTGAAACAAGAGAATAGAATGTGCATGAATTGAAGAAGATTAATTCATAAATTTTAAATGAAATATAAAAATTGACTCATTTCATCTTTAAAAAATTGAAATGACGATATTCAGACCAGTACAAATCTTCAAGTACTAATGTTTATGCGATATACAATACAGTATATCATATTCCAGAAGAAACTAGAATTTTTTCGATTATTGTTCATAAGCAAATAATCAATTTTTGATGAAAGAGAATCTAAAAGTTGAAATTAGCCAAAACTATTTCTACTATAGAGAGCATTTTTGACAATTATTGATATATAGTATGTTGTAAATATCGCACAAACATTGATGCTTGAAGGGTCATAGTGATCCAAATATTTTTTCTGTCTCTCACTCAATTTCTCATAAATTTTATTTCTACAATCATGACACACGCACACACACTCTCCTTTGGCAACAATTATACGTAAGATTCTGTGTTTTTGTAATAAAGTTTAGCAGAGATATAGTCATTTTGAGAATATACTTAAATTATTCACATCACACAAATTTGTGCCCAAATAATCTTAATTAATTTTAATTAATCTTAAAAATTACAGTTTAAGCTCATGTGATTTGTTACATTTACATTGGTCGGATTTGTAATTGATAGCTGTTTTTCTCGTCTCGAATAAACACGAAATTCTAGGACAAATGAAAAAAATACGTCGTAAACTCACATTCGTGGATCGCATCCTTAAATTCCAATAACTGGAATTAAAACTGTTCTCCATTTTTCCAACTGTCCACAAATCATATATCGTTCTTTCTTAAAGAATAAACATTCTCTTTCTCAAGTATAGATGAAAAGAGTCACTTCTTTTTCGAACCGAAACCGGAGAATCCCATGATCGCGGCCATTTCATCAGAAGGTCCTGCATCATCCTCTGCCAGTTCCTCGATCTTCCTCTTCTTATCTTTCCGCTTCTCCTTTCTGTATTCTTTGATCTTTTCTTCCTGTGGATAATAGAGAAATAATCTTATTAACAAATTACATAATTACATAGAAAGAGATGACTATCTCAAACACAATTTTGAGCAAACAAACCTCTTCCTTTAATTCCTTTACTCTTTGCTCCAAATCATAATCTTTCTTTTTCTCTTCAAGTTTTTTCTTGTTTTGTGCAAACCTTGCTTTAACCTGGTCCAATGTAGATCGCTCTATTTTCATGGACATACCCAGGTTACGTTGATCTGTAGAAATTAAAAGTTATAAAATTAAACAAGAATTCTAAATTTTAAGTCTATATCATTAATTTATACATATTCAAACTTACGTTTTGTTCCATTAATGTGATCCAAAAAATTGATGGAATCTTTGACAACACAATCGCAGACATTGCAATAGTATCTATAGCCAGAAATACAATAGGGGTTATAATTAATAATGTATCCATAATTGAGGATTGCTTTATAAAAAGACAATAATATTCTATAAAGAATAATTTTGCATATTATTTCTTTATTTGGATCACTTTGATTTATTATATTGCATAATTAGATTTTTATAAGATATTCACGAATTGAATTATACCCTCCAGTTTGTGACGATGGTGTATTTTTATTGATGACAACACTTTTTCCTAGTTTTGATTCGAGATCAACTTTGTAATCTCTCTGTTTTAGCAATTCTCTTTTAACTGCTGGTTGTTTGGGAAGTCCCAACTCTTCCTCCGCGATCTCTTCTTGGAGTCTTTGAAGTGCAATCCTTTCATATTCCTCCCGGTTCCATTTTCTTCGGTGATCATCAGGTCGCTATAAAAAAAAATACATTTTATTTTAGCAAAATATATATTTCTCTTGATAATATACTTTTTATTTAGATTATCATATACATTTCGCGAGGTACGTTACTTCTATCTTTTGCAATGTTTAACAAAATATCTTCACAACTTAGGATCTTAAAATTTAATTAAATGTCAATAACAAACCATGGAGATTAAGAAATTAAGATCTGTGTAAATGAAACGCGTATTAAACGATTGATGTTTAATATTATCTACGATTATCATAATATATTTTAAAAATGTATATAATCACCGTAGACATGATTGCAATATCTTTTTTGCGATTCCACAATCATAAAATATTTATGTAAAATACGTAGATATTATACGTCTCTCTATCTTCGTCTGTTTTCAATTCTCCTGTTCGCCGTCTTCATCTTTTATTCATGCCGTGTATTCCATAACCATTGACTATCATCAACGTACCAAGATATACGACAGTTTCTTGCGTCTTACTACTTATACTCCGTCCAAAGAGAGAATAACCTATCAGAGTATTATCAGAATATCCTATTTTTTAAATTGGCCAATTGGCGACGTGGACAAATAAGTTTTACTCCATCTGATGTATTTAGAAAGAAGATAACATAGACTCTCGCAATCACATAATTTATGCAATTATTAATAGATAAATAATTACATTTTTAGAAATATTTTTTATATTTTTTATGCTATTATGTGCAATATATAATAAAATATATAGGTCATATTCACAAAGTGATATATATATATTTTTAGGACTTTTCATTGCATTTCTGAGATAGATTGCGTGCGATTGGTTCATTCTTTTAAACCCAATGAATGAGGTTAGATAATCATTCAATGTAGAATGTAGATATATTATTGTCATCTTTGTTCAGTTATCGGTCTGATTTATTGTAAATATATAAACATGAAATGCATTAGATATGTAATCTGTTATAATAAAAATACGATAAAATTTATTCCGTTATATTTCGTCATTTAAATTTAATTACAGGTAAATAGAAAGTAACGAGGACACAAGGCTAATCGAGGCCAATCAAAAATGATGTCGATAGGAAATTAACTAGGCATTTTTGAGAAGCACGAATATTCAACGTGTCAGTTCAACGTGTACAAAAATTTCGCAAATGGTGCGCATCCCCTCAACGAATGTTAATTAGTTTTTTATCACTATTTTTTTGCCAGATTTTTATATGTGATCGTTATTTCATTTTTTAACTTGTTTGTTAAAAATCGCCTTTTGCCGATTGTCAAAACACGGTTGTCAATATGTAAAAATAAACATTGTTCAATTGAAAAATAATTATTATCTTTCAATAATTTCTATTTTAATTATTTCTTCACACTAACGTGCATGATGTCTTGAAAATAATATCCTGTATGTGATCCTTGTGGATTAGGAAATACTATGTTATCACATTGCTATATTTCTAGAGACACTTCTGTGTGCTTGATGTATTATTGTTTTTATTACATTTATTTATATTATTAACAATCACTTTCATTCCTTAAAAATAAACAGCTGAAATAATATTTTATATACAGATATATAAATGATATTCTTGCTTTTATTTATGGCAGAATAAAATTGATTACTAGCGATTTAAAGATACAAACATTTCTTTTGAAAAACTTATATTTATTTCTTGTATTTTTAGTAAAAAAATGTAATTTGTGGAAAAATATCTATAAGTTATTTCACGGAAGTTGAAACAAATCTATCATCGACATGAATAAGACTTCTCAAAGTGAGTATATCATTAATATATATATATAGAAATTATGGATAATTCGTATATAAATGAAAGCATTTCAAATATTTATATTATAGAAACTGGACAAACATTGAAGTATGTGAGCTTAATTACTCTCACACTTCAAAATGCTATAGTTGGCCTCAGTATGCGATATTCGCGCACAAGAGCAGGAGATATGTTTCTATCCTCCACTGGTAAATACCCATAATAGAATCAATTCTAAAATATCTTTTTCTGTATAAATAAAAAAAATTTTATTGTATTTACAATAACATTATCATCCCTTTTTTAGCTGTTGTGATGGCAGAAGTAGTTAAATTATTTACTTGTCTGATCTTGGTATACATCGAAGAAGGAAGCTTTGAGAAATTTTATAAAGCGTTACATGTGACAATCATAAAGCAGCCTATTGACACCTTGAAAGTTTGTGTGCCATCTCTCTTGTATATCATACAAAACAATTTACTTTATGTATCTGCATCTAATCTGGATGCAGCTACGTATCAGGTAATGCATATGTCTAAATTAAAACATTTCTATTAAAAAAAAAAAAAAAAAAGAAAAAAACTTTTAAAATGATACAATATATTTAAGATGAATAATATACATTTTACAGGTTACATATCAATTAAAAATTTTGACAACAGCCTTCTTCGCAGTAACGATATTACGTAAATCTCTACGTATCACGCAGTGGGGTGCTCTAGTGTTTTTAGTCATTGGAGTAGTTCTTGTACAACTGGCTCAAAGCGTAAAAACGTCAGCCTTGGGCATCGAACAAAATCACTGGCTAGGTTTCTCCGCTGCTCTGAGCGCGTGCGTTCTGTCCGGCTTCGCGGGAATCTACTTTGAGAAAATTCTCAAAGGCTCTGACATCTCTGTATGGATGCGAAATGTACAATTGAGCGTGCTGTCCATACCGTTCGGCTTGGGCACCTGTTTTCTGCAGGACAATGACATTATACGCAAGCGGGGTTTCTTCTTTGGTTACGATCTGTTTATCTTTTACCTGGTTATCTTGCAAGCAGGTGGTGGATTGATTGTAGCCATGGTGGTTAAGTATGCTGACAACATATTGAAAGGCTTTGCCACATCTTTAGCTATCATCATCTCTTGTATAGCTTCCATTTATCTGTTCGACTTCCATTTATCATTTCAGTTCACTCTAGGTGCGTTTCTCGTAATATGCTCGATTTTCCTTTACGGTCACCAACCCAAAACTGTGTCTGATAAACATACATCTGCTGAAAAAGTCTGACAATAATGAAAATACGAGGGTATTCTCGGTATAACATAAATGGTCGATTTTACGAGTTTTCACAAGAATTCTCATTAACTAACATTAACTTGGTGATATGGAGTTTTAATGATTTATGAAAGATAGAACCAATTTAAAAATTAATGTTGATTGATTTGAACAAAATTAACGAAAAAGAAATTTAAAAGATTTGACGGATACTATTCATATTAAGAGAAAGTAGTATGACAACTTTGGTAATATCTTCAATCTTAAACTGCAATGATATAATTGTTATATTGTATATATGGAAGAATTGACAAGTGGAATCATGTTTTATACTTGATTCTGTTATTTATCTCTCTTGTGATAGTCAAAATAGAGATTTTACACAAATGATGAATATATAGAGAAATTAAACTGAGATTATACATTGTAATAAGTTCGAGTTATTGTAGAATATTGACACTATTAACTATTCACTCACAATGATTATGATTTTATTTTTATATAGCGACAGCTTTGAACACATACAAATATATTCGATTAGAATATATTCATCATAGGTCAGTAAATTACATTTGCACTATGTACTTAAGAATAGATTTTAATAAATACGGTTTATATGAGAATTTTCGTTTTCGTTTTTTTTTTGTTTTTTTTTAAGCTTGCAATTTTTAAAACGCAGTAAGACAATCGTAAGCAAAAATTTATTTTGAACTTTTGAATCTTTTGCAAACACAAAACTTAATTCAATCGAATAATTATGAAGCAAGAATATTTTTGGAATTTTGGAATACAGCAATGCTCCAATGGAACATATAAAATATCTAAGTACATTTAAAATAAAATTAAGAAATTACTTCCCATGAGATTTTGTATTAAGTTCAAAATGTAATTACATGCATATTTTTTTTTTATTCGCTGAAAATTCTACAAATGAATCAAATATCAACATGAAATAATTATAGATATTTTTTATTCTCATATAAATAAATCGATTATTTCAATTGCAGTTGAGTAATCAATTACAATTTTATGTCCGTTTCACGAGTCATATCGTGGCCATCAAAAAATCGCGCCATATCACGCGCGTGCTCGTAAATTTGATTTTATGCAGCCGACAGTTGGCGGGCCTGACACCCAAGTTACGAGGCATACACGAAGCGCTCGTGTGAGAGTGAGACGCGTAACTTTTCATCTCCGTGTATCTGCATAAATACGTACGACGATTATGAGCGAGTCCCAGTCGAAGAAAACAAAGATCATGAGTTCGTTGAGTCAATTGAAGGACCTGACCACAGTGGTCGCTGATACCGGCGATTTTCACGGTAAGATTACGTCGAAATTCGAATTCGTTCAAAGGTGAAGGTTCGACGATAGTTATGCGAGCTAGAGGGTTGAGGAGGGAGGAGAGAGAAAATGTTGCAACGCTTGCACTTTTTTTTTTTTCCGAACGTGTCTCACGTGATTGTTTGAATTATGAAATTTATTTTGCGATCAAAGTTACTTCAATAAGAGAGATTTATCGAAATCTCTTTATTTGCATACATATTCCGATATCGTCAATACGATATCGACGATGGACAAAAGGTATTAAAAAGCGTGAACGGATAATACATATTGAATGATTACGAATTTTCTTTAAGAAATTGATCTCAATTCAAATTTAATTTAATGACTAAACGAGATTTGTTACGCAAATAATAAATTAAACGATATGTTTGCCTACGAAATGTTAAGAAAAGAAACTCGTGCATATCGACGATATATTTAATTTATTTAATATTATCGATAATCGTCCAATGTATCGATATTATATATTGTATATTTATATTTTGTATATTATGTATACCTACTTTATTATTTTATTATATATTTATAATGTCGACGCAGCATAACCGTCGAAAAATTTCCTGCTTTTTTTAACTTAATAATTTATTATCTTGACATTAGCGCTATCGTTAATTTTAATTAGTCAAAATGCGTACGATTTTTATGGTACATTTTCTTTTCACATCATGATTTTGTGGAAAAATAACGTATTAATATACAAATGCGCGCGTACATCGATTGTCAAAAAAATGACAAGCTGTTTTTTTTCTTGCAACTGACAAATTTATGCTTTATAATGAATAATGCGTGCTACATTATGTTGATTACACATTGACAATAATGTATTCGTCTGGATGCGTAAGCTTAATTCACTTCTGTTCACTTCCATGAATTCAAAATTGTCATTCAGCCTTCATGTAGATATACATGAGGGCTCATGGTCGAAAAATCAAACGATGTCGTATAGATTTATCTGTGCGACTGATAAAACCCGTATCAATGCACATACAAAATACCATGATCTTTGCCTTGCTGAGAAACGACCTCTGAGATTACATTCATCATTCTTGTTCTTGATTTCTATCAATCGAATGAAAATATTTGAACAAGCTATTAAATAAATAAATGATAGAAAATGTGGATATAAAAATGGATAATAGTTACAAATTAAAAAATAGAAGAAGAAGAAGGAGAAATAATAAATAATAATATATAGATTAACATCATAAACGGTATTATATTATTATTCGATGCAGCTATGGAGCAATTTAAGCCTACAGACGCAACGACAAATCCGTCGTTGATTCTTGCTGCTGCTAATCAAAAGAAGTATGCTCATTTGATCGAGAAGGCTGCTGAATATGGCAAAAAGTCTAAATCGTAAGTATATGTATATTTGTTGATGTATATAATTTATTTAAATTTCTTATAATTTTTTTATAATGTCATTGAAAATTATATTTAAATAGTTAACATCAATTTATAATTTATGATATTTTAACATTATTTTTAACATAGAGATTTTCTTGCAGTTCTTTGACTGAGCAAGTTGAAGCAGCCCTCGATGTCATATGTGTTTTGTTTGGCAAAGAAATCTTAAATATAATCCCTGGAAGAGTTTCTACAGAAGTGGATGCTAGATTATCATTCAATAAGGAAGCCAGCATTGAGAAGGCGAAAAGATTGATCGCTTTGTATGAGGGACTTGGAGTGAGCAAAGAACGCATTTTGATAAAGCTTGCGTCAACTTGGGAAGGGATTCAAGCGGCAAAGTAAGCAAGAAATAAAATTCAAAGATATATATGCATTTTATATTCAATTAATGAACATGTTCTATTAATAAGTAATGATAATTGTTTTTTTTTTTTTTTTTTTTTTTAGAGAATTGGAGGAAAAATATGGGATTCATTGCAATTTGACATTATTGTTCTCCTTTGCACAAGCTGTCGCTTGCGCAGAAGCTGGAGTCACTCTCATTTCACCATTTGTTGGTAGAATCCTGGATTGGTAAATGTTTCAATCTCTATTAGTTTAGAAATTAATATGAATCAAGAGTAAAAACTGAACAATGTTTAGGTATGTGGCAAATACAGATAAAAAGACATATGAAGCAAAGGAAGATCCAGGTGTTATTTCTGTAACGAAAATTTACAATTATTACAAGAAATTTGGCTACAAGACAGTTGTGATGGGTGCTTCGTTCAGAAACATTGGCAAGTATTAAGATCTATATAATTTTTTGATACATGTAAACTATTTTTTATAGTCGTAGATATATTTTTTAAATTTAATTATCTCGATAATTTAGGTGAAATTAAAGAGCTCGCAGGCTGTGATTTTCTTACTATAAGTCCCAAATTATTGGAGGAATTAGAGGAGAGCAATGAGCCAATTCGTAAAGTTCTGAACGTGGAATCGGCAAAAAAATGCGATCTTCAAAAGATCAGTTTAGATGAGGCTGAATTTAGATGGCTCCTGAACGAGGACCAAATGGCCTCCGACAAATTGTGCGAAGGCATTCGCAAATTTGCCGTTGACGTGCGAAAACTCGAGAAATTGCTGCGAGAAACGATTCAGGGTTAAGACGAATAATGACAGAAAATGACATTTTAACTGTGTACAATAATATAATAATTTACGAGGGCATAATCGAATGTACAAACACATTCCTATTGTTTATATTTGTAAAATAATTAGTTTATGTACTTGAGTACAAAAAAGTGGAAAATAGGAATACGGTGAAATAAATAAGATATATTTTTAGACATATATTGCAGGTGAAATATATGTGTATCTGGAAACTTTTAGAAATATATATATTTGTGATAATTCATAACTAAAAATTATTATTTATTATGTTTTTAAACTCTCTACATTTATACTCTCTATTCTACAATTATTTATCTAATATATATATATATATATTTTTATTGTTTATCATAATTTAAAGTATATTTATTAATGTGTATCCACATTCCTATATGATATAATTACCATGTATATATAATTTGCAGATAATTTTATAATTATTTAATTGAAAATAATATAGTATTTGAAATGAGCGCGATAAAATTATATTTTCGATATTTGCACTCTCGTACAATTGTGTGCGCATGCGCGGCCGCCATGTTTGTTTCGCGTTGAATCGCGTTATAATCGTAGCGTCGAAGTCTGTGCGCGAATTATTCTTATTTTTGTTCGCAAAGAGCAAAATTACGCGTACCAATAATTGTCGGAAACATCGAGTGATCTTTATAACTTGTTAATCAGTAATTAATTAATAGTCATAGTCATCCTTCTTTCGTTATTAGGACGAGTGTACTCGACGTGATGAAGTTAACCTTGCACGATTTCAATGAGAGTTGGCGCCAACGGCGGAGTTCGAAAAGACGTAGAGAGCAGCTCGGTGAGTGTTTATTTATTTTTTATGATTATTTATTTAAATTATTTATTTGTGCTCTGAAAATTGCGAAACCGATATAATTTCGATAAACTGAAAGTGCAATAAGCAGAGAAAAAAATGTAGGTTATATTTATTTGATATTGTAAAGTTTGATGTCTATATAAATAATAAAAATATTTTTGCATAAAAATTTATTCGTATACTACAGTATTTCTGTACGCGATATTAAATACGCTGTAATTATATCGGTTTTTCAATCTCTGATTTGACATTACATTGTTGTTTATTTATATCTACGATGATTTAGTATTTTACCTTGTATACGTACGTCCAAGCATAAATCCCTTTCTTCGAATCTTACTTTGTTACACAGATGTTACCTCATAAATCATATATCCAGTACATCTAGAATATTATTTTGATAAGTTAAATATTTATATAAATATTGAAATAGATTTCGTGTATAAATAATTTTATTCTTTATATTTTATACGATATATCCCCCGTTTTACGTATCGTTTTACGAATCAATTGTTTTGGAAAAAATCAACTTATCAAAAATATATATTAAAATCTATTAGAATAAACGTATTATTCGATTTAGCAATTAATATCCCTCTGACAGATATTTCGCCTTATCAAAAATTTAATGTTACGAATCTTTCATTTGCAACATCGATTTCAACAATCAAGTGCTTAATTAAAATTCTATTGTTATTATGTTTATATGAACGTTAGAAAGAAACAAATTTTATTATACGTATATTTGAATAATGATCCTTATTTATGTGTCACATGCGTATCTTTATCATATTCGTTAAGAATATTTCCTTTGAAGAAAAAAATCATCTTTAAAAAATATTTAAAAAATTCCTACGTAAAGATATTTTTTTTATATTATCCATACACTTGGGTAATGTGTGACGATCATCGTTAATGAAGCTCTCATCGAAAGTATTTTCTGTCACTTTTTACGAGTGATCCTCGATATACATATACGGTTACCGTTGTAAAAGCGAGGATTAGGAGCTAACTAACTTGTATCTGTTTCGCCGGCGTTTTCAAGTTTTACGATTATTACTGTCTTCCATGTTGCCACATGGCTCACCGGTAGTTCCGGTCGAGAAATTACTCGCTGTAGTTCGGCACCCTGCTTCTTCTTTCTTCCACCGTCTTACTTCCTCTGTCTCTCTCTCTCTCTCTCTCGAGAGAGATATCTCAACCCTTCTCGTAGACGCTGAAAATAGCGTCTACGATCCTCCTGTAGAAACTTGCACGGGAATACTCTATTCCATTTCTATTCCTTTTATATAAATTTTCTTTCGCTGGAGAAATCGATTGAGTTGAGAAAAGAAATTTTTCTATATTCACTAGGGTTTTTATTATTTTTTAATTGATAATTACGATATATTATTGTATAATATTTTTATTTTTATTATCATTATTATTATTATTATTATTATTATCATTTTTAGATATTACTTATAATTATTTCTTGTCGAACTTGTTTATAAATTATTAGTTTAATTTGATATAAAAATGTATTTTTAATACATTTCGATAATTCTTCGAATGTGCACAGCAAGCTTTTTATCTATTCTCAACTTACATGCGGATAAAGTTTAAACGCAAGTTTTAAAATAAGTATTATTTTTGCTAATGAGGGAAGATATTTAATTCGAAAAGAAATTTACTTTAAAGCGTTAGCATTTAAAAATAAAAAAATTTAATGATTAATAGATATAATTTACATATTATACATTTTATCCTTTATCTCCATTATGATATAATTATATCGCGAATTTTCAATTTTATTCGCAAAAATGTTCTGTTTAAAAACGCTTTACATTTATTAAAAACTTGGTATGATTTTTTTCTACATGCTTCACATAAAGTTCTTGTGTATTAATTTTATCTTTATATATATGTATATATGTATAAATTTTCTCTTAACAAATTTTGCTTTAAAACAATTAAATGTAAATAATATTTTTATTACAATTCCTTTAATCACAATTTTTTATCATGATAATTATATCATTAGAGATCAAAATATCTCTATGATCTAAATGATAAATATCACGCACAGTAGATGATTATAATAGTACGGATAATTATCTCTTTATTATGTATATTTTCTCGTGTATTATTATTATTATAATTTAATTAAAATAGTAAATTGAGGCAACAGATAATTTAGATAGGATTCTGGAAATATTCAAGGATATATAATAAAGGAACGGCAGCTAATTTCGAAATACAAATAAACGTCAGTATTTTATTTCTTTATATCTTAATGGCATTAATAATTTTGTTTGTCGCTCCGTCGAAATCCTCACAATTGTGTAGACCTACGCAATTGTGAGGTAGGAAATCACTCTTTGCTCGTAATTTTCGGTGATTTAGCTTTTGTCAAGACGCTGCCTATATTTTTCGCGATACGCTGCGCGATTGACGCCCGAGCCTCGGCGACGGTGTCCAGGATACCCGACGTCCTAAACGCTGCACGAATATCGACGGTAACAAACGATCGTTCTCCTCGATCTCATTCCTATCGATCGCATCGCCATAAGAGGATAGTTCCTCGTCCGATCCTCGTCCCAGGCGTGGTATAAATTGCGTCGATTGTCTCTTTTCATTAGCTAGAATTCATTCTTGATGGTCATAATTGTGAGAAAAAGGATCGAGAAGTCTGATAGAATGGCATAGAATTTTGAATTCTGTAGATCGTCGAATTAATATAATTCGCTAAAATGTCGAAAATAAAGGTTTTTTTTTTAAGTATTAAAAAAACTTATTAAGCGTACAACTTTGCTTCCGCCGTTTTCCTATAGATGGCTTTAGCGATAAATAGTGGTCGAAATAAATAGATCATAGACGTCATACAATAAACTTGGGCATCTGTCAACATAATCCCATAGAAACATTAGTCGATTTGTGTCCGCATCATAAAGTTATTCTCGATTGAAAATGTCAGTTTACGAGCCAAATTCTCGTCATTTTCGGGAGGTTTCAATTTTCTGCTTCAATATGAAGAAATCTGCGGCTGAGGCTCATCGAATGCTCTCAAATACTTATGGCGAAGCCGCTATTAGCGAAAGAACGTGTCGCGAGTGGTTTCGACGCTTCAAGAACGGTGATTTTCACGTCGAAGACCGGCATAGCGGTGGAAGAGAGAAGGTTTTCGAAGATGCAGAATTGGAGGCATTACTTAACGAAGATTCGAGTCACAGTCAAAAAGAATTGGCACTATCATTGGGAGTGGACAATACTTTGAATCATAAATGTATAACCAGTTTTTTACAATAAAGCCTCGAATTTCGGAAAAAAACGGCGGAAGCAAAGTTGTACACCTAATAATTTTTCAAACAAAATTATATACATATATGGTATTTTAGAGCTAAAAATTCAAAGTAGAATTTACGGGAGAAAAAATTAGTGAAAAACAAGTTATTACATATAAGAAAATTTGAACGAAACTTATTGAATCTAATAATATTACGCGATCTGAAAATTTTGTTTGCAAAATTATGGACATAATGAATTCAATTATTACGTTTATTGTAAAATGGAAAAATTTTTGGAATCTCGGAGATAATATAAAAATAATGCTTAGATCCGTTAATAACGATTACGAAACAATGTGTAAATTTGATGAGAGTTCAGTCGGTCCCGTCTCGAGAGTCGAGAATGTCGAGAATACTCACCTGGAATCGTGATGACGGTCCAGCGCATCCCAGGTTGATCCAGGGCATTCATTAGCATTTCGATCTTTGGATTGATCTGCTGCCTTTCGTCAGACTTGCGTCGTTTTCCCAATCGCGGACCGAACCACATGCCGCTCGTAATTTCCTGCGCGGTGGTGCGCTTCATACACTTTCCCTCGATACACGAGCCGAAGTCGTTGCTCGGCGATCTGTTATCGTTCGACCCTCCGTTCGGCGTCTCTCTCAGTTCTACGAGCGCGATATCGCGACGATCAGCGAGAAACGAGTCGAGAAACAATCGCGTGCAATAGGTTTAATTATCGTGAGGAGATCGATGTATTACCGTATTCGCCGGATGCGCGAAACGCCAAGCAGAGCAGCAACGCCAGGGCGGAGACGGTGTTCCCGGTGACGATCATCTCGGATCAATCGGCGTTCCACGGGACTATCTGGCCGAGTAATGTCGAGACGAGCGATGGTCCATCGGGTTTTATAGGGATGGTAGACGATAGGGACGCCGACTTTGTTTTTCCATCTCATTGTTCCCTCGCTTCTTTTTCGCACCCCCGAGGCCAATCACGATCGTTGGCGAGAAGCGATTCGTCTCCATTTGAAGCGGGACTGACTGTCCTACATACGCAATGAAGTTCCTGGATGCAGAACACGCGACGCGCATCCTAGAATAACGCACCCACGCTCACAGGGGGTGATTCCTATCCTCGTCTTCGGTGGAAATTTACTGGCGGTTTTCATTAATTTTCTTCGATGAATGGAGACGTGGTATCCAAAATAGAAGCATCTTTCTACGAAAATAAACGGCTTTTATTCTAACTTACCGATCAATTTCATTATTATACAAAATAATTGTAATTTTTCTAAATTTGTCTCTCTCTCTCTCTCTCTCTCTCTCTCTATCGCTACATGGAACGAATTTTGTTAAATATTCGATTGCGATTGATAGAAGAGAAAAGAGCTAGATTAATTTTTTGTATATATTTTTCAATTATATAAATATATATATATACATAATTTTTTTAAATAAAAATATTTATATATTTATATAATATCTAGTATATTTTTTATTTCATAAATTATATAAAAACTTGCATACTTCCATTTCTATTACATACTTGAATCGTTTTAACACATTATATAGCTTCTAATGAAGATAGCTTCCGATAGTTTAGACTATATGCAATATTATTTCGCATTATTTCATAAGATTGTTTACAATATAAATTATCGCATACACTTCTTGTATATAATAGATTGCATAATTGTATATCCAAAATTTTTTGTATATTTTGAAAAACTATATAGCGTGGTCATATATGTGTATCTTATCTTATCCGATCAAAATAATGTTGTTTGAAGATAAACTTAGAAATTTTCATTATAGTTTACGCAAATTTAATTGAAATATCTTGCCCATTTATTTCACAGATTTACGACAATGAATCGATCGTAAGCTTCACCATACTTTCATTTAACAAATTCTGTTTTTCTCGCGTGTATTTTTTTTATAAGCCCACGCTGCGTAATAAATGATCGCGGCCGCCTGGCGTTCGATTGAATGAACGATTAGTCTTGGATTTAACTTGTCGATCGCCGGCTTAATTCAGGGATCAATGAGTTCACATTCTTCGCACTCTCTTTCCTTTATATAAAAGCATTGTATTGACCGAGCGAAGTCGGCATTACTGTACGATCGCGTCGTGCCTTCGCAAAGGGGATATTAAAATCCACGCAAGTGCGGAGACATCTACATATTCATTAATATATTATTAACTTCAATGAATCATTAACATAGCTTGTGCTTGTTATTAAAAAAACGCGTGCGAATAAAAAAGTGAAATTCGAGAAGCTTGACTTAATTACGTGTCATCTTATGTATACGAATTAAACTTCAATTCTTTATAACCCAAATATGTTTATTTCATCGCTATACTTTTGAAATTTTTATTAGTGAGATTATTATAATCGCTATCAATTATTTATTGAAGTAAATTATGTAAAAATGTATCTAGTTTAAAAATTATTAAATAATATAATTTATCAATTTACGCAGGATTATCAAAGCGAAACAGATATTTATAATTATAATTGTAATATGAGATGTCTCTTAATTCTTTAAGCTTATTCATATTATTGAGATACTTTATTTATATTATAATCTATTCAGATAATATGGATATATCTTTTCACATTTCTTTATTATAAATATTATATTTTATAATAATTACCAAGATATGACGAAATATATCCTATGATGTATCGCGAAAAATCAATACCTTGTCTTTATAAATTATCAAATCGGGTGCACAAATTAATCGAGGACTTATAAACCCCCGCTGCTATTGTATACGTGTTTTTTTAGAGACACTAACACACACATACGTATGTATAATGAGTACATCTTATTTGAGGCGCGCAATTAGGGGGCGGCTTCACATATGGATGTCGTGGTTTTTCAGTGACATTTAAGTGGGCGAATCGCGCATTCGTTCTATACGCGGACTACGTACGCTTCGCTATTTTTTCGATACTTGCCAAAGCAAACAAACGTTCGCTTCATACTTTTTTATCCCGACGCGTATTTGGTAGACGCACGACGTAAAAGTACTTGCATCTGCCGAACCGAATACGCGCCACGGAAATCTTCCCACGTGACGATATTTTTCGACTCGATTCCTCCGATTAATATCGCAAGACTTTATCCCCCGTTTCGTAAGTGACAATTCAATTCAATCGTATCGATAGATTAGCATTATTCAGCGAATAAATCTACAGTAGTGATTCGATATGATATTCGAGAGATGATTTTTTAAATATATTTTTCATATATTGAACTGAGAGATTTAATTGAGATATATTAGAAAACAAATCAAAACAAATGACATTGCCGGAATTATTACTATTGAGATCTATTGGAAAATATTAATATTGTCAATTGTTTCGATAAAATGGCGTTTTCAACAGATTGTCATAGACGATCACGAGGGACGATAAGTTGATTCGATCGTAACGTACGCGAAAAGTGAGATAAATCTTCACGTGATTTATCATTCTAGGGGATACCTTCGCATCTGGTCAAATCTAATTACTACGCGTACTTTTCTAGTGGTTCGCAGTGACCATTGTTTTCATATTATCTGTTCGTTACTAACCGTTACTTCGAACTAACGATCCATCATTCGCATGAACAAGAGCGTGCTTAGAATTTTCTCCATTGACGAAGATTAATGCTCTTGTCAAATTTCACAAGATTTCTATTTCAATATATTTTTCAATTGTTTTGTAATAATTATTAATTAATTTTACGATTTCATGTGAACAATAACGTTTCAAAATCACCATCCTTTAGATTATTACCCGTATTCATAGTCCTTCCTTATTTTAAGGACGGAGGAAGCCTCCATGAAGGATTCCTTGAATCTGCAAGGCCACCTTGTTTCATAGATGGACCTCGAGTCTCCCTTTCAGAAGGAAGGAATATTTTAGGGATTTTTAGCGACCGACTGGAGGCAGTAACGTTTTATGCTGCCTGCAACTAATTTCATATAATACATATGAAAACTTTTTCGTATCTTCAAAAAATTCCACGGGATTTTCCCAATCGCGAATGTATCTTTTCGGAATCCGCCACAGAATCCGATTCTCTGGATTTTCGTCTTCAAATCCATCGTCAGAATCATTTAAAAATTCATTGTCCATTATCCCTTTTTCCTTTATACACTTTCACTTTTTGGAGATTATATTTGGTTATATTCTGCGTATCGTCTGCTAAAAAGGTCGCATCCACTCCTCAAGGAAGCTCGTGACCTTCCTTGAGATAAGGGAGCCAATAAGATTCCTTGTTCGGTGAAGGAAAGTTCATGAAACGTGGAACGAGGAACAAGGAATCCTTATTCCTGAAGGACGGACTATGAATACGGGTATAAATCTCGCAATTATTTTCAACAGAAAGACTTACTTTTCTATATAAATCAATTAAAAAATATTAAATATAACCACCCCACCCCGCTCCCCTTTATCCATTCTTTCTAGTGGTGGCTCAAGACGCTATTTATTGTATTCTTTTGCGAGCGAAAAAAAAAACCGAAAATAGGCACGCGCTGTGCCGGATAGGTGCGAAAGAGGGCGGAGAGGGTAAATCGGCATCGCTTTGTAAACTCCTGTCCTGACGAAGGCCAGAACATCTCCCGCGGTCGACGGTGGACGATATAAACACTATCGCGGTACCGCAAGAACTTTTGGCTATTCTCGGTAGCCGGGAGAGGAGAGATTGTTCCCTCGCACGTGAAAACGAATCCGATCTAAAATGCCCGTTGCATTATAACTATATAATTATAGCTTAAATTTATTTTCGGTATTCGTGTTTCACAAATTTCAAGCTATTCAATACATTGAATCACGTGTAATATTATAATGGCATGTTGCAATGCGAGATATATATTCATAAGTTTTATGAACATTATCAGAGACAAATCACTGACATTATTACATTTTTGATAAAAATGTAATATAATCGAAAATAAAATAAAATTAAAATAAAATTAAACAATTTGATCCAACGCGTACAATGAACGATCGTGATAATGTATTGGAACGTATACGCTGCCGATGATCATTCGACTTGACGCCTAAAGTGTATGTGTGTATGACGATTTAATAACTGTACGTAGAAAAAGAGTTGTAGGCTCGAATAACAAAATACGAGATCTCGTCAGTGTGAGAGGAGCCGGTTGAAATGTTTACGTCGAGGCAATCTAAGTCTCACGGACGTGCACGCTCGCGCGTAATGTAGTGCCACTCGTTGCGATAAACAAACGGCTCGTCAATCGCCTCGGTAATATCGATCCTGGACTTTGCGATCATTCGCGTACAATACACAAAATCGACAATGTCGTCTTCGGTTGATACGTCAATCGTTGTTTGGCTGCGATGGGACATCGATGGACCGACGCCATCGAAGACAATTGCAAATATTTAGTCTCGCGCGAATCGAAGTTCCTGGTAGCGAGAGTAAAAATTGTAATTATGTTAATTGAATTATTATTATTTTTTTTTTATATAAAGATTGATTGATCGCGATTATTCAGTTTAGCGATAAAAATTTTGCTAAAATTCAAATTTAATTGCATTAATGACGATTACGATTATTTCAGTTGGTATTATCGCATAGGATTCATTACTTTTCTTGTTCGCGAAGAAAAATTTTCATGATTAACTGATGTTTGAAAAGCTGTAGGTTTTAATGTTTACAAAGAAATCACATAATTTGTGAATAGTTTTTCTAAAAATCAAATAATTCTAGAGTTATTTTTAATATAAAATATCGCGCGAAATAAAGATGGTAAATAATAAATTCAAAGATTGGTGGAAACGAGCGAGAGAGATGGATGTTGATTAATTAGATTCTAAGATTATTATACCAAAATGTAAGAGAGTTTTTTTCCTCATATATTGCCTGCATGTAGAGTATTAGATACGCTACTATGGGATCAAGTACTGGCGCCAGGGTATCCACGAAATTCGAAACCAACCGCTCTTACACAATGAGTTATCCGTCTATAATAAGTCAGCTAAGTAGATGGAAAAGATAGAGAAAGAGAATTTCTCACGGCTTTCTTTTTCGAATGAAATTTTATATATATGTAAACTAGGGAAATATACGAAAAACGATATATAAAAATGGCTTTACGAATAACTTTAATTAAATCGAGAAGAAAAGTATTTGTGTAATAGACACAAGATTAATATTGCGAATAAAAAAATATTTAATTTTCTCTTAAGATAATACGACAATACACAAAGAATATAAAAATGGTGAAAAATATTTTTTTGCCAGCATTTATATTGTTAATCTGAATTTCTCTTTTTCATTATATTACATAATGTAAAAGAGTATAACTTATTATATCAAAAATATAACGACACAATGTATGAAATATAAAAATATTATGCAAAAAGTGATTATATATTTGTATTAACATTGCATTCATTTTTTTAATTAGCAATTTCTATTAAGCATAATTATTTATCTCAATGCGCAATTAAGTAAGATTCAATAACGTTTTTTGTTTTTTTTTGGGCATAAAAGTTCAAAGTATAAGAAAAATGTAGATTCTTAAAATAATTTGTAAAAAGGATTTGTAAAAAAAAAAAGAAATAAGGCATCGCGCTTCGTTATGATACATTGTTTATTGCTAGCGATTAACTTTATACATTTCTCATGATATTTTATATACAAAACTTTACACACAGAGATTCTTAAATCTGAACGACGCGCATTTTTACACGAAAATTATGATTTTATTGATTACAACTCAATCACGAAGTTTATATATAAAATAATATTCTTTGGTTCAAAATATAGACATCGATCGCTACAGGAGGAACAAAATTCTATGTACATACGCGCAACGATTATGAACGCGCTATATACATAACGATTCTACTAATTTTTTTATCCAATAATCATAATAGATTTTGCTAAATTGCAATTGCTTAATTTCTTTTTATTTGAAATTTTATAAACGAATGCTTTGTTTATATAAAGTATTATTTCATCCAGGACGTTAGTAAGTCATGGTAATTTCGTATTTCCGAGAGACACCCGAAAGACGCGCATCAGTCGTTAAATCGTAACTGATATTTTTTTTTTCCGGCGGTAAAAAGCGTCAAGCGCAAAAAGTAACGCTCGTTTTGAACGATATTTCGCGAATATCGCAGATATGTTTTGACAGGAGTGTCTTCGGTGTATTTTATTGCATCTGGTTGGTCGGTGATTCTTGCTTTAATTCGAGGGCCCACATATGCTGCGGCCAACCCGTTCGTCCTTTGCTCTTCGTCGGTTCCTCGTGGCCGAGATTCGGGATAGATTGCAAACACGATTCATTCTATAACGAAACAAAAATACTCGATGACAAATGTCTTGAATGAAAAATTAATCTTGTCTCTGCAGATTAATACAAATGTCATGCCTAAAATCTGATGCTTCTTTCACATTGTCTTTAATGTCAGACCCGAAACTAAAATAGAGATAGAGTTTCAATAATTGTCCGACGAATTGTTCTAAGAAGCGAAGGACATCGATTATCGATCACGACTGAAAATTATAGTGATCTTTATTGAGGGAAGAAAAGTTCACGTGGGCGGTAAACGATCGCACAGAATTAAGAGGACCGCAAAATATAGGTTTGAGGAAAACAAATTGTTTCCGAAGTTCAGAATTAGTAAAGACCGATCGGGAAATCGTTGGAAAATCAATGAACGTTCCTTTAGAATTTCCTTTGTTTCCTTTTACGCTTTCGACCAAATCACCCAAAGGCGATGAATTTTCGATGAAAATTCAGAAATCCATCATTATCGCGATAAAAACTAGACAATTTCATTTCATTCTCTGTGCAATTAAAATATTAAAATTAATATTAATTATAATTAAATAATTATATAAAATTTTAAAGGCGAATTACAATTTTTAATCGCAATATCTTGATGATTTAATCGGATTTTTTTCTCGTATCACATTATATTAATTTATATTTTTTAATCGCACAAGTCGATATAATGAATATCAACAAAATGTGTTTTTCTGTGATCTTTGTTTTTGTCAAACTTAATAATGATCGTGTGAAAATTCGATGTGATACATTTTTAACAAATCTCTCGAAGCACGTTGATGACTTTAAAGTCGAGTTCTCAGGCCGACATACGTCGGGCAATTAAAGAGGCGAATGTTTACATTGAGACGACGCTCACAAAAGCGTTCTGAAAGATTTAGGAAAGTTCGTCCACGGAGAATAGAATAATTCATTCTGAAAAACTTTCGTTCCGCGACCGAAAATTGTCCGCGCGCCGTTTCGAGTAGCTCTCTCGAACTTCTTCGACATTTTTTTTTTTTTTTTTTTTCCCCAGAAAGAAGAAAAATCTCACGAATAGATTAGATGAAAAAAAAAAATGTTAATATTATTTTATCCCGATGCGTATATCATTCAAAAGAATTATTAGCACTAATCTTTGTCGATTATAAACTACATTATATATTTGACATTTAGAAACAGATTATTTTCCCCTATCGCTTTATATAACATTGATAGATATTAGTAAACTGTAATCGTTACTAAAGATATCGTAACGTCTCACCTGATTGGGTTGAGTCGTTTTATTTCTCCTGCCGTTGGAGAGAATCTCTGCGCGGAAGGTCTGCGGTTCCTCTCCCTCGTCGCTCTCCAAAACCGCCATCAGGTATCCGATGTAAGACGCCGCTAGCCTCAAGGTCTTTATCTTGGATAATTTCGTGTCCGCTGGGACGTTGGGGATGCAGTCCCTCAGATCGGAAAAGGCGTTGTTTATGCTCTGCGTGCGACGGCGCTCTTTTTTGTTCGCGGTGTTTCGTCTTTTCGGTCTGGGGGCTGGCACGCCGCTCTCGCGAACGCCCTGATGAAGGTGTTGCTGAAGGGTACCAACCACCCCGCTGACAATCTGCTGACTAATCTGGGCGCCCGCGAACTCGTGCTCGCGTCGGTGACCGGGTTGATGATGATGATGATGGTGCAGGTGATGGTGATGATGGTGAGGCGACGTTTCCTGTTGCCCCTGGGGATACGGCAGAGTAGCGTAATGCTGGCCGGCCGTCGGGTGTACGTATTGCTGCAACGGCGAGTAGCTCGTCTCCTGGATGCCGATCTCCTCGATGAGAGGTGGCGTCGACGCGGTAGAGCTACCTGCCCCCGAGCTATTGCCCGAGGTGCCGGAATCTGCGCCTCCCCAGTACGCCGATTGACTATCGGCGTCGGGAACCGAGCCGAGGGGCCCTGTGTAAAAATCACAGATTTCGCGTTTTTATGCGATTGCTAGATGCATCGGTGGAAGTAATCTTTAGATGATTCGTCCACAAGATACCGAAAATGATTCGCGACGACTATAATTTGGCTAAGAGTTTGAATGGAAAAACGTTTCTCCTCAGTTTTATAATTTTCAAAGTAGAGATAGTAATTTTTTTTAGAATTGATAATTTCCGGAAACCCTCAACAGAGGATAACCAAGCACGAGAATGTGCAAAGAAACATGATCTGTTCAACCTTAAAGAATTGATCAATTTCTCAGCTACATTATTCTATGATGTTTCTTTAAGTAATAAAACTTAAATCTCAGTTTTCTTGGAGATTATTAGTAAAAATTTTCCTCCAACAATTAATTAATTAATTTTGTTACTGGCCATTCTTTTCGTTAAAAGCTATTAGTTCAATCTCCTACGCTTTTTTCATTATTAAGTGTCCGTAACATCGGTGCTAGGAATTAATTAAAAAAAAAAAAAAAAAAATGATAAGAGTAGCGACAATAAAATCAACCGCTTGCATGAAAATTGGAAAATCGAATTTTATCATTACAAAATTTTTCCATCCTTGATTTTATGTAAAATAGATTATTTCATTAGAAATAATCGTCTATGGAAATTAATATTTTTCAATGCACATTCTACGGCGATACATGATATAAATTCATATATTACAACGGATATAAAAAATAATATTCTAAATTCTAATTTGAGAGATTAAATTTTATTTTACAAATTTGCAAACGCGCAAGATTATCCAAGATTATAATCATCGATATATCTTTTATTTAATATTCGTATAATAATATAATCTATGGATGTCATTCATTATCTATTGTATATTACATATATATATATATAATATATTATATATAATATAAATTATATTCTCTTAAATAATAATCCCTTAATCCCTTTAACGGAAAGACCTCTGTCTTCCGAGGATAGTTTGAGAAGTACATTACAATTTTATATAATTTGCAATTTTGCGAATCAATGATATTCCCGAAAAAAATACTTTGTCAAATATCTAAATTAATTTTTTTAAATAATCAGTATTGTGTCAATATTAAGATTATATATGCGCTTACCGTAAGGAAGCTGAGTGACATAATTATATGGCTGATGCCATTGCGGATAGTACTCTGTCTGCGCCTCGTATCCACCAAGCATGATGCCTAGTATTATCACTGTCAGGTATTTTCAATTCACTAACTTCACAAAATGTATATGTGTATGTGTGTGTGTTCACTTTGAATTTGCAATTTATAAAACCTATTATTATATCTTGTTGTAGATCTCGATCACAAAAGTCTCTTCAATTTTCATCAAACAAACGAAAATTATTGTCCCCAATTATTCGATTATTTTATTTATTTTTTATTCCTATATTTCTCGAATACGAAGATCTTCAATTTCTATTTAAATGTCGTCGGAATTAAACTTATTGCCGATTATCATATTTTATGATATATTTTTTCATACTAATTATTTTTTTTATTCTCTCTCTCTCTCTCTCTTTCTTTTGTGATTATTGTATTTTACAATATCTCTCTCGCGATATTTGCTTGGCTTTTACCGGGATTTTCATTCCGGAGACTTATCGATTGATATGTATTTTTTTTTATCTATTCTCTTCGACTATCAGATTCGTTTTTTATTTCTCGATCGCGATCTCTTCATCAACTTGCATCCAAATGTCGTCTCGCGAATCTCCAGCGCGAACTGTCACCCTCGGACGACTCCGATGTTGTCGAATGACGCGATGTGGTTTCGAACGTGTAGCCGAAATGACACTAAGAAAACGGGATTTGGTGCGGTACCGATCTGTTTCCCGGTGCGGAATCCCCGGCTGCGTTCGCCGCTTCGTCGTCGGTGGTAGTAGAAGCGAGTTACGAGTGGGTGTACACCAGACCCGGGTCTGGTCATGATCCGATCTCGTAAACGGGCGGAGCCCGGTTTGGTCTACGCCTCTGTGAGGGGACCTCCGGTATTCAATTAGTAAATTGAGGGGGTTCGCCGTCGACGGACAGGGCGAAGTGGGGTATGATTTAGGGTATGACGTTCCTCGGCCTCGTTCTCCCTCTCGTCGCCGACCGCTGGCTTGATTCGCGACCTATCGCCATCGCCATCGTGCTCGTCTCTTTGCCAATCGATTCGAGCCAACGCGAGATGCTTCAGACGCTGTACCACGATATAATAATATTAGTCGCGAGATATCGGCGCGAGATAGGCGTGAGGCTGCGACGCAAATTGGATGAAATGCGTGCACGGGGTGCGCGAGATATATTCTCTTCTGCATCGTAAATTCACTTGAAAGGGAAGGAAAAAATTTTGTTGAATATTTTTCCATTTAAAAGCGAATATTTTTCTCAGCTTAAATATTTTCTAAATTAAATATTCTTTCTCCTTCTTGTTTTCTATCTTTCTCTCCGTCGTGCTGAAGATTTATGTTTCTTTCCTAGATTTTAATAAACTATTGGTATAAACAAAATTTTAGATACACACAATTTATTATTATAACTTGGATAATTTTTCAATTTAAATTTTAATATATATCGACTTTAAAAAAAAATGTCCATTTAATCGAATATTTGATCAAATAAATTTTAATAGTTTGAAAATTAATATTAATTATAATAATAAATGGCTAAAAAAATATGAGAATATTAATTTAATTGTTGATCTTTAATGAGAAGAAAAATTGTTTTAATTTCTATCTTCATTTTTACTCTAGTCACAAGATTTCAATTAAAGTAATATATCATTAGCTTGTAGTTCGCTTTATATATGTTTTGCCGACGATAATGATGTTTCAATTTTGACGGTGTTAAACGCCATTTAATAATGACATCGTGTCCGTCACGTAAGACGCTGAAAAGGTAACGGGTCAATCTACTTTTACACTGATACGCTTCTTCCCCCGGACGACGACACGCAAACGAGTATCCGTCGTTATATGCATTGACCTTTCGAGACAAAAAAAGCTTCCCCCTCGCTACGTTTTCTCGGGTTAAAAACGAAACAACCGGGAGCATTCGACGCCCAAGTCAAAAAGACTTGACGGGAAAATCGGTAGCGTACGGTCGTCCCGCGAGACTTTAACCCTAACAACCTGTTCGCATAAATAAGTCGGCACCTGTTTCCTTCTTGTTCCAACTCTTAACAAGGCAATTTGCGCCTGATTACGACAATTATTCATTTAAGAAACAACATCCGGTTCTCGTGTACAGAATTAAAATTATTTTTGTCCAGTTCAACAAAAATTTCTTTATTGTAACACAGTATAATTCTTTCTCCTCAGATTTAAAAAAGAAAAAACGCTACGATTTTTTTTTATCCCTGGAAATTTATAGAGCAGTATGTTTTGTATAATATTTATGCGGCATACAAGATCGAAACAATTTATGACAAGCGAATAAAAAAAAAAAAGTGAATACATTATTCGTGATAAGGGCAGGCGTCTGGTTGTATTTCCGAGAGAAACCAGATGCCAATGTGTAATAGCCGAATAATTATTTCTTATTATCTAATCGCATAAACTCGATTTGTCAAACATTTACTATTAAGTAGGGAATTAACAAAACAAAAAAAAAATCAAATATTAATTAATGAAAAATCGCGCTTAAAAAGTTTTACTGCTATCGCGCCAAATTTACAATTTTATAAAAAAGAGAGGCTAAAATAAAGATTTGAAAGAAATTATTATCTGACATATATCTTTGTCGTATATGTAATATCAAAGGCTTATTATTTTCATTTAGAATTTTATCTGCTTGATATAAAAATTGTGTTTAATATCATTGATGACAGGAGAAAGACATATTCAGCGATAAATATATATATATATATATAAAACTGGATATTTTACGAAATATTTTATTTTTTATATCAAAATATGTCAGATTAAAATATAAAATAACTCTAAAAGTACCTAATAAAAAAATACTTTATTATAGTGTTTTGGAGAGCTCTCGGTGTCAGCTACAAGAATACTAAATAAAAAATGGGGGTTTCCATTTAAGATTTTAAAGTTGACCTTCACATGACCTTGAAATGATTTTCCAAGGTCAAATCATTGTCACCATCTTATGGCCCCCTTGAAGCCACACAACTTTTGTTTGAAACATTTTTCTCTTCCGGGCTTGGTTTTTGAGATATTCGACTGGATGGATTAAAATGGGCCACCCAGTATATATATAGTGAGAAGACAAAACAATTTTTGTTTCTCTCGTGCACTAATCATCATTTATTATTATAAAAAAGAATTGTTACTGCATTTCGAAAAATTTCATCGTCTTTCCGGCATTTCTCCGTGATCGATAATCCTTCTACTCTTCCGTTTTTTTTGTTTTTTTTTTTCTTTTTGCCTCTCGTGGCAGATATCAGAGAAAGTGATTGGTCGAGTGGCCGGCTGCCAGTCCATCGACAAACGCCGGCAGGAGTTTCTTGACACAGTCGCTGGTGGTGATATACTGTCAAAAGGAAATGCCGCGTTTAAAAGAAGCACTTATAGAGGACGACTAATTTTTCTCTTTGATGCCAGGCAACCGCGATTACCGCGCTTTCCTCGTCAATCGTGCACTTTTACCGGGGGATAGACGCTTTCGAGGAGCGAGGATTTATCTATCGGTGCTACGTATTCGAAATCGCCAAAGCCCTCGAGTTCGGAAGCCAAGGGCTTCCATTTTTATTCTTTTACTTACTTTGATTTTATTTCGGATAAACTCGAATCGAGATCCTAAAGTTCGTCATGAACGCAGCGTTTTAACCGACGTGTGTCGTATATATTTCATATAAACGCATAGAGAAAGAGAATAAATTGATATAAAATAAATTTAAAAACTGACAAATATGGTACGTTCTGGTAATCCTGACAATATTTTTAAAATTTAATTAGGATTTTTCTGTGAATGCTTTTTAACTGTTAAATTTCTGTCGAAATAAAAAAATCTTCATTTATTTCTCATTGTCTATATTAAATAAGCTGTTAGTATTAGAATCTGATTTCAAATTTTTTCTCTAGAAGAGAGAACGATTTTAGTAAAGAGACACATTTAAAAAACTCTCGAAATCCAATTATTATTAACGCAATCGGCGTATCCCGAACTTTCTCCCCTCTCGCGGCTTTCTTTCAACCGACAGCCCTTTTTCAAGGGCTGGGCGGGTAGAGACCAACCAGGGATCCTGGCGTTGCCATTCGACGCGGAGGTGCGCAGGACACGGCACGATGAAAGGAAGGAAGGGGCAAGTACCGGAATATAACTTGCGATGATAAGGGTCTCCCTTGTGGTCTGGCGATATCTATTAAGTAATAATCATGATAGTCTAGAGATGAGAAGTGTGCGTGGGGATCTGGCGTGTAGGAAGAATTACCTCGTCCTGTGCGAGATCTCTCTGATTTCCTGGTATCGTCTCTCTCCTACCCCTGTGCTATTTTAGCAACTGCAGGGGCAGATCGAGGCATTTTGAGGAGAGTTCTAGCAGTGTAGTGTAATAATTAATTAATTTTATTTGTTGGCATCAACAAATATTACACATAAGATAATTCTCGTACAATGTATAATAATGTTAGAGATAAATTTTTTATTTAGTCAAGGAAACTTCTGAATCTTTAAAAAAAAATTTTTTAGACGCTTCAAATTTGAAATTAAAGTATTATTAAATTATTAAAATATTATCAAAGTTTTACTTTGAAATTAATTAAGAATTAAAATTCTATTATTTACATCAAAACTTAATAAAAAAAGTTATTGCACGTTACAAGTTAGAGTTAGAAATTTTATTAAATCTTTTGATATTCTTATTTAAATGAAAGTTCGATTATTATAATTTGTAAAGTATTTTTAATATATTATATATTTATTACATAATTTACTTTAATTTGCTTCTTCATATATGATGTAATAAACTTTGTTAACTATTTACTTTTTATTTCAGTATTAAAATTAAATTATTATATATATTAATTTCAATTATAATTACGTAATTGACTTTGAAGCTCTTTTGTGTATGCGAGGCATCAGACGGAAAATCAAGGGTGATCCACCCTTTTGGGTATCTCTCGACTCTCGGGGATGACGTAAAAGCGGTTGACGACGGGGTGCAAGAATACAGCGGTCGTCGCCGGTCGCTTTTGCGGTGGTGGGACGCAATCCAGAACACCTCCTAATCGCCTCTAATCATTTCTTCTACCCCGCGCTGTGGGAAACCGCAGAACACCCGGTATAAGTCGTGAGTGCACTCGAGCCCTTTTCGGCCGGTGAACACTCAAAGTCTCGATTTTGGAAGATGCGACCGGATCGAATACCGCCCGGATTCCCTTCAATGATCCTTGGATACTTTTGATACTTTATCTTTGAAACAAATAATATATCTTTCGCATTCTTGATTCTAAAAACAACTTAATTAAATTATAATACAATGTAATAATAATTCTACGATTATCACAAAATAAAAAAAAAAATAGTTTATAAAACCTCTAATTTTCTAACTGGTATACGTATCGTACAATAACTTCAATTGTAAGTAATTGAAAATAGAAGCTTAAGAATACATTTTTTAATAACAATTAGAACGCTATAAATAATATATAAATATGAAATAAATAACTAATCAAGAAAATTTTAATATGAAATTTTCAGATATTTTTTATTTTTATTTTTGCACGCGAATAGGATATATGTACGTGTTTATGTGTAACATAGCGAGGTAGATATCGGTAGAATAGAATGTTGTTTAGAAGAAGGATTCTAAAAACAACTTAATTAAATTATAATACAATGTAATAATAATTCTATAATTATCACAAAATAAAAAAAAAATAGTTTATAAAACCTCTAATTCTAATCGGTATACGTATCGTAAAATAACTTCAATTGCAAATAATTGAAAATAGAAGCTTAAGAATACATT
This sequence comes from Polyergus mexicanus, assembly GCF_030449975.1. Classification (NCBI taxonomy): domain Eukaryota; kingdom Metazoa; phylum Arthropoda; class Insecta; order Hymenoptera; family Formicidae; genus Polyergus; species Polyergus mexicanus. Next base: position 482,497 of record NW_027223337.1, read on the forward strand.
TTTTAATAACAATTAGAACGCTATAAATAATATATAAATATGAAATAAATAACTAATCAAGAAAATTTTAATATGAAATTTTCAGATATTTTTTATTTTTATTTTTGCACGCGAATAGGATATATGTACGTGTTTATGTGTAACATAGCGAGGTAGATATCGGTAGAATAGAATGTTGTTTAGAAGAAGGATTCTAAAAACAACTTAATTAAATTATAATACAATGTAATAATAATTGTACGATTATCACAAAATAAAAAAAAAAATAGTTTATAAAACCTCTAATTTTCTAACTGGTATACGTATCGTACAATAACTTCAATTGTAAGTAATTGAAAATAGAAGCTTAAGAATACATTTTTTAATAACAATTAGAACGCTATAAATAATATATAAATATGAAATAAATAACTAATGAAGAAAATTTTAATATGAAATTTTCAGATATCTTTTAATATATACCCTTTATTTTTATTTTTGCACGCGAATGGAATATATGTACGTGTTTATGTGTATGTGTAACATAGCGAGGTAGATATCGGTAGAATAGAATGTTGTTTAGAAGAAGGATACACAAAGGACGCGTGCCAGTCTCGTAGCCCGGGGATTTCCGGAACGCGCATTAAACGTCGACACGTTGACTAATTATTATTTCCGTCGTTAAGTAGGCCATTTCTTTTGGAAAAGAGCGCTGAGACGTAAACAAGGAGGTAGGCTATGGTGTTCTGCACTTTATCGTTGCACAGCCAGCGAAATTTATTTATTTTCCCATCGACGACACGTGGTTCCTCTATCCGTTTATCTTCCTCTTTCTTTCTTAATCTCGCACCTCGCGTCGAATCATCGAAATTCCCCGTATTTCGGAAAAAAAATTAAGAAACCAGACTAAAAATGAATTTGTTCATAAATTATTTTCATGTGTACCATATTTTTTATAACACTTCAGATCTTATAACAAAATTTCCTAAAACTTTTGATATAAAATTTAGCCGTAAAGTTATCTTGTAATGTAAAATTTCACAATTATTTAGATGGAGACGTCGAGTCTCGCTTAGATAAGAACGAGACCCAAAATGAGTTTGGTTAATTGTGTTAGATTCGACAGGACTTTATTTCGTCAGACACGAGTAACGCGATGTTTAGTCGTGAGCCCGATTCATTCTTCCTCATATCTCGATTGCAAAAAGATTGAGATTAGAGAATTAATCTGTCAGCGACCAGCGATGAAAAGTTAAATGGCAAACGGTGGAAAAGGGAGAAACGAAAGCGGAAAAGACGCGGCGTAGCGGGGGCGGGTGGAAATCGGGAGAGATAGAGTAAGAGCTAAAGGAAGAGAGAGAAATTCAGTGGGGCCATGTGGCGTTTCACGAGATATCAAATCATACTACGTGTATGCCATACCGCCCCCTAAATATAGTTTATTGCGTTACCGAGTATTAATGGAGCTTCTATAGAAACGACAAAGACGGCCCCCCGAACGCGAACGTAACTCTTTCGTCTCGGAAAAGCGAAAATACTGATCTTCGATTTAAATCTAAAGATGAGTCGTCTCGTGAAAATTTCTAGAAGCGTAAGAATTATTTATATGCCGTAATTATTACATCGCTTGGCGAAATTAACGCAATATTCATATCGATACCGGAAAAATAGAGCACACGATATTACTGAGTTCGACAAGTCTCTAGCTTTCTCGTATAGAGATCTTCCGGAGGAAGAAAAAAAAGAAAAAAAAAAGGCACGGTCGTCTGTCAAAACGATTTATCGGTTTATCGTCCAGCGTTGGGCGAAATTGATAACCGACCGCCTTCTAGTTTACAAGCCTAGATGTGCCATCTGCGAAATCGCGTGCCACGAGTATAGGGGCACTCGCGTGTGTGGTCCGCCATCAGCGATCTACCCACGTAATTTTTCCCCAACGAAAACTTCGATGTAAACAGCGATCTCTACCTGATGCTTTTCTCCCGGCCTTTTTTAGTCTCCCTTCCCCCGCTCCCCCCCCCCCCCCCCCAAATAGGATAGCGCGCGACCTCGTCCCGGAATATCATAATTGAATGATGATTGAGGCTGTCTGCGCGACCGCGGATGCTATTAAGCGAGATTCCGATAATCCTGCGACGGAAGTTTTATTAAACGGAAAGGAAGCGTCAGTTATAGGTAGCCGCGCCCGTAGAACATGCAGCCAACGCACACCTTGCGCGATATGCCAGAATGTTGGGATCCTTTGACAAAGGTTTTCTCAAATTGAGGAAGATTCAAAGGCGTAGAGAAATTTTCAAGGATTTGAAAAAGTGATCGGAAATTCGAGAAACAGAAATTTTTTTTTCTTTTTTTTTTTTAGTTTAAAAATTTGATCTATAAATAACATATGTTAGGCTGATATAATTGACACGAAATGTATTTTAAGGGAGATATAGATAAACGTATATCGAATTAATGATAAACGTTTGCGAAAGTTTGAGATTCGATATTTTTAATGGATGGATTTTCATTAAAATCAATGCGATCCACAATGCTATCCTCCTATGACAAAAATTTCGAATCTTCGTATTCCGTTGATGCTACTGCCGGAAAGTATAAACACACCGTGCTTCGTACACGTGTCCTCTGTATATCATAAGCCTTCGCTTAGACTTATTTAAGTTAAGACGAGCTAGTTCCTCCACGAATTTGCTTACTATATCCTGTCGCAAGATTCATTCATGCCTAGGCAACGCTAGGCATCAAAAGATGCTGAGCGCGCCTTCCAAAATTTTATCGCGTACGCTGATTATTTTGACATGTACAATATATGATCGCTGACCGGACCGTAAGCTGCAGCGTGTCGAGCTTGTGATTAGTCTTCGCTTATAGAGAGCCGATTAAAAAAGAAAATCTCTTTATTTTAAGTCTTTTATAGATTTTAATATAATTATATAATTAATATAATATAATTTTTAATTATAATTTAAATTAATTATAATCTAAATTATAATTTAAATAATAAATTAAATTATATTATTAGGTGTACAACTTTGCTTCCGCCGTTTTTTTTTCCGAAATTCGAGGCTTTATTGTAAAAAACTGGTTATACATTTATGATTCAAAGTATTGTCCACTCCCAATGATCGTGCCAATTCTTTTTGACTTTGACTCGAGTCTTCGTTAAGTAATGCCTCCAATTCTGCATCTTCGAAAACCTTCTCTCTTCCACCGCTATGCCGGTCTTCGACGTGAAAATCATCGTTCTTGAAGCGTTGAAACTACTCGCGACACGTTCTTTCACTAATAGCGGCTTCGCCATAAGTATTTGAGAGCATTCGATGAGCCTCAGCCGCAGATTTCTTCGTATTGAAGCAGAAAATTAAAATCTCCCGCAAATGACGAGAATTTGGCTCGTAAACTGACATTTTCAATGGAGAATAACTTTACGATGCGGACACAAATCGACTAATGTTTCTATGGGGTTACGTTGACAGATGCCCAAGTTTATCGCATGACGTCTATGATCTATTTATTTCGACCACTACTTACCGCTAAAGCCATTTATAGGAAAACGGCGGAAGCAAAGTTGTACACCTAATAATATAATATAATTATAACAGCAATATATTATTTCACAATAATTCTTTAAATATGTATTAAATATATATTAAATGTGCTGTATGATAAAGTTGGAGGGAGATAATGTTGGAAAAAAAAATTTTCAATACAAATTATACATACCCCTTATAACGAGAATCATGGTTAATTTGTGAGACATACGATACATACGGAGGATCATTGTTGATATCGGGAATCAATGAAATTTATTTTCGCAGCGAAGAACGTCGGATTCTAATTTTACCATCACGTATCGAGCGAGATTGCCGTCTCGATGAAAATGGATCGGCGAACGATCATGATTCATGGTGAATGTTTTTCTCGAGATGCAGCGAGCGAGCGAGCGGATCCTTTCGCGATAGAATTCGTTGAATTTTCACGAGTGTGAGTCTAATTCCGAAATCTAATATCCATCATCTCTCGTCTCAAGACTTTAAGCGTCGGCGAAACTTACTCGTCTCGAGGATCGCGCGATAAAAATTCATTCCACGCGAGCATCGTAATTAGTCCGCCAAAACGGACTAAAAATAACGCCGATCACTGCCTCGAGGCAATCTCAAGTTAAAACTCCGCTTAAGTGGCTTTATATCTGCCCTTTTCCCAAGCTGATGCTACTTGCACTCGCCAAAAAAAAAAAAACCAATTCCTGTCACGGCCCGTTACCATTGATGCAACGTCGTGGGGGGGGGGGGGACCGAATTAAGGTTTCGGTACACAATAAAAAAATCTTGTGCTGTCAGCAGCTCTCTATATTCGATAATTGGAATGAGATTATTATTATTATTTTTTTTTTTTTTAATAATAATATCTCAATTAATACTCAATTAATTTCATTAACTCGATTAACAAATTTATTACATATATAAAATTTAATACAATCAATCTTTATATAATAATTGTTTTACGAAAAATTAATTTTATTGCTTGGAAAGCAATTTCTCACACAGTTTCAAATCAACTGAGTGTGTCAGTTAAACTTTACACAGACGACAAAATTAAATTTTTAAGCATGAAATTATATTATAATAACAATTATTTATCGCGTTGCTAGAAATAACAAAGATCATAATAAAGAAGAGAAGAAGACACAACGAGAGCTTGACATGAAGAAATACTCAGTTACGCCCTCGTTTCGTATTACCCGAGATTACTCTGTATCAGTAGGCGTCGATGACTTGGATCCTTTACAATGTAACTCGATCCCACTGATCAATACGCAAAGTCTTCTTCGGTCGAAATTTATTCGTTTTTGTACTTTCTCGTGTTCTTTATAATTTTTTTTTTTTTTTATATTTAACCTTCCATAATCCGTATTAACAAATTATAATAAGTCCTCTCTTCTTGACGATTTCGTCCGGAAGCATTTTTTGATCAAGTAATCTGGAATTTTTAATAATGCATTTGCGCGTTCGTTTTGATGTATAGTGAATTATATTTTGTATACTACTTTTATTTTCAAGTTACGGTAATATTAGAAAATTGTATCGCCTTATATTTAGATTCTTCAATGGAACGAGAAAATTAAACGAGACAAGAGCGAGAAATTCTTATACAAAAATATATATAAATAAATTAAAAATGATCGTTTAATCTCGTCACACGCGTTTCGAAAATTTATAATCTTTCCGATTGTATCGAAAATATTATATATACACGCGTATTTCTCTTCTCTCTTTTCGTCCTTCTTGAAAAACTGTTGTAATGGCAAACACGCGCAAATTACACGCCGTGGGGTTGACGGAAAGGCGGAAAAATAAGTGGGAAAAGATAATGAGAAAAGCGAGAGATATATCGGCTCAGCTTTGCCGATGAGGCCCGCGGTTCTTCCTGGCGCCGGATCATCGCCGGATTCTGTCGCTCTTCCTTTCTCCACATTTACGATTTACGAGTTTTTTTTTTTTTTTTTTTTTCGGCATTCGTCGGACGTTAGCGAAAAAGAAACGAGGACAATCGTTGACGTAGGTAGCCGAAAAGCTTTGCCCTCATATGCAACCACTTGAGTGTCTTTTTATAGGCGCCTCTCTTCGTATTTCACACTTGCACCAAGCGCCGATTTGTCTCCCCCTCTCTCCCTCCCCTCCCTCCTCCCCTTCTTTCTCCTAATTTCTCTTTGTAAGCCTCAGTTTAACCATGACAATCTGGGCGTCTTCGTACTCTGCGTAAAAGAGAAACGATAATAATTAAATGAACGCATCACTTTTCAAATATGTTCTCGCGGCGTAAGATTCAAGAAATTAAGAAATTATTAATTGCATGAGAAAGGACGAATGAAAATGTCGTCAACGATAATATATAATTGTTACAGAGATTAATGTAATATGAAAAATGAATGATGTTAAAATTAATTTAACATAATAAAAAAAAATAACATTCACACGAATTTAAAAAGAGACACGTATATAATACGTATTCTCAATCAAGATCGATTCAAGGTAGAAATGCAGAAACCTTTTTTAAATTTCACGTACGGCGAGGAAACGGCTACCAGCTATAATAATCTATGATTACGAAATGTAAAGATTCGATTATAAACGAAAATTCGCGTAGCTTTATCGCTCTAAATGTATCGTACTGTTCGCTCGCGGAATAATTATTCTCTCGAGATATAAGTATCGTCTCTTTCTCGTCTGATATTGTACATAAAAAAAAAAAAAAAAAAAAAAAAAAAAGTTTTGCGCGACGAGAATCGGAGCGGAAAAGACCTCCTCCACGTGCGCGCCAGATATCCCTCTTCGGGATTCGTCGCCCTCCTTGCATCTTGCGCCGCGTGCCGAGGAAGCGTTTCGGAAATCAGGAGGGAGGGGGGGGCTTCTTTTTGACTCCATTGTCCTAGCGCCTCCGGTTACATTTTATTGCAAGGGAAGCGATGGCGACGCGTGCTAGTACCGCTCGATGTCGCCGAAAACGTACATTCTTCGGTATCCTCTTCCTCCACAGAGAAGTGGGATACTCGGATCGTCCGAGACGATTGGCGCCAAGTCGCCGAGATGGTTCCGTCCCGAACGATTCGGGATCGTTTCGCGTAAGCGTAAGCGATAGAACAGTCTCCGATAGAACAGTCTCGTCTTGTCGAAATTGGAGAACACGCGACGGAAGTGAGTCGCGACGTCGTAATCTCTTTCGTTTTTGGTTTCTTCGAAATTGTAGGGTTTTTTTTTGGGGGGTGGGGGGGGGGTTGGGAGGAGGAGGCAAACTGACCGACATTTTTGTCATATTTTAATATAATTTAATATATAATTTATGCATCATTAAAGCTTATCTCTCTACGGTTTTAAACTTAACTTTACTAACTATGAGATATAATAATATACGGATCGTGTGTAATAAATAAATATAAAATTTACAGATCATGGAATAAAGAGAAATAGATCGGATCGAATTTATCCCCACATTTTAGCTTAATTATAATAAATCAACAGCACGCGCGCCTGTATAATCTTATAAATATAAACACTATCTGTCGTGGGGGAATATAATGCTTACATGCCGATTCATTTACGCATCTCATTGTGCATGCTAATAGCGCGTGAAAAAAAAAAAAAGAAGAAAAGAAACGAAGGAGGGAAAGAGAGCGCGGGAGAAAGAATAGATAAATATTTCCAACTGCATGTCCTGGCAGCAGCAGTCGTTTCATTACGTTTTCATTGCGGAAAACGGTGGCCACGCAGATGTCGACCACTTGCTACCTCGAGGATGACGATCCGGGTGAAATCTATTCCCTCTGTTTGTCGCCACAGGGTGCCACCATCGGGCAACGCGTCGTACCCCCCCCTTGTGCCCCATGTTCGGCACAAGCTCCCCTGCTTCCCCTAATTCACGTAACGACGCAACACGCCGCCGATTCTTTCACAATTATGAGATGCATTGAGATATAAACGCGGCCCCCGCCGTCAAATGTGCAATCGGCCAATTATGATTGCCGCGGTAACTCTTTGACGAGAATGTGAGACGAAAAAAATATTTTTAGATTAAATTAAATACATTTTTAAATCAAATATACTTTGTATATTTAAATAATAATTAAAGAAAATAGTTTAACAAGAAATAACGAATAGAATTGAACGAGATTGATCAGATTTCTTAATTTTAGCAAAGTACAAATTTTAACTCTTTCCCCCCCTCTCTCTCTCTCTCTCTCTCTCTCATCATTATAAAATTTATTTTAATGTTAAATTTTTTAAAATTATTTCATTTTATGAACGGAAAAAAGCAAATTTATATATGTCTTTTTAATATGCGTGATAGAATGGAATGAAGAATATTTTTAACTCATGATTTTTTTCGACATGAAAAAATAAATCTGCGGCCAAAGTTTTGTCAATCATCGTTATATCGACGCGAGAATATCTTTTACGCAAATTGAATTGAATTTAATAGTATGAATGTTTCCTGAAAATTCGCGTTTCTTTTTCCCACGGCAGCGAATGTGTCCCCGGGGGGTGTCTTTCACGCGTGTTACGATTGCTCTCGCATCAACCCTTCGTACGCTAATGATGCCATTAAATTCCCACATACATTCGAAGCTTAGTATTTTCACTTCTCTTCACTTGAGCATTTTCTCGACTATGGCTTTGTAAAGTATCCTTTTCTTTGAATAGCAATGATCTTTCCCGAAAAGCGAATAATGGACAAATTTTCCATCGGCCGTCTCGTCACGGTATAAATCGTCGGGGTATCGATTACTTATCCATAGACTTCGCACAGACTCCGCATTGTTGTTTTTTCTCGGCTTACTTTTAGGCCGCTAAGCGCTCGAATCTGTTCGTAGAGAGATACTAGCCCGCTTCTCTCCTTTAAAGGGTACAATACATATGTTCGCATTGCTCGCGTGTGAATGAAGGGAAATGTGAGAGGTAAAGAGATGGCCTAAATAAACAACGATACGGGTTATTGGCAATGAACTTTGGAATTGTATCGGGTTAATTCCTCGAGTCAATTCGAAGGAGCGCGCTCGTGAACTTTTATCAAGACGCTCAAATTTCTACTCTTATTCACGAATAGCTTACGATTAATATCTTTGATTTGTAAACAATATATAAAACAAAAAATTAATGATCCAGAGGCTGTTAAGAAGTATTAGATAGATTATTATAGACGTTAAAAAATATTTATAATTGTGAAAATAATTCAGTGATAAAAATAAGAAGCTGATTGCAAGAGAATATGAAATAATCCTTCTTGTATTCTTTTTTAGCTTCTTATTTTTAGTATATTATTATTATTTAAAATATAAGCTATACATATGTTGCTCGCAATATTGTAGGAGAAGCTTCTTTAAATAACACTTTCAAGTTTTATTTTTTTATAACGTGAATTTAAATGCATCTTTTGCTTATAACTCTATCAATCTAATACTGCAAGTAAATTACGACAAATCGATGCTTGCTTTCATCCTTGTCGCATCAAGATATTGTACGTTCTCTTTGCGCGAAAATCTTACAATATATAATCTAGTAATATATAATCTGTTATTAGTAATATACAATCTAGCATTTTCTTATAATTATTAATAACAACGCATTACATGTCGCTTTTTATCACAATAATCATACAACCCTACATATCATTAATATCACTATGAATCGATAAAATAAAGAGAAATAGTTCTCTTATTTAATTATCAATTAAAAATATAATTATATATGTACAAATTTTTCTATTTAACATTTCCATAGCTAATGCTATGCATCTATATATTTTATCGTGGATTATAAACAAAGTCTAGTTCTCTCTATAGTTCATTTCTGTCTTCAAATATGTAAAATGTCAATTATTATATATCACGCACTTTTACATCTCATCTGTATATATATTGTATATATTTTTTATTTCTCTTGTTATGAAACTGTATTTTTTCTTGGCTCACAAGCTTCATTATAATCCAAATCATATACTAATCTTTCTATTTTTCAAGAAATGACTCGGTTTTATGATATCAGCAGACTCGATGTTAATTATTGACAATAATTTTCCATTCGGGCTCATTCTCGATCGTTCGTCGAAAGTGCGGTAAAAATCGACATTGACATAACCGGATTTTCTCTTGTCGATATTCACGTCCTGTGCATCGTCGCATTTAATTGGATTGATAAGATAAATTTTACTGTTATTTTTTTTTCCTTCTTCGTGTTCTATGCCATTCTCGCGATTTTCGTCAACGATTTTCGTAGGATCACGGTAAACCATATCTTTCTCCGAATTATCATCGTTACACGTAATCGAAGACTCGTTTTTCGATTGACTGATCTCCTTGTCGGATTCCGTCGTGTATCTGAAATTCTGGTGTCTCGATGATTTTCGGCCAGAGAGAAGGACACGGTCGATATTTGTAAAGGGCATCTCAAAACAAAGGCTCCATAGGGCTGATAGTATCATCGTGAACATCAAATTGGCGAAAAACGCGCGCAGCTGACAAAATAAATGAGAAAATTTATCAGTATCCCTTTTTTATTACTACATACGATTTAATTATGTCGTGCATATAATATCGTATAAGATAAGCACAGGGGATTAATATTTGTGTCGTATATAAATTTAAAAATTTAAATTGAATCAAACGCAGCAATAAAAATTTTTGAAGAAAATTTGTTAATTATGTTTGCAGAGAAACGATGATATATATATATATATTTAAAAATTTAAACTATTTTTCTATCTTTACTTAAATCTTATTATTTATTATTATTATTTTTCTTTATTTCTATCATGTAGATTTTTATAGAAAATTTAAATTATGATAAAATTATTATTGTTTACTAATTATTATCAATTACTATCAGATATCGCATTTTTTATATAAAGATAAATGTGTCATGAAAAATTCTTATCTCCTAGCAATAACTTAATCAATTATTTTTATTTTGATGTACATCTATCTTTCTTACTTCTATTGAGATAGTTTTAAAAAAATATTTCGATTTCTTTTACTCACCACGTTTATTGATGTTAAATTGCCGGTGGTACGAGCGGCCCCGATATCGAATAGTAAGAAAATATAGTGACACAAATAAGCGCAATAAGACAATTTACTCAGCGGTATCCATCCGCGCCAAGAAAGGAAGTGATTCACGGGACCTTGAAAGAAAAAAAAAAAAAATGAATAGCAGTATAAGCGGAGAGAGAATGTGTCAGTAGATGCTGATGTTGACATAATCCGATTTGGTAATTATCTCGCGAGCGCGCACGTTTTAATTACCTGCATAACCGTGCACGCAGCAAAAGATGATCCAAGATACCGATAACGCGAAGGTCTGTCGATGAAAACCCGCATAAAAACTTGCTTCCAATCTGTTATATACGTGATCTTCAAAGTACATGGCACGCGGTCCGAAAATGGCCGAAAAACCGATAAGAATGGCGATCAACCAGCCGCAAATCACATGCCTCTGTGCATAAAAAAACATATGACATATGATTTTTTTTTTTTTTTTTTTTTTTTTTTTTTTTTTTTTTTTTTTTTTTATAGTAGTCCATTTCATTTTTTTCTCAAAATTTTAAGTTAACATATAAATACGTATTATATGTCTACTAAAATATTTTATAGAATGTGTATATAATAAGTCTTATATGAAAGAGAAAATCATTTTAATCTATGGAAGGCGAGATGCTCTCAAATTTCATCAATTTTGTTTTTTGATATTGAATATTAAATAGAAAAACGTAAATTAATTATATATACACTTACAATATGCAGCTTAACTTTAGATCGTGTCTTATATAAGATGTACCCAAGACCCAATCCAATTACATAAGGTCCAAATCTATTATACACTTTTATATAAATTTCCAGGTACACTTGGGTGACATCCATCTGGCTACGAAACATAACACCTCTTGAAATCATTGAATTAAATGATTAGAATCCGACACGAAGTTTCGTACGTATGATTTCCACATATAAATAAAATATAATTCCAAATAATCATCACGTAAGATAATAGAAACTTTTATGTTTGCTTGATAATTAATTCATGAAAAGGATTTTTCGATGTGAAAAAAATTACACAACATAGATCTAAATTATATAACACGATAATAAAATTTAAATGCTAAACAAACATAAAATATTTCAATATATAAATAAAAAATAAATAATTTGGAAGATTATATGATATTTTTATATATAAAAGCGTTCTTAAATAAAAATTTTAATAAAATAATTTCTCAGCAACAATTGAATTTAGATTCTGCACTCACTCCTTATAATAGAGCATTGTGCCCGTTAGCTGACGTATAAATGTTATAGCGAACGGCACTAAGATCGACAGAAGAAAGCAAGTAAACAAAATAATGTTGAAGTAGAGGCTCCTGAACTTCAGCATAGGATAAAGTACAAGCGGTGATAACCAGACAAGCTGCATATCGGTCGAAAGGTACCAGGATTGAGACATGCACTAGAAGCAGACATAAGAAAAGTAAGAAAAGGACGATCTTCAAAAAATCACGGAAATTCGAAAAAAAAGCCGGAGATCGCAAAGTAACGCAAGATTTAGTAAATCTGAACTAAAAAAAAGAATAATAAATAACTAAAAATATTTAATAAGAATATATTACGCGGATAACGAGAAGAAAAGATATATGTATGTAGACTGTGCGATTATACAGAAAATAATCGTTAATTATGATTCAACATACACACAGTCGATATATCGTTGTATTCGATACGATAATTGATAATAAAAAAAATATACATAGTAAGGAACATGCCTAAACGAGTCATAATCAAAGAGATAATCTACCATGTTTGGCACGTTGACGAAGTTGTTAACGTAGAGAAGATTTGTATACCAATTCTCGCGACAGAAGTTCTTATTGGAACCAACCCATACGTCCCAATTTGGTCCCATTCCGATTTTATAAAACAACGTGGCATAGAAGCCGATCATCATCGCGTAGGCTGGTGTCACTCTGGAAAGATATATAGAGAGAGAAACAGGATTAGATAGTATTATATTATACATATGATATCTACGAGAGTATAATTTTAGAGCGCAAAGAATAGGATATATTTGTGAAACTTAATTTGCAGAAGATTTTAAATAAAAAAGCCTATAATTCATTTATATGTATATACATACACATACCTTATATAACGATGAATGTAAAGCCCAATAAAATTGAAACGCCAATTTGAGGCTCGTCCCTTCTTCAATAGTTCATTGTAGGAGAGCAGAGTGCTGCTCAGAAGAAAGAAAGTGTCTGTGACGATGTTCCCGTTGAGTACCAGCATGCTGTTCCAATCGTGATGCATCTTTTTGTTATGATAACAAAAATAATAGCAAAAGTTAAAGATGCAGACTTTTATGATTATATGTGAAGGAATAAAATTTTTTTTAATTACATATTTTTAACTTAAATTATAATTTCTTCATTGGTGATAGAAATTGGAGAATAAATACAGTTTCCTCTGTCAATTCATAAGAAGCTGTATAAAATTATTAGATACTCACTCGTGGAATCTGCGTGAGGTTCATTTTGACACCAATCGCCTCCATGTAATATGTATGCCCGTATATTATCCAACAAATAGAGATGAAGCGTATGCCATCTAAACAGCCAATAGCCTCGCGTTGTCTATCAGTCCGCAACAGATTCTTCCCGTTCGTGTACAAGGAGAACGACGTAAAGATAACTGCAAGAAATCATTATTGTTATTAGTTTCGGGAACATTGTCCTTCGTTTCTTTTTTTCTTTTTCAAAATCAAGTTTAATACGATGTTTAATACACGAGAAAGGAAGACTGTACATTTCATGAGAAGCAATGAATCACAATATTTAACGTCAGTAGTTAGGAAAAGACGGCAGGGAATTTTATAGAGAGCAGAATTTAAAAACAAGCATTGAATCATATTGAGAAGTTTGGAATAAAAATACAAAAAATTATAAAAATAGGATGAGATAACAGAATGAAAAACTTTATAGATTAGATAGCATACAGATAACGAGAATAGAACGTTGATAAATTTTTAATTTATCAAAACATTGATATATGTACATTGACACACATATATATATACAGGTATAATATAATCATAACTTCCGGATATCATAAAAAAATCGAAGGCAGGAGTTTTAAACACGCTAAATGCACGATTTGTGTTACATTCATATATATTTTATCATATACTGTATATTTATATAATGTATAAAGCACATATATCTCTTTATTACATACGCTGTTACATTGCTATCTGTACCTTTCCACTTCGATGTAATGTTCCGATATAATCCCGCAATGTCGTATATCGTACTGGCTATAAGCAGGAATGCGACGAATGCAAGAAGCAGGCTAAAAAATTATCGAAATTTTCATTATTTATGCATTATAATTATACATATTACGGAAAAATCGATATTTAGATAAATTAGTTGCACATTTACATGTAACAAAAATCAGCATAATCCCAGGCTGAGTTAACGCTCTCTACGGTGTGACACGATTCCTTGGAAACGCTAACGATCATGTCCACGCGCCCTTCAACTTTCAGTGAATCAAATGCGAGTTCCAGAGCCTCCTGAATTTCCGTATAATTACACGTGGATGGAACACACCACATCCATGTATAATCGACCGTATTACCGGATGTCCATTTTGTCACATTCTACGTCACAAGATATGTTAAAATATTGAGCTTTTATTTACTTATACCTTTTTTTATTTATTTTGTTTTTTATTATTCTTTTTTTTTGTGTGTATTGAATAAATGGAATTATATTTTAATGAGATTTAGAATAAATGCTTATGCAAACAAATGAAATTTAAATAAATAAAATCAATTAATATTAAATTAAAATGAAAATATTGAATTTCATATTTGAAAAATTAATTTAATTTATCTCCAATTAATATCTAAATTTATATAATTAAAAAATGTAGCATTTCCAAATGTATATTATTTATTTTTATAGTTTTCATTCGCGAAGTAAATTATTTACAACTCTTTTATATTATTAGATACATTATTTTGTATCGTCTTTTTAAGATTTAAAATATTTATATTTATTTTGAAAATTAAGAGAACATTATTCGGCATATTCAAGTTATTTACGCAAGTTGATAGAAATAAGTAGAGAGAATTATAAATTTTGGGCGTATAGATTTTTGTATGATAAGCTCCACGATGATTCATTTTAATACGAACTCACCGACGCGATCGCGACATTCACGAGCAAATCTCCTAAGTCCAACTCGCGTTCTGGTGCACCGTCATCCGCGGTTATCTCGAATTGCACCGCCGCGTTGCAAGCCTGCCCGACAAAGCCATGCTCGTTCTTCACGAGTAAGCATTCGTCGAAATTGCCCAGCTGTTTATAATTGCCAGTGATTACGCCGGATGGTATCTTAACCGAAGCATCGTACACTGAAACAAAGAAAGAGCATCGAATCTCTGTTCCGCGCAAACCGAATTTTAACGTTACTCACATATAATCAGACCAGAGATTTTAACGAGCGAGCGAGATCTCTTATCAGACGTGCAATGAAGGATCTCGAAGCTATCGTTGGCGATTGTTAAGAATCTAATAGGTATACCATATATTTAAAATGTTTCGCACAAAATCTTTTGCGTATATATTTTGTCTCAACGACGATAAAAATGGCGCGAAAAACGCGTGGGATAAAAGATGCTGCAATAGACGTGAAATTAATTGAGCGTGGGTAAAAGGAACTTTGGCGGAGAGAGGAGTCCAATCTCCAATCCGGGGTCCGCGTTAATTAATTCCGCTTTGCAAAGCTTGCCGCTGTCAATCTATTATCGATGCGTCGCTCATTGTAGCGTTTTTCCGGCTATTACGACATTTACGGCATTCCGGCTTTGACATTTAACAATTGCGCCCCTCTCCCTCCCCCTCTTCCCCGATCACTTCGTTTGTAATAAACACACAGTGTCTGAAACCGGTTGAAACAGGCGCACGTGTAGTCAAGGCGTTCTTCTGTCCTCAATCCATGCCACAATCAGCTGGCATCATTTTTTTTCTCGCGTTTCAATATCCGGAATCATGATTAACTCAATTAAAGAGGCTAGTGATCGCTGAACTGTCGATCTAATATGGATTTTCTCACGAGGTCCAAATAAGGTTTAATCGGTTATTAAATTTCTGTGTTATCGTTGGAGAATGTACAAATACCCGTTGCTACGTGTATATATACATTTATTATCTCATAATCAGAATAAATTATCATAATGTGTATTTTTAAACAAAAATGAAACTGAAATCGTCGAAGACGATCTTAACTCTGTCGCTATAATCTCAACTTTCTATCAATTATCCCCCATGCCTTTTACGGTGCGATGTTTTGAAATCTATCTCTCGTTTCTTCTACGATTTTATAATTAATACGCGATTAAGATTTAATCGATGCATTCATACCGTCCATTTGTATATTCTCCTCGTTGGCTTCGCGGTAAACAAATTAGTTTGAGGAAAAATTTCAAAGAAATTAGATTCAATCGCGGCATGAGATACTACGGCTGAAATAGATATTTGCGTCGATCAAAGTCGCGCGTTCAATTCTACGAGAGTAGATAAATAAATTATTAAACTGTACTAGGAGAAGAACTGCGTCATGCTCGCGCGATGATTTATATTACAATATTACTCATCTCTCCCGCAACGTATACGCACATACACGGATGTACGTGATTTCAAGGCGATCCCTCGGTACCCCTTATCTATGATTGCGCTGTGACGTAGAGCAGCATCAATGTCACGAGTGCATTAGCTGCGGAAGTGCATCGCGCGATGCGCTGATACGGCGATTAATTAAATCGAAGGAAGGCGAGAACTTTGTATCGAAAAATTATATAGCGCGAGCTCTTTTGAATTTTAAATTTTCGACCGTGCGATAATAACCATTTTTTTTATGTAGATTACGCGACATCTCCGCGATAACGTTAATGTGTCCTCGATTAATTTAAACACTTGATAAAAGTCACTCAGTCAACAAAGATAGCTGAAAGATTAAGATGTAAATTATTTCTTATTCCTAAAATTTGTTTGTTGTGACAGAAAGGGGGCCTGTGAGCGTTTCTGAACTCCTGAACTTCGAAATCCACCATTGATTACACTTGTCCCTTGTACAAACAATAATTGAAGAATCGCGCGAACTAGTCGGACTGGCAATTAAGCGGCCTACAGGCCAGGGAAAGATCGATCGATCGATCGATCGATCGATCGTTCGCAGGCGATCTCCGATACACAAGGACGGTCATCGTCCTCGTGAATGCATCTCGCTGACCCAGTTTGGTCTCGCGCATACGACGCACATACCAATTACATCGATCAATATTATTGTTTCTACGCGCGGCGAATCGTTAATTATTTTTTTCTCGACGCGTTGCTTTAACGCTAATAATCCTCGTCCAAACATCGCGAGCGATCGCCGCGCCATTTCTTGAAGAATCAATCCTTTTGGCACGATACTTTTCTCATTCGATAGAGTTTTCCGTATTTTAAATTAAATGTTAAAATATGAAGAAAATAATATTTTACAATGCAATTATAGAAGCTGCAAATTTTAAAATTAATTTTCTTTCTTGGCTTTAAATATTTGTCTAATTTCTAAAGTATTTAGTAATTAGTGATCAATCTATTTTTTTTTCCTTTTTTGTCTTCGTTGTTTGTCATTAAATATTCTCGTAATAGATATATTTAATTAATTAAATTATACTATTAATTTGATTGCTAATTATTAATCAATCAACTTTTGCTATAATAAACAATCTGTTTTTTCCTTTATTATTAAATATATATATATATATATATATATATATATATATATATATATATTTATATATGGCAGCATAAATATATATATTTAATGTTACATGCACTATTGATATTGTATATAAAGACAAATTGATAAAAAAAATTATTTAAAAGATACTATTCGCGGATATATCGATAAAAAAATTTGTCTGACCCTCGTGTCAAAAGTGCACTAATATTTATATGGACTTATATTATTTAAACGCTGTATTTGCGCATTGACGTAAGAACAATGGTAAACATATCCGTTAAATAATTATCGCCGGCGAGATAAAAGCTGTCGTAGAATGGAAAACGGCAATGATCTATTCAGCGATGATCCATAATAGCGGGATCCACGTGCGCCAACGACCACGCGTGGGTTAAACGTCTTGTAACAGCCGATGCTGTCACCGATTGACATTACGCTATTAATATCAATCAGATCAATGTCATTCGTTAATCTGTGCTAGTCCAAGTGTCACGGAGGCGATAATTCGCGTCCGCAATAATGGATACAAGGTTCTTTCGATCGTATACACAAATCCGACTTCTTCGGTATCATCTTCGTCCAATGCATCTGTAATCTTGCGTCAATCTCCGGCTGCGTCTATATTTCGCATCGAAATCACGCATTTAAAACGTCGATGATCGATTCCCGAAATTTATTCGGGACCTCTTGCGAATCTTAAAGGGTGGTGTGAAATTCTGCCACATCTTTAGTTTTGCACAACTCGTCCTCGTTTACAGAGTACATTGAACTAGCGTGTCGCAAGAAAAAATATAATCTCTATAGTCATCGCTCGATCAATCGGGCGGTCTTTTTTTTTTCGATCGAAGAGATCGATATCTATTAATTAGTGATATGCGTTTCACGTGTATCCGCCCGATATCGTACGCAATACGTTACATGCCCGATAACGTCTTATGAGAGAAAGAGAGAGAGAGAGAGAGATAATCGAGCGCGGCGTGCAATGTCCGATAATTTTATTGAACCTGATGACACAATTGCAATCATTCCGTGATCTTACACAGCGCATAACAGGCAAAACGATATGTAAAGATTATATAATAATTTTCCTCCTCGCGCTGTCTTTTTTCCGTTCGAGAATTCGAGTTTTTCTCATACACGGGGACACAAAGAAAATATTGTGATCGTTAGAAAATATAGCGTAGAACAATATTCCTCGAAAGACGATTATTAAATTACGATTCTTAAACGAGGAGCTCTTTAGAAGATTAAATATAATGTTATATAATTTTTTTATATAATTAAATTTTGAAATCAAATTATATATCCTTAATTAATTAGTGCGTTAAAGAAACTATAATTATTACACGAATTATAACGTAAAATAACAAAAAGTTTGTTAAAGTTAATTACTTATTTATAATCTTTTTAAATAAATGACTTTTCAGAGGATAATACGATATTATATCGTTCAATCGAGTTTAAATTCTAAGAATGTATGATCTTTTGAAATTCAATGAATTATTTTCTCTTCTCTTTTTTTGAATTCAAGATGACAAATCTCAATCTATTTATTACACAATCTATTTTTACTCCCTCTCATTAATATATAATAATAATAATAATAAAAAAAATATATTATAGATATAATAATAATTATTGATATAATAAAATAAATACGAAATAATTTATATGACAATATAGAATATGAATTTGGATATATTTCAATATATGGAAAAATTATATATGCCAAGTCTAATAAAAAATTTTTTATCTTATCTCTAAATCTCCAAGCTAAATGATTATTGATCGATGAAAAGCATTTATCAGGATTACGAAAGTACAAGAAATATATAATAAAAATGAAGAGTCCGATCTCAAAATTACTAGTAATAAGTCAAATCGATGTTGAAAAAATGAACATGACATAGTGTCCGCGAGAGGCTACGTGTCCTACATATTAGATTAACGTATGGATTTTTTATTTTACTCACTTTGAAGCGCCCATGGTGTATATTTTTCAAGTGCCTCGAGATAAATTCTGCTGTCACGGATGCATTCGAGTGAAGCGAATTCCCGGGGCGCGAAGGGCTTCGCGAGAACTTCCGCGAGGATAGCTTCCGGTCTCTTTCCGCTGACTTCCGCCAACGTTTGCAGGCACAAAAAGAGAATCGCGCATATCCCCCATCTCAATTCCATCTTTCTCCTGTTCGCGCGAGTGTGCGCTAACTATATTAAAGCTTCTCTCTTTTTTTTTTATTCGTCTTCCTCTTTATATATCCGAGAGAAATTTGTCAGAGAGGTAGAGCACGCTCTCGAATCAGAATTGTTGGCCAACGCGACGTGTGACACGTCTCATTATTTTCGGAATAAAATCTTTAATCTTTATTATATTTCATAAATCGAACGACAATTAATTCTCTCATACCTTTCTTACTCATTAACAGAATTATCTCAGCGTTATTATACGCCGTTTAACAATCCTTCTCGCGATTCGGAAGACGGAGAGGAGAGGGGGGGGGGATGCTATATCACGCGCAATGAATTTTTACTTCGATAGAGGATATGAAAAGAGGCGAATATTGGCCGGACCCGCGTCGTTGCCCGACCGGAGCTCGAAAGGGGCGCGCGGCGTCGTCGTTGACGGGAGAGCACGTGTTTTACACGCGTGTCCTCGCGATGACACGTGTAAACGAATGTGCCGCGCATCCGCGTTATAAAAAGGAAGAAAACTCGAAACGCGACTGTGACTGTGGATTACGTTCTGTCAATCGGCGCGCTGGTTCACTTATATATCGGACGAATGTACGAAGCGATCGCGTGATGGGGGTAAGGGAGCCATTCCGAACTCCACCGACACTACCGTGGCCATCTCGGATCTCCTCTTATCGATGTAAACGAGGATTACGCATTCGCGGAGAGAAACGGCCGCTGCTGGAGAGTGGGAAGGAGCTCGGTACGGCGGCGACTACCAGGAATTCGATAATGGTGAATCGAAACGACTTTGGGAGAGAACCCGCGGAAGTTTGCGGATGGACGATGACGGTCCATCCGCGTGTCCGTGCAAGGCACATTTGATGACAGTCGGAGAGACATGTAAGAAAAAAAATTTCCATTACTCCATTATATTTGATAAATTCATAACGAGAAATTTTATATTCGTATGTATCATTTTGTTTAGAATTTTAGATTAAATTTTTTCAAAATTATTAAAATAGCTGTCAAAATGGTGAAAAAAAAAAAAAATCAAATCAAATCAAATTCTATCGATCAAATTATATTTATTATTATGCAAAATGTCTCGCAACACGAATATGCGCGGTCGGTCTTTTTTATTTTTTTCAAAATTGAAAAGGACAGATCGCGCGAGAAAAATGAAAAGGTCAGCTTTAATAATTTAAACTGAATTCTAATGTGCGTCAAAATAGCGACTTGTGAAATACGTGTTTTTTTGAAGATTTAGACAAACAAATTTATTCTTTTATCGCTAATATGATAATATTCTAATAAAAATTCTAACGCCTTTTTAGGGACCGAGGGTTAAAGTTTAATTTAATCGGAATCTATTCATGTATCAAGCAAGTTTTATCAGCTCGATATTCTGTCTATTAAGAATAATGACGGCTGCTTTGTTGTGCACGACCCTAGAGAACACAGCGACATGACACTTTCCTTGACTTACAATGGACTTACGGATGGACGATGATTTTATAAAACCTTACGATTATCGGTAACCGTGTACAGAATAACGTTCCTATCTTTCAGATTCTAATATTAATATCATTACAAATGGGAATAAAATTGATACTGGAATCATCCATCCAGTTTATTAAATCTTAATGATTTTTGAAGCGCGCATTTTTAATCTCATGTATCTTCGATACTATCAATCGTCTACTGATTAATTATCGTCAAATGAATTTTAAAAAGACGTTTTATCACCTGAGGTCAAGATATCGTTTCGTGAATGCCTGAAATTTATAAGAAGCCATACTTCAAACGCTCGATAATATGTGATCTTAAAAAAAAAAAAAAAAAATTCAAAGTCGATTCTTAAGAAACGCTTAAAAATTCTTTCGAAAATCGCAAAAACTTGATTAATGTCGAGAATTGCGTAATATAAGAAGCCGCCGAGGATAATCTCAGTGGTCTCGGACGAAGGATTCGCATTGTCTTTGCTGTCTATGCCGTTTTCGCGAGAATTATATATAATCGCAGCTTTGAATCGACTACGACTCATTCGTTCCATCTCAGTCACTGTTAGATCATAGATCTTAAACGAGCGCGTCAAAGATATACAGAGAAGGCAACTGTTGTATGTTAAGCTCTAAGCGCGATTAAGGATTCTTTAATCTCATTCGTTTATAACTAAACGTATGCATGCTTGGGTCATGGCCAGTATTGGATATGATAATCGATAGAAATAAAGAGACCGATGCATATCGCTGACAGTTGCATAAGTAACATTTCGAAGGTCATCCGGTATAAGCCGTGCGTTGTTTCTTTTTCTCTTGCTTCTTCTCGCTTCTCGCATCTTCGTAATGATATCTTATTAAAAATCGTATACTGTATGTATGCTATCTAACGTGAAATCTGTTGCAATAAATCTCAGGGTACAATTTTCATTGGGGAATTTCGTTTAAATTTTTATAATAGAAAAGTATAATAGTTATAATAATAATTTGCACGTCAATCGGGATATATGAGCATTAAAGTGAATTAAAAAATAATAAGTTAATTATTTCTTTTAATTAAAATAAGAATTTTTAAGAAAAGTAGAACTTATCTTTCGACGATCGTATAATATAATTCTTGTTATATTATTTCGCCTCATGCGAGATCTAATTCGATACAATTAATTTCAATTTCATCTACCTCTACTTATAAATTGCTGCAATTAGATAAGCGCGATTAAAAGAAGCCCCGTAAGCTAAATTTAAAATCGCGTACTGTCAATAGATGTCTTATCGCCAAAAGTATACCTACGAAATCTTCAAATCCTTAAGTCAGTTTTATATATAGGCTCTGGAATTTCTCATGAAATCGTCATACGAATTTCTACCAGCATCGTTTCGCAAAAGAAATTTCCCCTCTCGTCCTCGGCTGCTGTAAATGTAGTCCCCTCTACGTAATAATACGCGATTGCTCGTCAGTACATTCGACTTTCTCGACGCTGTGGTTGAAAAAAATTTTACGCCAACGAACTTTCGTGAGGCCCACATCAAAGACACAGCAGGCATCTCCTCGGCATCGACGACTTGTAAACACGTATACGGTCAGATATATATATACAATATATATATATATATATATATATACGAAAGAACGATGATTCAGATTCATTGTACACGAATGTTATGTTACGTTTGTCATCGTTAACGGGGATTGCACTCTATAATCTCTCGTTTTGTTTTATTTACTACACTTTTTATTTAACAACCCCCCCCCCCCTATCTTTTGCATTATAGATAAGAATTATATCACACAGGCATCTCTGATAAGGGGACATTGTACGTTGCGCCCATCTGTCACCTTCATGCCGCAATCAGTTTAAGTACTTCCCGTCATTGTTCACGCCGATTTTCCGCGATAATAAAAGATTTCGCCTGATCGAGTTCATTCACCCCTCGAATATTCCATTAAAAAAAAAAAAAAAAAAAAAAAAATGGAAATGCAAATATTCCGCCGACGAATTATAGAACGTGAAAAAAATTATACGGATGTATGTTTTGGTATGATCAATGTTATTTCATAATCTATTGCGAATTCTAGAATGATTTTTACGAATTTAACGATTTTTAATTAAAAGGGTGAAATTAGTTCTGTATATTATTTGTTGATTCAGTTGTCAAAATGCGCATCGTGAATATTACCGTTGATATAACTGCGAAAATATGACATCCTTTGTATAAAATTAACTCCGTGAATTCGACTGTGTAACAGTGTGTACTTGTATTTTCTTCTTCCGGAATATTATTTATACGATTACATTCTTGTCTCATTCTGTAATTGTTCGAATAACATCGTTATACTAATATTTAGAAAATAATTTGAAGGGCATCAGTGAAAGGCAGGAAGTCTGAAATAAAATACCCTGACATATATGAATTATGAATATATTTTTACATATGTAGATTAAAAATACATGATACATGTCCCTTTCGTCTCTTCTCGCATTGACATACGATTTTTCCTAACAATCGTTAAATTCTCAATCCAATAATGATAACACGTCACTTGAACATTTGTTCTACAAATATATAAGCCGTGTATGCCAACGCTATATATAATATCGTATCAAAGAATTTACAATACGGCTCGCTGATACTCTCGCTACTTTTGGCAGGACATTTACAGCATTTTTCAATTGTTATACCAATATCATCCGCATTTGCATTGTATCATTGTACATTTGCGAAGGAATGTTTAGCCAATAAAATTTGCAATGTGTATACAAAGATTGGAATAAAATATAGATACCAGTAAAATTAGACAAACCTCTGTGCTATCTAAAAATAAAGCGTGATACGCCCTATTAAATACAGATACTACCACGTGTGTAAAAATGTGTCTATATCATGATACAGATATAGAATTAAATATTCCTTAGCATCGAAAAGTACAATAATATATTTATTAGAATTGTTTTAGGAAAGAAACGCGTTTAGAACCGTTGTTATTACCATCCTAACTTAGGGAAGAATCTGGAGCTGAAGAATGAGGAACTCTGCGACATCTTGAAACACCTCTTCCGGTGTCTTCATAGAATTAACTTTGTAAAGTAATCCCTGTCGCTCATACATTTCTATTATCGGTAATGTGTTTTTCAGGTAAGTCAGATGACGTAAAGCCAAGGATTGCTCATTGTCGTCGCTGCGACCGCTACCACTGGCACCACGATTCAGACAACGTTGAGTGCAGACTTCCTGACTGCATTCGCAGAATATTACGCCTTTCAGTATAACTTGGTCAGCCATCATCTGTGAATACATAGAAACATATCTAAGTGTAATAATATAAAAAATAAATGAATAAAATATAGAAAAATGCACGATATATGAAATCAAGAAGCGTGCGTTGCGCTAAAATTTAGTTTTAAGGAAGCTTAATTTTGACATGATTATTTTAAAAATTCCAAATGATAAAGTTATACAAAACTGTGACACGATATATATGGAGATAAATTAATAAACCAGACTTATAAACCATTCCAAATTATCTGCATAAATGAATGATTTTCATATCATTGTTCATCTCCATTTAATAATCTCCATCTATTAAGCTATCCTACAGTAAAAATACAACGTCACTCTATCTATCAGTTACCCGGTTGTTGTATAACTACAGAGATGATAAGATATGAATATCCACAATTGCAATAACAAAATTCTGACAAAACTTTATCGACTTCTCGCGCGCGCGCGCGCAAAATTGACATATAGATATGCAAGGTACCTGATTCCAACCGTCGAGATTATCTTGATTTCTAGGAAAGCCATCGATGAGAAACCGATTGTGGGGGTTCTCGGAAGTTTGCATGGCGCGATCGATGAGTCTGCAGGTGATCTCCACGGGGACGATCGTGCCGTTTCTGATATGCGTCTCGATGAGTTCGCCGTACAGCGACCCTGGCTTGGCGCGTTCCTCGCGCAGCAGATCACCGGCCGACAGATGAACATAACCGTAGCGCTCGACGATGTAGCGACACAGCGTGCCCTTGCCGGCACCCGGGCCGCCCAGGATGAACATCACCTCCGGCTTTTGGCTCGTCGTCACGGCGGACATCGTGCGAATACAACGTCGCGCACCCGTCGCGAGAGACCGCAGCGTATACATGCACAAAGTCGCACACGTCACGATCAATTGGACTCCCTCCACCACGTGGTAGCCGGGTTGGCGCCATTTTCAAAAGGCGCCTCGGATGCCCCGATGAGCAACGCGGCGGTTCCGCGTTAGATAATCGAGAAGCTACGTAAGGTTATCTTTTTAATTTCGAAAATAGATCAGCTACGCTTTGTTTCTTTCTTTATCTCCGATAACTGAATTTATACACATATGTGTATTCATTTCAATTTTAGGGGAAAGTTAACTTAAACGAATAAGAAATTTACAGAGACGAGAAATGTTGCATTTTTATGCAACGTTATTATTTGAAAATTAAAAGTAGCTATTTAAAAAAAAGAATAAAATTCGATGTTTTTTTTTCTCTCCAAATATTAGTATACACACACCAATGCCGTTAAAATATATCGACATCGAATGATATCGATAAATCGACTAAATAGCGTGCGAAAAGCAGACAAAAACGTTATGCAATCTTGCGTGTGTAAAACGTGGAATAGCGTAAGGATCGAATTTCAAAGAATGTCAAAATGATTAATGTATAAAGTAACAATGACTGTGGCACAATACACTATGTGATAGTAAGGACAGATATATTCTTAAGATTGTTTGTCATTATTGAATTTGCAATTTGTTGCAAGATACACAACCTCTCTCTTATGACCATGTGACAACTTTCTTTCAAAACAATATAATGAATAAAATATATATTTTTTTTTACAAATTTATTCTCATACCAAATAATTGTGACAAAGACGTGTCAAACTAATTGTCAATTTGATTGAAGATAAATTTGCATATAATCCTGAGGTTATATTTTAACCATACTTTACAATTGAAATATGATTGACCTTGCTTAGAATATATATATATGTTTATATGTATCTCTTTTTAAAATATATTGTTATAGGTGAAACATTGAACAATGCTAATTATAAAAAGATGCTACCAGCTCACTAGAGTTATTAATCTGCTGTCGCATAATACATATCCTAGCTTTACTTCATTAAACTATACACCTAGAAATCTGCTTAAGCCATGTATGGAGGTGCGTACTTTATCCATAACACATAAAAAGTACAAACATAAAGTGGATCCCAGTGTGCAAAAAATTGCTCATTCTTTGTCAAGAACAAACGCACTGACTCGTGTCAAGTTAGCGCAACAGAAAAGATGCTTGAATATTGCCGCAAAACTAGTCAATAATGCCTCACCTAAAGTACAACCATATATGAAACTTATGAGAATAGATAAACCAATAGGTAAAGTTTAATTATTCAATTTGTTAATTGATATTAACAAACATTGTGTATACTTAAATATCTATGTTCTTTCTAAATTTTCTATTAGGAAGCTGGTTACTATTTTGGCCTTGTGGCTGGAGCATTGCGATGGCAGCTCCTGTTGGTGCCTTACCAGATCTCCAAATGTTAGCACTTTTTGGTACAGGAGCGTTTATAATGCGTGGCGCGGGGTGTACCATAAATGATATGTGGGATCAGGATATCGACAAGATGGTAAAGCTCTTTGCAACAATACTCTACAACTTTCTCTCGCAAGTATTATATAGAGAAAACTTATGTTACTAGGTAGCTAGAACAAAGGATAGACCTTTGGTAAGCGGTCAGATAACGCCGAGACAATCGTTAATGTTTCTTGCCGGACAGTTGAGTCTAGGGTTACTTGTATTGTTGCAATTGAATTGGTATAGTATATTTCTCGGTGCCAGTTCGCTAGGTATTAAATAATATTCTAAAGAATCTATAAATGATATAAAATTAACATAATTTATAATATATCTTGCACCCTCTTTTCATTTTTTTTCTTTTTTTTTTCCAGGTTTAGTAATAATTTATCCTCTCATGAAAAGAGTGACATATTGGCCGCAATTAATTTTGGGCATGACTTTTAATTGGGGCGCGTTATTAGGGTGGTCTGCTATACGCGGATCATGCGATTGGTCTGTCTGTTTGCCATTGTATGTAGCTGGTATTTGTTGGACTATTCTATATGATACGATATATGCTCATCAAGTGAGTAATATAAAAATATAATAAATTTTTGCGCTTAACCTTCTTACATGATTCTTTAATTTCTTTTGTATATCAGGACAGGATAGATGACATTTTGCTGGGCATTAAATCGACAGCCATAAAATTCGGGGATGATACGAAATTCTATCTATCTGGATTTGGAATGGTTATGATTACGAGTTTAATTGCCTCTGGTGTATTAACTACTCAAACTTGGCCTTACTATACTGCTGTTGGATTAATTGCAATGCATATTAGCAATCAAGTAAATGTTGTGAATTATTTGAATTATCTAAAAGTGATTTTAAAAATCAGCACTTATCAATAAAATAATTCCTCTTTTCCAGATATATACTTTGAATATTAACAATCCAACAGATTGCGCCAAGAAATTCATATCCAATCACAGAGTGGGCATGATACTATTTATTGGTATTGTATTAGGAAATTTAATGAAGAGATTATATGTAAAAGAAGAGAGCAAAGTCGGAGAAGAAACAAAACACCAAATTCTTTTACTTGATGAAATCAGGAATAGTCGAGATAATCTGTAAATAGTCAGAATTTTAGAATAACATCTTTAAATTGTGTGGAATTAGATGAAACGAAAAACATATATTAGCGAAAAGTATTTATTCATATCCATATTTAAATTCTAAGTGTTTGTTTTTATATGTTGCATTAATTTCAAATACTGAAACTTTTTGCATATTTGATATATGTATATATAACTGTACGTTTTTATATAGATTTCATCAATCATAATGTCAATATAATAATATTAATTATTTACCTTATTTTTCAACTCAGGAAACAAAAGCTAGACAAACTATTATTATTCATATTAGAAAAAATGATTGCTGTGTTAGATATAATTGTAAATATTCTACATTACGGAATAAGATCTCTTTATATGGAAATTGTGATAATATTGTACTAATGATTGCTAAATTATTGATATCTATAAAACAAGGAAAAGAAAAATCAGATAAAAAGCAAGTAAAAATATTAAATTTATAGAGAATTTATTTGTCCAGTTTTAATTATATTAAATTCTGATAATTTTCATTACTTTTTTTTATAAAGAGTTTGTATTTATCATTAAATTTTTCTCGACCAAATAATTTTTCATCCAATGTAAATTATTGCAAATGTGATCTAAATATATTCATATATTATATTTCATGTTTGTGCTATTTTCTCTTTTTCTTTAATTAGTTCAATATATTGTTCATGAGTCAATAGAGATTGTTTCAAACTCTCCAGAAATTTTAGATTTGGTAATATTATAGCCAAGTAGCCACCTTTATGTGGTAGGTTTCTGAGAAGTCTTGGATTTTCCAACAACATGTCATTAATCTCTATCAACTTTCCAATCATACAACACTTAATCATATAGGTCTGTCCGTCGGAGCATGATACGCTACAGATATTCGAATTAGTTTGCAATGGTTGTGCGCCATGTTTACCTTTACCGGAGACTTTATTCTGCGATCTGTCTAACTTATCACTGACCTTAAAACTGACCTTCGTTGCGTCTCTATCACCTTGCAGAATGACGTGACTAGGTGCTAGAGACAACATACAAATACGATTACTGTGTATTCGTATGCATATATCGTCTCCGGGCGATTGAACATTCATTTTGTAATAGGGGGTAAAATAGCGATCAGTAACAGTGGGAAAATGACCGTCGTACTCCACTTCATCTAGCATATCGGACGCATCATCATCAGGGGGAAATTTAAACCCATCATCGTTGTCAATAACTGAATCCTCGTTATCGCTTTCTTCCAGTCTTTCTTTATCTTCCTTCCGATCTTGCATTTGTTCAAAAGAGATTTCTTTTGTGTCAGAAGTATTTTCTTGAACGTCATTATTCTGCTTCTCTTTGCGTGTCTTCTTGTCGCATTCATTCTCGGACTTTAAACGTTTGATCTCTGGCTCGTGAACGTCTGATATCAAATCCATATTAAATTCCGAGTTCCAGATTTACGAATAAATCAAATCGGTGAGTGCGTCGTAGTTGACACAAGTAACGCACATATAACACACATGTACATATATAAGATTAGAAAAATAAATTCTAATCTATTGTTTCTTAATGATCGATAATTAAATTATTAATAACAAAAATATTCATGTGTTAACAATTAATTGCTATTATCTTGCTGCACGTTTTTTCTCTTTTTGTATCTGAATTCTGCACTTTCTTTCCTATGAATATCTCTCTGCAACAAACGACGAGAAATTGATTACACGTCAATTCGCTCGCGGCCAAAACCAGAAATGACTTACTTGTTCCTTTATACATTCCTTCATCTGCTTCTGGATGTGCTCGCAGTATCCTAGATACTTTCGGTACGGATGCTGCAAGCATAGAATGTTATTGATAAAGAATGTCGGACAGGTTACGGCCATCGCAAAATTTTACGATGCCCCCGAGCTATTCGTTACCTCATTCTCGCAATCCTGAAATATGCGAAATATCCAATTACAGGCTGAATTGTGCGAGGCCAACGATTTATAATTCATCTCCCTAAACTAGATCGTTCCACACGCTTGTTTCTCGTTATGTAATCGCGAGAAAGAAAGAACTGATTTATCGGTAAATCATTCGCGCACAAGAAAAAGTATACAATATTATGAATAATTATAACGTAGTCCTTCTCCGAGGTATGGACTTATATCTGCGAACAAAAATCGTAGGAAAAGTCATATCTTTAATATATAACAAATATATTTATTAGTTTACTTTATTTCGCTACTTAATATTAAATAAGATTCATGTTAGAAAATGATAATGTTCAAAATTTGAAAAAATTCTTATAAAATATGATATTGTGGGAAATGCAAATAAGAATTTTTTTTTTTTTTTAAATTCATATAAATACATACTACATATATGAATTAAAAAAAAGTTCAATAGCCAATCAGAGTAAAGAAATCTTTACTCTTTTTGTCCTGATTGGTGAATGAAACCCTTCGAAGCATCTCTAGCGTCATCCCGATCGCAGTCTATATAGGACTCTATAGAGGAAAATACTCGACTGTGATTAGTCAATTTCTTAAGGCTTGAAATCTTATTGTAAACGCCGCATAATCGAGCGCGTCGTGAAGACGCGGCCTGAGCCGGCGCGGCTTTGGTGACGTCACGTCCGATAATCGGACGGGGATGCCGCGCAATCGGCCGCGCGTCGCGCTCTCGTCGCGATTATTGTATATGCGAGAAACCCGGTCGCTTGGCGCCTTCCGCCGTCTCTCGATGCAGTGAGCGTCGGTGTACGTAAAATGGCGGACGGTGACATTGATTTGTACGCCGACGATCTCGAGCAAGATTTCGCGCAGGTAATTCGCACTTTTCTTTGAAATAGCAATAAAAGGATCGGTGGGACACGCGCCCTCTCTCTCTCTCTCTCTCTCTCTCTCTCTTTCTCTACCGAAACAATCGAAGGAAGGGAATCCGTGATCGTTGAAAAATCGCGACGCGCGCTTACGCGAGGAAGGGGAGGGTGGAGGGAAGGACTCGCTGTCGCCGCGACTGTGAGAGACACGGGACTATTAGCCGTTTCGCGAAGCTATGTGTGTCCGGCGTGTCATGATGGTCATGGGCGACCGTTGCTAACGATCGGCTCGCGTCACCGTTCTCGTCCCCGTGAACGTTGTTGTGTGTCCCGTCGAGCCGGCAAGCGACTCGCTCCGACAAGGGCGCGCGCGCGCGCGCGCGGGTGGGCGAACGAGCGAGCGAGCGGGCCATCAAGCACGCACGAGAGAGACGAGATTCGCCCTGAAGTTGTTGCCCATTCTCCTTGTTGTCGCGCATCGTTGACCGATCGCCTGTCTAGTCTAGTGCCTATCTGCTACCGTCGATTGCGCGTGCGAGCGAGCGAGCGAGAGCGCGCGCGCGTGCGTGCGTGCGTCTGTTTCTCCGTTCCCGGAGCTAAAACGCTAGCGCGAAACGCTAATACGGGTTCGCAGCAGGAATTGACCGCAAAATGGTGCTAGCGGTAAGGCGAATGTCGTGTAGTTACTCTTCTCACACATCCTCTCGTCTCTCTTCTCTTCTTCTCATCCGTGACTTATGATTTCACGCAAAATACACGCGACACGCACATACTCCGCTGCATTGCATGCGAGATTATATTTTCTTTTCTTATTATTCTTTTTATTTGATCTTTTTTTGAGAGAGGGGTGGGGAGGGGGAGAATTTTTTTCTTTCGCGAGAAAATGTCGTTGTCTAGTAATACTTTTGCAAGGCTTCTGAAATGGGTGTAATTTCGTCCAAGTTAATTTTCAATACTAGAAATATATGAGAAATCTTTTAAATCAATTTTCGATTTTCCCATATGATTTTTGAGATTACAATAGTATATCATTTTTGAGATTACAATAGTATATCATTTGTATGTGTGTATAGCTCTGAGAGAAATCTTGAATTGAATGGCGACATTTAATTCTATTATAAATATAGAATTTGAAGTCTTCTTGTTTTTTTTTTTTCCTCCCTCGTTTCTTTTAACAGTATGTTTTAGAAAAATGGTATTTATTGTATTTCAAATAAAGTAAATACATAAAATATTATTCAGAAATAAAACGCATTGCAATTGAAATTTTTATGCATTTGTCGCATCACAATCTAAACTTGACGAAATTACATTGACTTCAGCCTTTTGTGCTTTATTGTCTCTTCACAATGCAAAAAAAGTCTGTATATCTGCATATCTGTTACAGTCGAAGTGTACGATTGATTGATCAGTTGAACCACAAGGTGTGCAGGAAGTCGTAATAAGAAAATGGTACATTTAACGATTATTTACATTTTGATAATTAATTTTCATAAACTTTAATTTATATATTGAACTTTTATAGAAACGCCTTTTGAGATCATATTGTTATATTGAGCATTACTTTCAATATATAGTGTAAGTTTTTTTACCAATTTATATATACAATAGATGATTCAATAATTGTATAATTGTAGGCTGTTTCACTTTGATTCTTCTCTCGTCACTTTCATTTGCAATTATACTTGATGCTCAAATAACGAAATGAACTCAATATATATCTTATACAAATTTGATGTTTTTTTATTATTCTTTTTAAAGAAAAATGAAAATTGATATTTATTAAAATTCTCTTTGGTGAACACGATATATATAACTTTGATGGTAATTAAAAAATAGATTAGACAAGTAAAGTATAGAATATTTGTTTAGTGTTGTGTTTTTTTTTATCTGAATCTATTCTGTAGAATTATTTTGCACTTTGACTGTAACATATTTAGCACATACGTGTCTATGTGTGTGTGTGTGTGTGTGTGTGCGCGCGCGTGTACTAAATAAATAATAAAAGTCCATCATTGCACATTTGTATTTGTTGTGACTAGTCTGCTTCTCATCTAAAATGCAATGAAAATAATACTTAATATTATTGCTCAACATGACGCGTTTTCCCAAAATAAAAGAGAAAAAAAGAAACGAATTTAATGTCTTTTATTATCTCTATCATACTTCTCTTGCTACAAATTCTCTTGTTTGTATATTTGTTTCAGGACGAATTCGCCGGTGATGGTGTTGATCTCTACGATGACGTGATTGCAGCTCCGGCAGGTGGTAATGGTGGCGTTTCCTCCGGGAATGCCGGGGACGGTGGTGGTGATACCACGTCTCCGAACGAGGAAACTAATGGAAACGCTCCTTATCATCAACTTGGCAATAATATACAACCAAATCAAATTGGTAGACGCCACCAGCTATATGTTGGAAATTTGACATGGGTATATATGCATGCAAAGATTTAATTTTATATATATTTAATTATATTTAATATATATATTTAATTTTATTTATATATATATATATATTTTTTAGATATTTATTTTTTTATTACTTTTTTTCTATTACTTCTAATATAATTTTTTTACTCATAATATAAGACATAAGATAAACTATTTACAATGTATATCTCATGACAAAATAGTCTATTCATGGAATAGTGTTTCTTAAATTTTAATATAATATATTTTTTCAAGAAATATATTATATTATTTTATTTGATCATTTGATTTTGATTTATTTTCTGCAAAACTTGCTTTCTCTTTTAGTATGTATTAAAGATTTGCTTTATCAGAAAATATTTAAATTTGAATAAAATGGTTTACTTTTTATATCGACACATGTATACATATGTGTGTATTGAGATAATTTATATTAAAACTTTCTACTTTATTATATGCTATATTAATTTATGAAAATTGAGATAAAAAATCATCACATAACGAATGTACTTACTTTTAGTGGACAAGTGACCAAGATATAACAGATGCAGTTCAAAGCATTGGTGTGACTGATTTTGCGGAGGTGAAATTCTTCGAAAATCGCGCCAATGGGCAATCCAAAGGTTTCTGTGTAATATCCTTGGGCTCTGAACAAAGTATGAGAATATGTATGGAAAGACTGCCCAAGAAGGAGTTACATGGTCAGAATCCTGTAGTAACGTTTCCTACGAAGCAGGCACTGAATCAAGTGTGTATAATTGTGCATTATGATATAAATAAAAAAAGAAAACAGTCCGAAGCGTACGAAGATAGTACGTTACGATTGCTACATCGCGAATAGTAGGATTTATACACGATACTTTTTCTTTATGTCCTTATCTTCTTTATGTTTTCAGTTTGAGTCGCAGTGTAAAACGCGACCCGCTCCAGCTCCGCAACAGAGTCAGAGCCAACGTCCTCATAACCCACATCAACATCAGCCACCAATGCCATCTCATCAACAACATCCCCAACATCCTCAACATCCTCAACATTCACAACAAAATCACGGTCCTAGAATGATGATGGGTCCTCCACAAGGCGTAAGACCTCAAAGAATGCCGCCACCCGGACTGGGTCCGCCGGGACCTGGTGGACCGGGTCAGCAGGGTCCTCCGCGGATGCATGGTCCGCCGTTAGGACCAGGTCCGGGTCCACATCATCCTTTGCCAGGTCACCCTAATCAAGGTCCACCGCCTGGTTATCAACAG
Source organism: Polyergus mexicanus (assembly GCF_030449975.1). Lineage (NCBI taxonomy): Eukaryota > Metazoa > Arthropoda > Insecta > Hymenoptera > Formicidae > Polyergus > Polyergus mexicanus. Next base: position 516,694 of record NW_027223337.1, read on the forward strand.
GGACCATGGAATGGGCCGCGCCCCAACGGTCCTCCTGGACCGCCTAGAGGTCCCAGTGGACCTGGTGGCCCACCTCAACAAGGTCCACCGGGACCAGGCCCTGGTCAGCATAGACCACCAGGAATGGTACGTATCACTAGCAAATTTTTTACATTGCTCGTTAATGAACAAAATGCTCGTAATACATATTGAACTATATTCTCATATCTATTTAACATTACATTTTGCGTTATAAACGTATAAATAAATTTTTGAATTTATTTCTAGCAAAGTTTATGTGATTTGAATTTGATTTTTTGGAAATTTTGCAAATTATATGCACTAAAAAACTGTACAGCAACAAAAGTGTTATTGATACAACAAAATATAAATTTTGTTATTTTTCTTAAAGTATTAAATGGCTGTAATGAGAGAATGGAAGTACTACTTTCAAAATAGGAACATTAAAAAAAAAAAAACATTTAAACACACATTTAAAAAGCACATATAAACTTTAATTTATTGAAATGTATTTAATTGAGATGAATTATACATGGAAACTTTGGTTTTATGATAGCACTCGCGACATTAGTGATTGTTTTAGAAGTATTGTTCTGAAAATTCTTGCGATGTACATATGATGTGGAAATCCTTAACTGTGCAGAATCTGATTGTTAATATATTGGAAAATATTTTTTTAATAATTATTTTGTGATAGAATAATTATGGTTTGCATACAAGATACATTTATACAGATTATCTGCACAGTTTCGGAAAAATTGATTAATGCATGTCTGTCTATTGAAAGAATCATAGTACAGGCTTAAATATGTTTTGCACTTACATGTCTTACGTGTAAACAGAGTTGCACTAGAGATCTTTCAGAAGCCAGTTATCATATGCCACAGGTAACCGATAATGAGGTCTTTTTTCAATTCTATTTTTTTTGGTCTTGTAAAAAAAACAGATTGTTCTGTATCGTCTAGTCAATTATTTTTATTACTCGTATTTAGAGTGCTCCAATTCCAAGGATTAAATTTTTATTTGAATAACTGGCTATATTTAAAAATAAAAATAACTTAAAAAATAACAATAATTGAGCATATAATTAAGAGAAATTAATTACTTAATATTCTAAAAATAGAATAATCTCTTCAAACTATTAAATAAGATTAAATCGATTTTGTATGGTATTTTATTGATGCATTAAATGTTATTATACATAATATTTGTGATTTGCAACAGATACATATTACTATACATATAAGTATGTATAAAAGTATATTATTGTGGAAATCAGTGTAATAAAATGTTTAAAAATTGTTTTTCTAACAATACATATAATATTATATATATTATTATAATTTATATGAATAATATTTAATATATAACACTATAAAAACAATGTTAAATTTTTAAGAGAATATTGAGATGTGTTTTTTGTTGTTATATTTTTTAGTATTAATAATCATATATAATAATTTATGTAAACACTTCACAGAATATCCATTTTACAAAGTATGCTATATATAATGTGGATTTGTCTCCTTACACACAAATAATTTTTAATTATAGAATTATTTATTAATTTGTTTCCCTCAAATAAGCTTGTCAATGTGATTGTTTAATTATGATAGAGTGAAATAGAATCTTTATCTGTCTTTATCCAGCAATTTCATGGTGGTCCGCCTGGACCGCCGGGCCAAGGACCTCCTCGCGGTCCACCTGGACACCCTGGTGGACCTCCAGGAGACCCAAGAGGAGCTCAACCTCGTCCTGAATGGAATAGACCGCCAGGTTCGTGCGCAGATCGTCTTTTGTTTTATATTCTCGTGAAAGACTTGGTTTTTACCTCTGTGAAAAATCTCGTTTTCATCTCGAAATCTTTAAGATTTATTGCTCCTTTGAAACATCTTGAATGCCTTTGTATTACTTTCTCAATTTGCATGATTGAATAAACGGTGAATGAAAAAAGCAACGAAGAACATATGATGGAAATTTGTGAAATCGGAATCGCACAATCAAAGTAGTGGTAGTACATTACTATGTCATCTTCAATCTGCTGAGAGAGCATATTAGTATTACTGATAAGACTGTTCGATATGTGCATAGGAATGCATCATGGGCCTCAGGGACCACCAGGTTTCCCTCAACATCAACATATGCAAGGGCCGCAGCCTGGCCAAGGTCCACCACAGAGAGGACCTCCTCCAGGTTCTATGGGTGGTGAGAGACTTAGAATGCTCGTTCGGTGTTATGAATTTTATTAGTCAATTGTTTAACTATTCTATATATACAAGATGCATGATATTGAGGGAAATTGATCTGGCAGAAGCATTGAGATGCAAGATGTTTCAAAGGATCATTTCATAAATTAAAATATACGAAAGACGTACTATTATTTATCGAATTTACCGATTTCTAAAGTATCATTAATAATCATCGTAGTAATTATATATTGCACCATATCTATAATTCATATATATATCCATAAATGAATTTTGCCCTACGCACTTCTACATGATCAAAAACTTGAAAATATATATAATAGAAAAAAAGGATTTAAAAAATGACAGAATAAAATTCGAGATTATAAAATAGAAATGTAATTTCCTTCTAAGAAATGTCTCACAACGCATTTATAAGTTATGTTTGATAAAATTAAGTAAAACGCTTCAAAATATGAACAAAAGCGAGATTGGCGAACTTAAAAATATTTTAAGTCGAAATTAATATTAATCATGTACATGTTAGGTCCGGGAGGCCCGCCTCCAGGACATGGTGGACCGCCGCAGGGACCTCCTCAAGGACCGCCAGGTGGTCCGGCACCTCATGTCAATCCGGCATTCTTCCCTCAAGGACCACCTCATCAGCATCCCGGCCAACATCCACCAGGACCTCCCGGTCCACCTCATGGTCCACCTCATGGTCCACCTCACGGTCCTCCTCATGGTCCTCCTCATGGTCCCCCTCACGGACAACCACATGGACCGCCGCATGTACCGCCACATGGTTATGGACCACCGAGTGCACAAGTATTATTTCGTTATCTTATTTAAATATTCAAAGGGATAATGGATAACTTTCTTTTCTATCGTGTCTGTATTAAATTTCAACACATGCTACTACTTTATATAATTTCTTTGCAAAATAATTTATTCATATCACACTAAATTAAAAAAAAAAAAATACATTTAACTAATCACACTTGTTACAGTTTTACTTGTTATAGTATTAAGAGAACATGGGCACATCGCTGATTGCTCGTTTCGAATTATGATTAAATGATACAATATATTGTATTTGCCAGTGTATAGTGATTTATCCAAGTATATTCAATTTGTATACGTTATTATACATTAATCCATAAAAATTTGGCATCTTACAAGAATGAAATAGTTCTGCGTATTTTCTATTTATCATAAAATTTCTACAAAAGATATTTCAGTACAATTCTCTATATCGTTTCAGGCACCTTACGGAGCACCTGGACCTGATCATCGTCCGGAAGGTCCGCCTCCGCTCACGGAACAAGAATTCGAGGAGATAATGGGCCGCAATCGCACAGTATCCTCATCCGCGATTGCCCGAGCGGTATCCGATGCTGCGGCAGGCGAATACGCAAGTGCCATAGAGACCCTGGTCACCGCTATATCGTTGATCAAACAATCAAAGGTAGCCGCCGATGACAGATGCAAGATTCTGATCAGTTCCCTCCAAGACACTTTACGTGGCGTTGAAACTAAGAGCTACGGATCTGGACGTAGAGGTGAGCGCCTAGTATATTATGCTTCTTTCTGATCAATATGATTTTTTAAAAAATTGTCAAGATTAGGATATAAATATAAATATAAATCCATATAAATTCGTTTGCCGTTAAATGGCAAACGTAATATATGTTAAGATGAATAAAATCTTTTAACTTTCTCCTAAAAATAGAATTACAAAAATCTTTAAGTTTCTTTTTTTTTTTTTTCTCCGTCAATGTATTACTTTAGCTTTGTCTTAAAACTATATGACTGTCATTTAGTCATATCCATTTCACGGATAACGAATTTTCTTGTAGAACGTTCACGTTCGCGTGACAGAGAGCGTAGTCATAGAAGACGACGCGAACGATCCAGAAGCCGGGATCGAGAGTATCGTGAACGTAGCAGAGACCGAGACCGGGAGCGCGATCGAGAGCGTGATCGTGAGAGAGAAAGAGACCGCGATAGGGACAGAGAGCGTTATTACAGCGAACCATATCCGAGAGAACGATCACGCAGCAGAGAAAGAGAGCGCGAACGGGAGAGAGATCGTGAATATAGAGAGAGAAGCAGAGAAGAAAGGTAAGCCAAATAATCACCAAATTACTCTCTTAATTGCACCTTTCGGCTTTAGTGAGTGTCCATTGCGTGAAAGGACAAATCTTGTTGAGGAAAAATTTTTGAGAACTTTAATAGTTCAAATAAATAAACCTCACTGACGCTAATAAAGTATTATGTATTCCGTGAGAAATATGTCATTCACAGAAATATATAAAGCATGCTACTATGCAGATTGTGTACGGTGACAGAGGATTAACTAAATTTCTTCGTTCCGATATATTTTTCTTTGCACATTGGAATTTACTTATGCCGAATTAATAACTTTCCTTTACGCTGTTTATCGAAGAAGTCAATGCGGAACTTTCAAATTATGCGTTTATTCCATGAGTAAGAATTAAAAAGCATGAAAGAATTTCGGTATTATTTTCGACGCAAATATGTAATATTCTAAAAGGAAAACAAAATAGCAGAGGAGAGAATATCAGTAAGCCAGAAAAACGAGCAAATACACAAGTATGATGACTTACTTATCGATAAATTTGATATATCGCAAGAGTAGCGCATTTTTTTATTACCTTAACTGCAAAATTGTCTATTCGTTTTAGATTTTATATATCTCGAATTATTGCACAATAGGCACGAAAAAAAGAAAGTTAATGCTGCATTTGTCTTACGCATCGTAACGTAATGCAACACGATGCTTTTTTAATAGTATAGCTGCAATTATTAAATCATTATAAGCAAAATTGTTATTATTGTAAAATCATGTTGGAGGCTATATCATAATTTTTCTCTGATAGTATATTCTGCCGACTGATCTTTTTCAAGTATAATTATGTAATCGAGCATTTTTTTAAATCATCCATCAATGTGTATAAGTTCGCACTGTATATTCCATTTTTTTTATATAATAGTTCCTAAATATCGACATTAGATAATGTATTAGGTAATAAAAATTAGGTAACAAATATTTTGAACTAATTATGTGTGTATCCGTGTAAACAATAGATTATGCGGCATCATTGTTCGTTTGTTATTACTAAATAGGCAACGAGATATGCGACGACATAAACGATTCACAAATTGTATTTATTGTGTTAACGAAAGAGTAAATTGATTAATTATTAAAAAGAAATATTATTATTATTTTTCATATTTATTTTAATATAAATGTTATTTTATTATATATTATTTTTTATGATATAGAGCAGAGTATCTTTATATACAATATCATATTTTTTCAAGTATACTCGCGGGCATGAATTCAACATAATAAAATTCATATAACGATTTAAAAAATATTGGACGGTGTAACAAGACATTACATTAATATAAACAAGTTAGAAAACGATTTATGTATCTTTTCAATTTATTCGTACCGGCACGAATTTAAATTATATACAAAAAATTGTATTATCTTTTCGGTTTTCTCATGTATATAAATTAAACTGTGACTTTTCATGAGAAATCATGGGAAAAATCAGGTACCCATGATGGCAATGTAAAATTTGGTTACATACATCTATTTATAATTATTTTAGTTATTTATCACTATTTTTAAGATTTACAAATATACATATATTGCGTATATATACATAATTTTTCACACAATATCTCGCTATATTTTATAAGTATTACCCAATGGATAGAGCGACGAAAAATCCCTTGATTATTGAATAAAATATAATTTACAAGCATAAACATATATAATGGGTAATAACGACACATACACACACATATGCACAAGGTGTCTCAAAACATCCTTGACAACGCTCGTGAGCAGATAGAGTACAGTAAACTGAACAGAAAAGTATCATTTTTTTCTATAACGCTTAATAAAGTAGTTATTATTGAGTAAAATCTGGCCAATCCGTACCGACCTTTAGCCGCGCGCCTGATAGCGTGCATGAGCATTCCGTGGCTACGGCGACGCACACTACCAGGCAGGCGGTTCACCGACATGCGTCCGGCGAAAAATCGGCGCTGATTAGCCAGACTTTACTCAATAATAACTCCTTTATTAAGTGTTATAGAAAAAAATGGATCTTTTCTGTTCACTTTATTGTGCTCTATCTGCTCACGAGGGTTGTCAAGGGTGCTTTGGGACATCCTGTATATATATATGTGTGTGTGTGTGTGTGTGTATATATATATATAGATTTTATGTACATACATATATAAAATCTATAAATATCAATGGCAAATATTTCTAGTTCGCGGTTTACGCTCTTATGCTGTACTGAAACTTTTTTAGTATCATAATGAGGAACATGGAACCCTGTAATCATGTACGCGAAATACTGATCAAAATTATTGGAAAAATTAAAAAGCAAATTAAAATATATTTCAATGTGTTACTCAATTCGCTCAATATACTTTTTATTGCATACTATTCTGTTTATCATTTTTCTTTAGTATATGGTACCAGGGTTGATGTTAAATCAATATCTCGCCCTGAATCATCATTCTTAACTCATTGATCGCTGATATTTATATCGGTATTTACTAAAATTTAAACATATATATATTAGATCTTTGTTTTATAAATTGCCGTATTCGATCGCGATTGTGTGTACGATACAATTTACATTTTTTTTGTATTTCTACGAATGATTATTATGTAATTGTAAAAAAACCTTGTCTCGCACAAAGGTATCTCTCTCGTTGATATCGAAATAGCGACGATTTGAACTATAATCTCTCTTAGTATAATCTTTGCTTTTAATGAAATGTAGCTGAAATGTAAGCCTGATTATAATGCTATCATCATAACAAAATATCCATTTTTCATTAGTACAACGCGTCAATCAGCCAGGCCAAGAGTAAAAGAAGAACCGCCAGAGACGGCACCCGTCTCGTCTTCCAAGACATCTAGGTAATTAACTTTTTTTCATTACAGTGAATGCATGTAGACTTAAACGCTAAGTTTAACGACCAAATAATGAAAATAGAAAATAAATGCTAATTTTAATGACCAAATAATGAAAATAGGAAATGTCTTATGCACTTAGTGCGTCGTAGACAAAAAAAATCCATGTCCTTCCTTTCATCTTTCATTTTGCCCATCGAGGCATTAAGAAAAAAATGCACGTAAAATAGTGAAGTAAGAAGGAAACTGAGAAAAATAACGCGATTAAGATAAATAAACGAAATGATCGAAGATCGTTCTTCGATTAATACTAAATATTTTATTGCTACTAGCTTGTAGGAAGAAATATATAGGGAAAAATATATTTTTTGTAGAAATATTTATTATGTTTCTGTTGTAAAAATTATGTAGTTACAGATCTGTTATCGCGTAGTAATGTTTTTAAATTTGTCGTTTTGTTTGTGATTATGCGTTTTTGTACACGAGAGATATATCGAGTAGAGCAGAGTCCATTAAAGAAGGCAAGGTGAGAAAGACAAAAGCAGCGGAATATATATTCGATGTTTCTTTGTATTTAGGCATAACATGAGAGATTAATGTTCATGGTAAAATGGACACGCTAGATATAATAAAGTATACAAAGCAGCATTAAAATAAGATAATTGGCTGACGTGACTTGTGTAGGTATTATGACGATCGCTACAGAGAGCGTGAGCGAGAGAGAGATCGAGAACGTGAATCAAGCCGAAGACCATCCGAGCGGGAACGGGAACCAGAACGAGAACGTGAACGGGAACGGGAGCGGGATCGTCGAGACGAACGGGGAGACTCCTCGCATCGCTCAAGACACTAAAAAAAAGAAAAAGAGAGAAAAAATACAAGCATCGAAGAGATGACACAAGCAAGGTGTGCTAATACAACAGAATTGAAGAATCTATTTGATAAAACATTATGGATGGAACAATATACACATATACACATGCATACACACATTACGATCCTCTTAATCTTTGAAGTAAAAATATATTATGTCGCTAATAATGTTGACATAAACATACGTGACACCCAAAGATTGTTGACAAGACGCGACGATATCAAAAGATATTGTAGGATAACGATTAAAAAATGGGTACTTTCAAGATTTGCTTTAACGAATCGCTCTTAGATTAGTCTGAGGTTTTAGCATAACTCTACATAGAATTCTGTACGTTCTTCTCTTCTTTTAAAATAGTCAAACTCGTGCTCACCATAAAATTATCGTGAAATCTCTCAATTGATCGCAGAGTTACTTTTATCTTGCATACATATATCTAATATGGTATAGTGCACTCTCTCTATATGTACACGTATATCTATATGTAATTGTATTATGATTAAGAAAATATTCATATTTAGTCCGAAAATAGATTTGTAAAATGAATGGCTATCGCGTACGATATTCCGAAAGAAGGTAAGAAGGAAAGAAAAAATGAAATATATTCTGATGCAAGATCGCACAAGATTACGATTTACAGTGGCAAGAGGAAAAAAGATGGGAAGCAAGATGTACGAAGAGAGCAAGAGTATTTTTGAAAAAACTGAGGGAAGAAAGAAGACATCTTACGCGAGAAACCTTCTTCAATCTTCTTCAGCACGGACGAGATTCAAGATTGTATCTGAACATATATATATATATACATATATATATATATATATAATACATATATATAATACATATATACGCTTTCAAAAAATATAAATGCCAAACATGTCTTTACTTTATTCATCTTGTACACACAAAATCCTGATGACATGAAAAAAAAAGATCGAAAAGTATATTTTTATTTCTACGGTTTTACGAAGCTCCCGAGCTCTTATTGGCCGAGAGTTTTTCGAAAAGCTGAATCATTATATATATAAATATGTATTAATTCTCTGATGCGTGTGATCGGCCTATATAATTTGCAAGATCTTTTATTCAGTATTAAAAAAAAAGCTGTACACTCATCTGAGAATTTATAATAAAAAAGAAAACCATCTTCGGCACAAGTGAAATAAATCTTTAGTAATTATATATGATCTGCTTTTCGAAAATTACAAGTTGGAATATGCTTTATAATAAGAAATTAGAAATAAATGCGCTAAAATATCATGCTTCTAAGAATGGACTGTACAAATTGTTATCTCGTAGTATTATGTAAAAATCTCTCATGTATTATGTAAAAATTTATAATATGCATCTCTCACATACAGTTACATATTAATAATAATATTAAAAATTCATACAAATTTCATAGAGAATATTTGGAAAATTATCTCACGAGGCATTATATATAACGCAATTATTCCTATGTAAAATCAACAATCTCTCTTGACTTTTTATGTTATGAGCTGTAAGACTAAGTTAAAAGATGCATGAAGCTTTGGTTATAATCACATATACTTTCATGCAATATTCAAAATACATATACATATGTATACATATGTATATATAATCAATGATTATTATATATCATTGATATTAATGACTATGCAAATAGCATTAAGAAAATCAAAATTATTTGGTATATGAAATAGTCAAATTGTTCACTTAAAATTGTGTAAGTCGGCGATGTGTGTATCACATAAGATATTGACATATCGAACGCGATTACATTATATATATTTCACTCTATTATAAATTAGTGGAATTAACAATTTGACTATAAACATAAGTTTATTGAGTTAAGTCTGTCTAATAATATATTAATCAATTTTGCATAACAGAGTCATCAATCATTTGAAAGAGAAAAATTAAGATTCTTTGCAAAATGACTTTGAAATGCAAATTGTTAATATTCTTTCTATGTTCAAATACTGTACACATTCCATTTTTAAGAATGAAATATTAAATATTCATCTTTTTTACAAATCTATAGGTAGACTTAAGCTTCGAATAAAATTCTGTTGGATTAACAAATAATTCCAAAGTGCTTGTAAATTCTACGAAAAGTAAGAGAGAGCAGAAGAACACAAACGAAAATTTTTGATAAAGTTTATCTTTTATACGTAATTTAACAATTAAATATTTTTGTAGGATACATGTGATTTTTCTTATCTATGTAAATTGAAGTTAACACTTTTTGAATAGTATCCTTTTAGTTTTTATGCTCAACTAGTCTTTAGTAATTTTGTAATTTTATAATTTTCCAGAAGGATAAAATTATTTATCTCTTTTCAGGAATGGGAGAAGTGAATTTTAAGAGATATACGCGTTAAATAAGACCATATTTTCTACAGCAAAAAGTCGCATGTGCAAATGTATTTCTGACTTCTATGTTACAAATTACAAAAATTGTAAATTACTTTATCATGTAATCTGGATAATCAGAACTCTGATGGAATTCTATATTAATTGATATGTGGCTAAAGATGATATAATATGTTTTTAACATTATGATTTACCACCCATTAGCGCTTGAGAAAAAAGGTTCTTTCCTTTAAAATTATTTTTGCATGAATTACACATCCAATATATTTTTATTTTATTTATGTCGAAGAATCCGACGCACATACATGAGGAATGAATCTTTAAAATGTTATAATATAATTAATGTATTCTTAAGTTTTACAATGCATTGATTGCATTTTTAAGCTCGAGATTTTTTTTAATATCTACTATCACAAAATTAAAGAAACTGCTCGAGATAAATTGCACATTCAATATCATTTGAATGTTGCAAAAATCCATTGTAAAATCTTTCTCGAATTTACGAAAAAATTTGTGATTAGTTGCGCATCAAATCTTAACACGTATTTATTAAGTACCGTAAAAATTTTTTAACTGAAGATTGATCGTGCTACATAAAGCGCGATCGTATATAATTCTATTCATATATTTGATATTGTTATATATGCGATAATATTTGGCATCCTATTTAAATGCCATTAAAGTAGAACACATTGCTACATTTTTAGTTGATTTATCCGAGAATGGCTACTAGTTATTCTACTCTGATATTGAATTTAGAAGTGCGATGATTTTTCAATGGAATTTTTGTACATTTAAATTTACAAGTGAGAAAGAGAGAAACACGTAACGTTTACTAAGATAAATACGGGAAGCTGTTCTCATACGCAGTATTATTGCAAATTTTGACGATTTTTTAACGATACATTATTGCTCCGCAAAAAAGGCATCACATAATTATAAAATGTGATGTAAATGTTTTACAAATATCTTTTGAGAAACCGCGCACAATATATATCAATATTAGAATCGTACGTTATGCTGCCATAAAATAGTTCCATACTAGTCTGAATTATAATAATTATATTGGTAGCTTTATTAATTTAGAATCCTAATGTTGATATTTTGTGCGTGATTTCGTGTACGATCGCACGAATTCAATCGTCTGCATATTTTATTTCTATGCATATTTATCAGTTTTTATTCTCTAGAAACTTTGTTTGTGTATATGTGCTAAATGCACATTATACGGTCACGCCTCAAGAGAGGTGTTCAACCAACTCGCAGATTAGAAACCGCAACCATTTCGCCGAAGTATTATAAGTCATGATTGCGATTATTTGTCATACCTTTGATTTCACGTAACATTTTATTTGCGTAATAGTAGTCGCTCTCATTTGAGAGAAAGAGAGAGAGAGAGAAAGAGAATAAGGTTGCTTGGGAGAGATATGTATATGGACGTAATAATGGGTAAGTGGAACACAGAGAAGCAGTTCTATATTTATAGTTATATTTAATTTTAAGCGTATTATTTTGTGCGTACACAAAATATGAACAGACATGCACTTTTTTCGTAAAAAAAAAAAAAAAATAGACTTCTATTTAATGTCTCTTTCATGATAATCTCTAAAAAGAAAGAAAGAAACGATACGTATATTTATTTGTAAACGATTTAATGTACAATTGCAACTCTCGATTATTTTGCAAATTATATTAACACGTTGTCTACTATGTATGTGTATTGTTAAAATTTTAACGATTGCGCACAACAATATCTTTTCATTTTCTTCGTAATTCGTCATATACACAACAAATTGTTGAAATAATATTTGGCAATTATTGAAATCAACAAAACAACTGCACAGCAGAGAAAGCAACGTGTTAAGATCATCTTACAAACTGCTTCCTCTTTATATAATTCGCGATCTTGTTATAACTATTTATTGGCAAAATGATTATGTCGAGAGAAAAATCAATTGATATAAATCATTGATGTGTCAATGATATATCTGTCAACGTCTACATTTTCTCTATTGTCACTATTCAAAGCACAGTATTTTATTTTATGAAAAATCTAATTGGTGTAATTAGTGCTCGATTTAATGGCAATTGATGATATTTATAAAATATTAAAAATGTTAAATATTGCTCGATGTTGATTCTCAGCAAGTATATGGAAGCATATAGAACTAACAGTTAACATTTCGAAAAGAATCTTTCTGCTTCCAAATTGTATTGTAAAATTTCTGAAAAAATTGGAGATATCTCGATAATATTTTGCGATTTATTGTAATCAATTATATCTCTTATTTCTCTCCATAATATTATACAAAAATAGACACGCGCAATTTAATGCAAATTTCGCGTAAGTTACGATACTTTCATAATATCCATTGAAAGAAGATGAAATATTTATTTGTTTACGATTCAGCATGTAATCGATATTTTACTCAAGAACTCGTAAAATTGAGATTATATATTGCTTCAATTGAAGCTTATATCTAAGGATGAATTACTAGAGAGGATACATATAAGCCAAAAATATTTTATCAATATTTATGTCTGCAATAACGTTTTACTGCTTTTTTACAAGTATATACAAAATGATTTTATAGACGGAGTGTATGTATAAAGTTGAACTATATAAAAGAAGAACACTTTTCTAGTCATACTGTGATAGAAAGTCACAGGAAATATTTATGCATATTATTGCAATTTGAACTGTGATACCGATATATAAGAAATAATCTCGTTAGTAAATATTTTTTTCTCCCAAGTTAATAATTTTATATATATATTAAAAATATAACTCCATATATAAAATATATCTAAAAATAATAATGTGTCCGGTGCTATTGCATTAGGATACATGATATGTTTATAGAAATAGCGATGAAAGTATCGTCCAGATGTGTAATTTTTTATACGAAATTTATTTCATATAAGGATACATACGTATGTCGATATTTAATCATTTATCTTAAAATCTAATTAATTACGAACGATTAAGATTTTAAGCTTTTGCTTCTCTAAAGAATAATATACTTTGCAAAACCAAAGTATTGAGCACGACAAATTAATTGCCAACTTTTCATATGTATAATAGATCAATATACGAAATTTACACGTTATATGCGTGTAATTATAATAAATATTTCAATAACGTCGCGAATAAGGTAAGTGATAAGACAAATAATGTAATATTAATGTAAATGTATATAGATGTACACATTTGTCCTTTCCTTAATTTCTCGCAAAAGTTTCATAAGCGGCGTCAGGAATCACGCGAGGAAATTTTATTTCATATGCTATACACATATACATATCTGACAACTCTCTGTACATGAGAAGCTACAATCAATCATTAATTGTAATTAATAGCATTATCTTATTGCAATTAAAAAAAAAAAATTAATAACGAATACTTAAGATCCGGTGATTTTAAAAGATATGCGCACTATCAAGGTAATACAATAGTATTTGTATCATAGCGATTTTGTTCTTATAATTAATTTAAGAGACTCAATTGTGAAAACTCGTTTGTTCAATTTCCAACTGTGATAATTGAATGTACTAAGATAATAAATCCAAGTATATGTTTACGAAAGAAAGAGAACTTTAATAAATATATAAGCGATAAATAATAAATTCAAGAATATATATATATATATATGAAGAGAAATTTAATTTAAGGGACATGTATACAATGTGTGTGTAACTTTTTTTTATTTGACTCGTATTTACAATATTTGCTAATGAAGATTACATCTAGTGAGCTTTCTCTCTATCATACAATTTACATGGTAGGCGTGACCGCAACGAAAGATCACGATTCCGTTATTACCTAATAAAATCGGCGTCTGTAAAGATAATGTGCAACACGGGCATGTCGATGATTTAGCCTGATGACGCATACCCCAATGATGAGCGCCCGTTCCGAATATGTTTTTATTTATCGGTCGCCTTAAATCTTTCTCGAGGGATTTCGCCAGTTGATCGCGCACCTGCGGCAATGAAAATTTATTATTTCTTGATCACATTCTCCCGTGAGTTCCTTAAGCTGCTTAAATATAATACAAAGTGTATCACATAACTTTGACTATTAATTATTTACTATTGTGTTTAATTCTTGTAATTTAATTTTTTTTTTTCATTTAGAATTATTTAATTTAAAAAATCCACAGAATCATCTGTGGAAAATAAAATGTCACATTTTTATTAATACCTTTTTTAAAATTTCTAAGGGAAGATAATCAGGATGAAATTCAGATCGAATTATGTGGTTCACTCTGTACATCCAGATCATACAAAAGTTTACAAGATGTTTAAACTTTCAGAGATGATTTCTCAAGATAATTCTTAGATGTCTTTTAGATTTTCATTTTTTCGTCTAGATTTTATTATTTTTGTGGTAGATATAGATCAATAAGATTTACCTGTGGCGAGCACATTGTACCGAATTCCGATGATAATTGATCAGTTTTATTGAAATCGATCGACTTCTTCAGACCACGGTGATGCAGTATTTTTGTAAATACGATAGATTGGAATATACTATAATAAAACATTATAATATTAATATTTATTGTTTAGCTAAAATTAATTTACATTTTTTATATGTACAGGGTACTTTTGACCATAAGCGCATATTATTCCAATTAAATATTTAAAGCAACGTTAAAATGATTTAAGTCATATATTCGCCTTATATATGTAAAATCTATTTTGAAGTCTTTGTTTTATTTATGTATATTGCATATTACATTTACACTTTTTAAAAAAATTACAATTAGATCAAAAACACTCTGTGAAAAATTTTACGTATTATTGCGTATTATATTTTTTTACACAACAGGTAAACAAAAAAGTAATAGTCTTATTAAATCAAATATGTTGATGATAAACAAGAGTTCCATTAGTAATAAAAAAAAATTATATTTATCTGGAGATTAAAAATGGCACACTCATTAACATTTATCGACATTTCACATATATACATATAATACGCAAAATGTTTGTTATTCTTTTCTAATTACTAATAAAAAAAAATTGAGAGATACTGATATTAGGATCAGATTACTTTTTGATCACATCCTGCTAATAATAGAGACAAATATAGTGTTTAGAGATTGTTATTACCTTCTGTCGAAATTAACATTCGGCATCATGTTTTCTAGCTTAATCAGGAATGCCGTGGCCTCGTCTGGTCCCTCTCTCTTCATAATTTCCCCGGCGATACCGCTCCAATCTATAAGTATATTGTAATCAGGTTTCTTAGTCAAGGGCATTGCGCAAAACAGGCAAGTGCCTTCCTCGATCTCGCTCAGGCACATGCTGATGCAATTCCACTGTTGCTCATTCAATGCCGGCAAAAGGAATGACAGCACAACTTTGTCTCTTGTCTGAAGGCACTGTCTTAATACGTCGTCTAACGTATTATGTCGCTCGATGCGGACGGCCAGATATTCGCGCCACATGTAAGGTACTTGGTCGCAGATATTGCTACATTCTTTCGGCAAATCAATGTCCGCGTATCTCTTGATTAAGGATTCGCCGATCGCCAGAAATTTCGGCTCTACTGTCTTATCCATCGGATAGGGATAACCGCAATTACATCTGGCGTAGGCTGGTGAATTAATCTGAATGAAGGCCCGTACGAATTGTCGTATGATTAAATCGTTACTGATGGAATCGAGCAACTGAACGGAAGCGTTTTCCAAGAACGTATTATAATAGTGCAATTCGGCGGCGCGAGTAATTTCATAAATGAAACTCTGAAGTCCAGGCAAGTTTTTATAGGATTCCTTAATAGTTCTCATTAACTTGTCCGTTTCTGAAATGATCTCCTCGATTTCTTTTTCCGACATGCTAGGTCTGACGCTGTTTGCCAGATCGTAGATCGGCTGCAAATCGGATTGCACCCTGTGCATTACATTTTGTTGCAGATCAAGATCTTCGCGATTATCGTCTTTGACGTTTCCCAATGCTTCGTCTAAATCGAGTACATCCACTGAAGTCGTTTCAAGTGTATCTTCTCGTGCAAGATTTCTGTCTCGATCCTTCCCGGATATTATTTGCATATCGGATGAATCTTCGCTGGAGGTTTCGGGAGACTGCAGTGCGGACATTGTTTCGCAGCCATACATTCTTCTATTCGTGAACCCGTCGTTCTCAGAATGCACGACTACGATTCCAGAGTCCAATTTAGATAGTTTATTTTTACTACCGGCTTGCAAAAACGTTATCAACGGCCGCAGCAACACTAGCGCTTCCTCGTCCCGCGATACTCGTGGCAGATCTTCCACTTCAAATAGCTCGATGATTTCCTTAGTATCAATGGCTTTTAATAATAGCGATTTATATACAAAGCACACGTTTAAACACGCGCTATATCGCTCGTGACGATGCAGCCGCAATATTAGGCTATCGAGCGATGATAACGCTAAACAATGAAACTCGTTATCACAGGTCATCAGGTAGATTTGATCGTCTACGACCGCGGTCATGACGATGTTTGTGTACTCGTTGTTCCACAGTATCACGGTCGCGCTGATGGGATCAATAATATACACACCGCTATTTGTGTAGGAAAATAAATATTTGCGCGCAATTACGAGCAAATGCGAGAAGTTGATGGATTGCGGCGGCCACTCGCACTCTGTCCCTTCCTTCTGACTAGATTCTAGAGTACCATTTGATTGAAATATTGCTATTGGAGGAATGGCCAGAGCATCTTTGAATTGATGTGTTTTCGCGACGATTCCATCAGCCGATACTTCCCATAATCTCGAGCTAGGTCGAGCACAAAAGATCTTCGCATGATTCTCCTCGCCTAGGATGTTGCTATCGTTATTGGAGATCAAGTTGAACGCGCCACGCGTATTATTGAGGTTCCTCTCTTCCTTTTGCAGGTTCAAGGCGGTGTTCTCGTGCACCTTGTAAAAGCACGCGCCGAACTCGCCATTTCGCGGCTTGTTGCCAATCTGTTTATATTGCTCTTGAACTGTGTCGCAGATGTAACATCGCGTCAATGTAGAGACTAAGAGCAGAGGCGAGAAGAAGTTCAACTGCACAATGCTAGAATCCAAGTTCATCAGTGTGCAGGATGGCGTTTGAAACATACCATTGACCTGACAATTATTTAAAAAAAGAAACAATATATAATGTATTAATTGATATTAATATATATAAAAAATTTCAATTATATATATTTGCATTTTAATTTTATTATTTTAATACATAAAAATATTTAATTTTAATTTTATTTTAATACATAAAAATTAAATACATGCTACGACAATAATACATGTTATATCACATATTGTAAATACATATTATATATTGTATGCCCTGAATATAATTTTATTATATATTAAATTATATTAAATTAAATTATATACATTGAAATATAACCTTTTAATATACTTGATTTATTATGGAGGATTATAAACTTACCCTAAATATAGATAATACCATGACGGAAACTCTGCCAGCTGTATCTCCTACATATATATCGGTACTATTATTATTCCAACAGAGACAAGTAATTTGTTCGTACATATGTTCCATAGATATAGCTATCAGTTGAGGAGTAGATTTCAGAGACACTACGCAGACTGTACCACGAATTGTTGCTAATGCTACAGCCTTCTCATCAGGTGATATCGCTACACGCGAAACCACACCCTCCTAGTAAAGAACAAGAATTAATTATTGGTACAATATTTAATATTGCAGTACAATGATAACAAAATCTTATCATTTTAATAATTGATGTTTAATTATAATTACTCTTAATTACTATATATATTAAAGAGAAAAAATATATAAAATCTTGATCAATAAATAAAATTAAGATTCAAATTGTTATTTACCGATAAGGGTATTATTTGTAAAAATGAACATGGTTCTCTGGAAAACACGTAAACACTACCACTGGTCGAGCCCAATATAATATAACTTGATGAAGCATTGAAGCATGTGTACTGTAATTAATTTATACATAATATTACATATAGTATTAATCAATAACATAATGTGATACTGACAAAATAAATAAAAAATAGGGAAAAGAATACGAATTTTGGCAATTTTACTTTATTCGTATTATTGAAGGAAAGTAATTCTGCAATCACTATAATTATGTAATAATACTATATAAATATACAATAAAATATATATAAGCAATAAATTTCGCAGTATAAAGGATAGATAAATGTATTTATTTCTGTTCGCGTGTGTATAAAAAAAAAATATAAAATCTTCAAAGTCCTTTTATTCAAGAAAGAAAAATTACTGAACTTGGAAATATAATATTGTACAATTATTTTTATCGTTCCCTCTTGGGAAGAGGATTAGATTTTTGGCGTAAATCGGGCGAAATTTCTGGCATCAGTGTGACAGATGCATTGTATACTACGCCTACTATATAATAATCTCAGATTTAACCTCGCATTATCCTGACGCATTCAACGTAAAGAAAACGTCCCATCGTAGCACCGTACCTTTATTCGTTGCGTCGAATTGATCGGTCTATACAAAATCGAATTAATTTCCTCACGTTCCGACAGGACGTGAGGAAGATCCGGTGCAGCGGGATACATCGTCCAGCATCTTCTACTACTTGAAAACGCGCGCAATCATCTGTGAATCGCTGTGAATGCAAAAATACAATACAGGACTGTATTCACTCGCATCATCTCCACGGACAGCGTACGTTCGAAAATCTTACTCTCGTAGAGTTACATTGAATTGACCAATCAGGATAAAGAAATTTTTTGCTCCCTTCTTGGTTCCGATTGGTCGATTAAACGCTACTTTACCCCACGTAAGATTTTCAAACGCACCCATAACAAACTTTGTGTTCACTCTTCATCAATCCTCGTTCTACCCTCCAGCCCTTAATGTCCCTCGTAATTAAAAATTTTTAATTTTCAAAATTAATCTCACATCTTAATCTGTGGAGTGTACGAGATCTTAAAATATGGTATGTGATAAATATTGTATTGTCTTATCGATTTTAATATAAATATATATTTGCTTAAAACTCAAGATTTTATATCATAATTTTCTGCTGAAAATACTAATGTATTATTCAAAGAAACATATCTATTCTTTTTTTTTATACATTTACATTTAAAGTTAAAATTATGTTTGCTCTCGCGCGCGAAATAATTTTCGAAATTGATATTGATTTTATTTAAGTCAGGTAATACGATAAAATAATAAGAATTATAACTTTTTATAAAATAAAATTATAATCAATTTATTATTATAATTTGTGAAAAAACTCAATTTGTGAAAAATTGAAATATTAATAGAAAAAAGCTAATACTATCAAAATCCTTATTTTCAAAAATTTTTATTAAAAAGAATGATATGATATGTTAAAATGATATGTTCCTTTTTTTTGTGCAAAAGATTGATTGGAGATATCTGTTGATTACAGATAATTATAAAACTTTCAAGACCAATGTGTGGTTTTACAATTATAAGATGGCTGGATTAAGGATGCAATCACACACGTATTTCCGAATTACTATTACACACACACTATGACGGATAATACTACATTTAATTGGCGCATAATTTAATTGACAGAAATGTTTGAAAGAAAAATTTTAATTACAGGTATATCTCTGCAAAAATTATGATCTTTATATTTCTCGTAAGAAACTTTCAATACTTTTTATATTTTATTATTTTAATCAGGCTCATATATTATTGAAAGTATGTGTAATATTATTGCAATATTTAGACTTATTGTCCATGTATAAATCGAGCGAATAGATGAATACAATGTGATATAAAAGGCGATAATAAAACTCCCTTTTTTTTTAAGCTTTAACAACCTTGTTCCGATGAGAAAGAAGTAAAAGGAAATGGAGATGAAAAAGGACTAATCGCAAATAGATCATGCTTTAAACCAGATTTATTCAATAATCGGGTCAGTTTAGGAAGAAGGGGACAATTTCATCAATGGAAGGGGGCATTCGCGCTGTAGATCGCGTCTGGCGACCTTCTTCCTTGCTTGGAACGCGCATCGTTTTCAGTAACCGTGCATCTTCCAGGCGCGTTAGCATTGACAATCCTTTTTTATCTTTTATCACCCTAAAAAAAGGTGTGTATGTGAATGTAAAAACGCTACGCTGAACGACTAAAATTCGAGATCAAATTGCATTTGTGTTCATCCTTATTCGTGAAAGGCGGATTTCAACGATGCTACCCTTCGGCGTTACAAGGTGCGCTTTTATAAAATAAAATTACGAATACGGGAATTGACTGAGCGTATACAGAGTATCTCTAAAGTTTGATCCCACCCCTGGATCTCGGAAACGAGTTTAAATATGGAAAAATGTTTCAGACAAAAGTTGTGATTAAAACTCAAAAAGTATTCAATAAAAAAATACTTTATTATAGTATTTTAAAAAGCTCTCAAGATAAGCTACAAAAATATGCAATAAAAAGTAGGCGGTTCCATGTAAAAAATTGAAGGTGATCTTCACGTGACCTTCACGCAACTATTCAAGGTCAAATTAATGACACCATCTTATGTCTCCCTCGAAACCATACAATTATTGTCTGAAACATTTTTCCATATTTAAAGCCGTTTCCGAGATCCAGGAGTGGGATCAGACTTTAGAGATACCCTGTATAATTGCGATAATATTATTTTTGTAATTAAAACGATTCCGCGGAAATTGCTGATACTAGATCAAAGTTGAAAAATCATTTTCCTTTCTCGGGCAAAGTTATTTCAATGCGCGAGAGAGAATGCCTTTCGCGGAAGAGTGACTTTCCACAATTTTCTAACGTCAATTATATTTCACGCCGTAGGATAATCGCACACGCAGATCTCATACTTTAATATGACCAAAGATAACTCTAAATTAATTCTAAAAAATTTCAATTTTCTCTCCAAATCTATTAAGAAATAATTTATAATAATATATGAGTAAGATTTTGTTTGATGAAATAACAAAGAAATCTTTTTTTTTTGCCTTGTTTTATTCTTGTATATATATATATATATATATATATATATATATATTTATTTATTTATTTATTTATGCTTTTAATGTGTGGCATTTTAAATCTCTAGATATTGAATGACTAAATTCAATCAAATCCCATTTCTGTTAATATTCATATTTCTTAATATTCAAGATAAATTGCCTGAATTTCTATATTCTCTTTCTTCAGGAAGAACCGAGAAAATATATACAAAAAAAACGAGAATAAAATAAAATAAAAAATAACTTGGAATGCGAGACTAACATATTGATTATCGAACTGAATCATAAAATCTGTGTACGAGACAAGTATATTTAATCGATATTAGCTTGTACCAATTTAAATTACAAAATTTTTAGATCGGATCAATCACTCTGATAAATATACATATATATTTTTTTTCGGTTCTTTCTCGCATCACACACACATACACAAGATATTTAAATATCTCTTTTCAAAGCGTAATATAAATTAAAATAAAAGATATTAACTTTTGTAAAATATCTTTAAAATATTTTTTTCTATACTTCAGTATATATATATATATATATATATATATATATATATATATATATATATATATATATATATATTATTTTATGATGATATCTTGATAATCATTGCACGATTTAATTTTGATAAAGATCATACTTTTTGAGAAATAAAAGGGAGATATTAACAACCGATTGGTTTTGTTTAGAATAAAGCCAGCTTTACGAATCTCCGGGAGGCGATGCTGCCTATTTCAACCCTGTGAATCATCACATCAGAAGATTGTCCTTCGAAGAGATTTGTGCAATGGTACGATCGCACCTCATATGTCGCCATCCCAGACGACAATCACGTCCTCGTCGCACGTCAAACCGTACGATGAAGTGCCAGGCCCGCGGCCGATACCAATCCTGGGCAACGCTTGGCGACTGCTGCCGTTGATCGGCCAGTATCAGATCTCGGATGTCGCAAAGATTTCGCAAATGTTCTACGACGAATACGGCAAAATTGTACGGCTGAGCGGCCTGATTGGTCGTCCCGATTTGCTCTTTGTTTACGATGCCGATGAGATCGAGAAGGTATACCGGCAGGAAGGCCCGACACCATTCAGGCCCGCTATGCCTTGTCTAGTGCACTATAAGAGCGTCGTGCGCAAGGACTTTTTCGGCAAGTTGCCTGGCGTCGTTGGCGTGTAGGTAGAATGACAATGACAAACTAATAATTTCGATCATTTCGAATTTTTATTGTCAAAGTTAAAAATAAAAATAAAATATAGAATAATTAAAAATGTGAAGACAAACAAGAGTCGGCTATTAAATGTATATACGTTAAATCTATCAGTAAATCTTGATATACACTGGATAGATCACTTTCGATTATTGAAATAGATCTTGTTCTCAATTTTTTTAAATGTCAGTAATATCTCAATGAGATATCGATAAAAGATTTCCGTTTGCAGTCCATTTCTGTTTGTTTATTTTGAACTCATCGCACGCTAATTATTTCTCTCATTAGACACGGCGAGCAATGGAAGGAATTTCGTACACGCGTCCAAAAACCCGTTCTCCAACCGCGGACTATTAAAAAATATATAACACCAATAGAAATAGTTACAAAGGATTTCATAAGAAGGTGAGAAAGTGGAGAGTAAAATTGATATATATATTTATGGGCGATTACACAAATGATATTTTTTATCTATCGTACGCAATATCTCCGATGCATTGCAGAATCGAGCAGATTCAAGGAAACGATGGCGAACTGCCCGGTGATTTCGATAATGAAATACATAAATGGGCTCTCGAATGTTAGTTCTTATTTTACGTAAAGTATTGATTGCTTACAATTTTATTGCACATCTTACATAATAAGACGTCTTGCACTGATAATGGGCTCTTTAAATTATATGTAAAATTAGATTTATATATTTTTTATTTATGCGCTGTATTTTTTATCTAATTTATGCAATTTTCTACATACGCACGATATTTTGTTACTATATGTTTTCACTTTCCTATTTGTTTTCAAGATATGTATGTATATTTACAAGAGATGATTAGATTTCTCATGTTTCGCATTCATGAGAGAGTATCCAATCTATCACGAGAAAAAAAATCTATCTAAAAGCCTCTCTTTCTCTTTCTTACTGGGGAAAGCCCGAGTTTCTCGAGAGCGCATTCCCGAACGTGCAACGACGCTCACGATGGTACTCGACACTACGTACTATGAATTATACATTTGTTGCGCAGGTATAGGTCATGTGGCACTTGACGTCAGACTTGGATGTTTGGGCGAAGCATTGTCTCCGGATTCTGAACCGCAAAAAATAATCGATGCCGCCAAGTTCGCGCTGAGAAACGTGGCCACGCTCGAGCTTAAGGCTCCGTACTGGAGATACGTCCCAACGCCCTTATGGAGCCGTTACGTGCGCAATATGAATTATTTCATCGAGTAAGAAGATCCCTATATAAGAGATAGATTAATGAAAAACAAAGCATTGCCAGAGATTTATTCTGGAAAATTACGCGAATTACCAATCTCTTTAAAGTTTTTCGGATTAGTTTTTCACATACGATCGCGTTGGATTTGTCTAAGACGTTTTCATGTTTGCGAAACAAATTCTTTATTTAGAATTTAGGTATGTGAAGGCGAATTCTTTTCTATCCTTTTCGGCACTTCGTCAAGTCACTAATGACATGCACGAGTCTTGAAAGAAATAAAAAGTTATGTAAGAGACAATTAAAATCAAATAAAAATCTATTTATCACGCCCTATTTATAAAAAAAATTTTCTTGCGATTTAATTTAATTTACAGCTACTTTTAACGAATAAAGTTTTGTGATAATGATTTAATATATTTTCTATTTTAGGATATGCATGAAGTATATCGACGCCGCGATAGTCAGACTTAAAAATAAGAAAACCGTAGACGAAAGCGATTTGTCGCTAGTAGAACGAATTTTAGCTAAGGAGACGGACCCTAAGATGGCTTACATCTTCGCTCTCGATCTGATATTAGTCGGCATTGACACGGCAAGTAACGCGATGTAATAAATTGTAATTACATTATAAAATACGATGCATATTGTGACAACTGATGACAAGTGATGACAGTTATTATAAATTAAATGCAACATAATTACATATTTAGATAAACATATATCTTTTAATTATAAATTGTTATAAATTAGATGTACATATAGAGATATTAAATATTTAAATAAAATATATTACACACGCGTATATTTGATAAATTGCAGATATCAATGGCGGTGTGTTCAATATTATATCAATTGGCGATTAGACCGGAAGAGCAAGAGAAGATACATCAGGAGTTGCTGCAAATACTGCCGGATCCTTCCGTTTCTCTCACAACTAGCCATCTGGATCAAGCAATTTATATGAAAGCTTTCATTCGCGAAGTATTTAGGTAATACTAAACGGCATTAATAAACGCACTTTAATAATAATCCAATTGCTAAATGACTGACTTAATTTTTTTCGCACATCTATGATAATGATCTAGTTTTGTTTTAAAAAATAACAAAGAAATGAGAAATGGAAAGATTTCATAGCGCGCATGTTGCATCTATTGCAGGGTGTACTCCACCGTTATCGGAAATGGCAGGACATTGCAGAACGACACTGTTATTTGCGGTTATAAAATTCCAAAAGGAGTACGTGATATTTCTTCTTTTAACATTTCTTTATCGCATTCATCTATTGTATATAAGATAGGCCGTGTTCCACAGCCAATATTCGTCTTATCACTACTTTATCATGCAAGATACACATAATTCTCTGCAAATCAAAACTCTACATTAGCATTAAAATAAAATTATTCGAGTTTTAAATAATTTTGTATCTATATATACATATATGGACATTATGATATATATAAACCATAACTTTAGATTCAAGTTGTGTTTCCCACACTTGTCACCGGTAATATGGAAGATTATGTTACGGACTCGAAAACCTTCAAGCCTGCGAGATGGTTCAAGGACGATAACGAGAAATTGCATCCGTTTGCGTCGCTGCCATACGGTTACGGAGCACGAATGTGCTTAGGCAGGCGATTCGCGGATCTCGAGATGCAAATTCTGCTAACAAAGGTGCAGCATGTTTTATCCTTTTACTTTGCTTTTTTATTTGATAAATGCAAAGTATTTTAAAACCTGTTAGCCTTGTGTTCTTAGAAGATTATATTAAAATACAACTTATTTTCCACCTCAATTTTCACTGCATATATTCTGCCATCTGATCTAAATTTAATCCAGTTTTTTATTTCATCATTGAATAATAAATTTTTTTTTTAAAGTTGACTTTTTTAATTTTCAAATTTTATTTTATAGTAACTTATTAATTATGTTTTAAAAGCTTAATTTTACGTAACTAAGATAAAATATTAACAATTAAAAATAGCGTTGATTATAACGATATATTATGTTTACAGCTTCTGAGATCATATAAATTGGAGTATCATCATGAGCCATTAAAGTACAAGGTCACCTTCATGTATGCGCCCGATGGAGAACTCAGATTTAAAGTAATAAAAAGATAGCTTTTATATTCTATAAATCTCGCGATATGATATTGTAAGATAGATTTAGAACAAAAACAAAAATGCTAGAGAAAAAAAAAACACGAAATTTGCAGAGATTTGCAGATTAATATTAATAAAAATCTATACTATATCTTATATTACATTCATAAAATTCCATTATATTATACATTATATTACATATTACATTATAGAAATACAATAATATCCATCGTAAATGTTAAGATTTATATTTATTATCGAAAAATACATGGTAATATCGAATTACATTAAAATACATTTTGTATGGAATTATCTATTTCCACATAAAATGCATTTAGAAATTAAACATTGGTGATATGCAATCATTAATTATATAATATCTCTATTTCCCGCAAAAATTATCTTTCGATAAATCTCAGCTTCAACGGTCCTTTCGGCGTATACATCGGATTGACATAATATTCCAATTTTTCATAGTGATATTCTATTTTATAAAATTGTAGAATCTGAAACAAAGTGAGAAAAAAGTTTTCTTTTTAATAATGTAATAATAAAAATTAACAAGAGATTAGGTCCTCGAGACAAAATGTTTCGTTATCGCGAGGCAGCCACAAGAATATAAAAATGTTTAAAAGATTACCTCAACACAATTATTCTGTAAAATTACATATTTGTGCAATTCCTTTTCATTTTTCTAAGGCGACAAAACGTAATTGGCATATTAACTACGTAACACTGTGTGTCACGATAAAAAAATTATTACGCGCAGTATATTAAAAAAATATTTATACAGGATAAAATAAAATTAATTTCCGCTGGTTGTAATTGATAGACAAAAATAATAGTTAATTAACTCGTGATGCAATTTTTCTCATCATTAATTATATAAAATTTAAATTCATCAGGAAGTCTATCGATAAAATTAAAATCTTATTGAGTTGTAGTAAATACTATATATGTATATTCCCAAAGCGATATTAGGAATCCCAATCGATACTAGGAAAGTAAGCCGGTGACCTAAATTAGTGAAAGTGCGTGAAATCTTTTTTTTTTTATTCCATGCCGCGTCGCGGTAACTTAGCGTATCTCCGATAATCAGAGGTCGTTTCTCACCTTGCTAATGACTATAATTATTTCGAGCTCAGCAAATCGTCGCCCAAGACACATTCGTCTGCCATAACCAAAAGGAAGTGACGCGAATCCGTGACGAACTTCGTCTTCGCGCAACCACCGTTCCGGAAGAAACTCGTCACACCGGGGAAAGTACTTCTCCAGATTGCTAATGACATAGTGTTGAAATACCACATGCACCTAAGAACAATTAACATTTGCAATAAATTTGTATCTGTTTTCTCCTGTGATTACAAAATTCTTCTAATTTTGTAGCTAAAAACTTAAATAACTTCGAAATCTCAAATAATTTGATTATATATGTATATATTGATTGTATACAGTTAATATTCGATTTTTTTCGTATTGTCTCATTGACACAAAATTGTATGATCTCATCTATAGATTTAAATCAAAAATAATTTTTTTATCTTACTCCTTTCGGCACGCGGTAGCCGCCAATTATAGTATCCGAAGTCGTACTTCGCCCGTTGCCTATGACAACTGGATACATTCTAATTAAAAATAAAAAATATAAATTATAATATATGTATAATGATATTTATGGTTAAGGAAAGATGAGTTGCAGTTCCCTCTAACTTTATTGCGAAACGATAGATTTAAAAATATATATCTGATTAATCTCAACGAACCTTAGAGTTTCTTTTATGCACGCTCTTAAGTATTTTAAATTATCTATATTTATCGCTTCGAGAGGTGCGTCTATTTGCGGGAGAATATTACAGATTTCTTCATACGCTAACGCCTGTTTTTCTGGATGTAACGCTAATTGATACAGTACCGAGGCAACTGTAGTCGAGGTCTACAAATAATTTCATCCTTTGAAAACTAATATGTGTGAATGTAGAAAGTTATAAAATAAGCAAAATATTGTATTTACCGTATCAACGCCAACCAAGAACAAATCTAAAGCGAGAATAGAAGCTACTTTTGTATTGCCTTCGAGAGCTAAAACTCTTTCCAAAAGAGATAGTTCTTTGTCCGAATCCACGTTGACTTTGGCTCTCGATAGAGCGGCAGATGTATATTTCGATATTGTACTAAAATATAACAAAATGATATATATATATAAATAGTATAAAAAATAAATATATATATTTTTTGTGTTATTTATATATTAATCTATATATTTTATATATATATAAAACAATAATAATACACATACAATATATGTAATAATATATATAATTACGAATTTTCTTTAAAGAAAGAATATTTTATTTTTTACCTCACAATAGTATCTAAAGCATTTACATATTGGTGCCACGTGGGTGTATTAAAAATTTTCCAAAAAGGTATCTTTAATTCGAGCACGGGCACGTTTTTGAAAAAAGTGATCAACGCGTCTATGAGCCTCTGTGTTTCCGCGTCCGCGTCGTCGTCCAAGCAACCTAAACGCACGTCCAATGCGACCCGTGCAATTGCTAGTAACAAAATTATTTATTACATTTATTTATGTTCACGTATTTATACATGTGTATTAAACATCTTATATAAGCTCACCTTTGTTGGAAAAATATATTTTATTGAATTAATCTGAAGATTAGTGTTAATTTTTTTAAAGAAATGCAAAAGAAATTTTATATATACAGATACATCTTTTATAGTCAACTAAATTTGATCTTGATCACAATTATTATACAATCCAAAGATTCCATTCTCTCAAAATTTTCACATTTTCTTTCCAGATTTTTCGACGAAAAGAAATCTTTTCATATACAGATTCTTTGAACAACTCAATATGTTTATGAGAATCATGAAAAATTCTTGAAACCTTGTCTACCTCGTCGTATACTTACATTCTAAGGACCACTTGTGCAGTTCGTTGAGAAAGTCATTAGGCATCTCGTGCTTCTTATCTCGTATTCTCGCTATTCTATAAAAAGAAAGAGGGGATAAATGTCTTTCTGATGACATGAAGATGATTAAACAGATGTGCCTGCATAAACGGTGAGAGTTAGGCAAGATGACTTGACAGAGTACTATTGTCTAGAATGGCATCTGTATAAAGGAACAGTGACTTCTATATATTGTCTTTGGAAGCAACAAAATTAACGAACCTGCGAAGAAATGCCGCGCTCGCTTCCTCGATCGCGCCGATATACATCTTCGCGGTCCGTGGCTGCAGCATCACTTGCTGTACCTTGCTCCGAAAATTATACCAGCTATCACCGTGGCTGCAATATGTAGAAAGAAATGAAGAATTAAAATCAAAAAAACGTAATGATATGACTATTATTTGTCCATCGGTTGAATAAGAAACTTCGAGTGTCTCTCCTCGAGCATTTTAGAATAATAATGTCAAGTACAGAATTGAAATCTAATATGGCTTACACGGCAATGACACCGGGATTGTCCTGAAAGAAATCTTTTCGCAATACATGTTTGTAGTAATCGAGTGACGGCATGGAAGGTCGATGAGGCATTTTTTCTTCCCGTCGAAAGATGCGCTCGATTTCATTCGCATCGTATACAAATACCATATCCGGTCTACCCAAGAGCCCTTCTATCTTCACGATGTCCCCATACTGCTCGTGCAATGTCTTTGACAATTTGTCTACTGCCTGTATATCGAAGTTTCCTATAAAATTATTTTTTAATTAAATTTTGTGATTTAGGAGTATTAATTTTATTATTTTGATTCTATATTTTTTATTTTAAATTTTTTATTTTAAAAACTAACAACATATTAATATTAATTGTAAGCGACAGCTGTTTTACCATAGATCATAGATCATCAGCTTGTGCAAATTTAATTAATAAATATAGAAAAATTACTTTCTTTTCGTAGAATCTTTTTTCTCGAAATTATTTCATTATTATACAAATAATGAATGTGTTTGTCTATATGAAATACACATAAAAGCTTTATATTTGATTTTTATTGTTTATACACTTCAAATTTCCAATTGAAATATTTGCTAAATAAATATCTTCATTATGCGGAAGCAACCATATCTATAAAGAGACTCATTAGAGCTACCGATTTCGCCAGTGCTATGCAAAAGAAATATTTGCAGATCTGATTATCAGTCGGATGTGCTAAAAAGAAGAGCAAGTCAGTTAATTAAAATGTAAACTAAAAAATGGTTTCGTCTCTTTGCTAACTAAATATGTAGTTATATAAAAAGAAATAAAACCCACAGTGTCAAAATAAGAGAGATTAAGAAGATGAATAGATCGTAAAGTCAAGAAGTATAATAAACAGCCAGAAATGCTTACTAATTTGCTTTGGAGAAATTACTCAATTATACCTAGGTAAGGTAGAAAGCGCCAGGTGTTACCCAACAAAGGGATCGGCTTAGGTCCTGGAATGTCCGAGTATGGCAGACGAGGTGACAATAAATCTTGTTCCTCGATATCCGCGGCCAACGTATCTAATGTCGCTCTGTCGCTCTTCATCCGAAACTTGATGAATCGTCGTAATAATTCCCTCGTGTATCGTCTTAATGTAGCCATTTGTAAACTATACAATAGAAAAATTATTTAATTCTCCTAAAATATTTATTTTTATCTAAAATAATATTTGTCGCACAATTAAAATTCTAATTACCGTATCGTCTATCTTACTATAACGGAAATAGTAAAAGTCACTCAAATTTAAAAGAAATATCTATTTTTATTACGTACATTTAAATTTATTTATTTATAATATATATAAATAAGATATACAATATATAATATATATAATATATATTGTACTTAAATTTCTTTTTTTTTGCAGAATATTTCTAAAAATAGAGAAAATGTACGCTCGTATTTTATTCTTTATACTAAATTTATATACAAAAGGCTAATTCATATACAAAACTAATTGTATTGTATAATTATATGATAGTTAATAAAAAAACAATTTGCATGCAATACAAATTTTTCATTCAAGGAAAGTTGGTTATATCGGTTCGGAACGCATTCTTTGCATTCTCTCGTATTTAGACAAAGAATGCATGTGTAATTTGCATGTAAATTTAGCGCAGTAAAATAGAAAAGCGGTTCTATGCATGATGAGTGTAACGCGTGACACAACAGTATGATATAATGCCACAATCTTTATGCGGAAATGTCTCCGAATCGTTATTGGAATGTCTCCAATTGTAGAAAACGCTAATTTTATTTTCATAAAAGTGGGCGGATAATTATTCAATCAAGATTAAGCACAGAAAGAGAGAGAGAGAGAGAGAGAGAGAGAGAGAGAGAGAGAGAGAGAGAGAGAGAGAGAGAGAGAGAGAGATAATTCAGATAGAAAGTGATACAATATTTTTGAATCTCTGAATTCATCGAAAATAAACTATACTTTCTAAAACCTCCGCATATTTTACTGTACCAATATCTTGTATTTGCATACATTAATTTTAATATCCTCTTAAGACTACATTCCATTAGGTGATCGAAAAACTCATGAGAATTATCTGCCTTTATTTAGCTTTTCGTGAACAACAAAGATAAAACGATCTCACGATTTAAAATCGTTAAATAAAATATGTAATCTAGTATCGAGAAATGAATTTATAAACTTGTATGATAATAATATACGTATATGACGTATAACTTTTATTTATGTATATAAATAACTGTAAAATGATTTCGAGGAAATATTATATTTTCGTGAAAAAATATTATTATCGGAGATATATATATTAAAAGAATTTATATTATTTTGGAATCGAGAAATAATTTTACAAAGAGCTTATAAAACAAATTTTAAATGCAAATAAATTATATTCTCACAAATATTAATAAATTTAAAATATAAATTTTGAGATATAAAATGTAAAAAAAAAAAAACCGGACAAACTGATATATAATTCATATATTGAAAATATCGCGTTATAATTATTAATTAATATTTTATATTAATTAGAAATAAATTAATGAAAGAAAGAGTTTTGAAAAGATAGCTGGATTTTTGTAAATATGTATGAAATATTAATAAAAGATACATTTACATTTCAAATACTCTCATAGAGTCTTATTCTCTTTAAAACTTATGTGAATATTATTTCAACATATTAAATAGATAGAAAATAAAAATAGGAGAATAATCATAGCATTTTTCTTCAAGAGAAATCGCGGTGCCGGTAAATCAGTAACTGTGATATTTGCAATTCCTACTTGCGATGCACTCACTGCACCGTAAATTGTCGCAACTTTCCCATAGATCGTCGCAATTACAATTTAGGCACCGTTTAATGATGCGTATCACGAACACGTATTTGCATCCGCACATTAATAAAAGTGCAACACAAACAAGAGCAACAACGAGACATTTGCACGATTACAATATAATAATCGAAAATATATATATATATATATATATATATATATATATATATATATATACATATACACGAAATAATTTCGTTGATAATGCGATAATTATATGATAATGCGATAAAGTAATTTTGTAAAATATAAGATAATATACGATAAAATAATAAGAGTTCTAACTTTTTATAAAATAACATAATGTAATTTGAAGAAAATTAATGGAAAAAGGATAAAACTCGACTCTCAAAAATTTATATTAAAAATATATATAATATGCGACACTAAAAAATAAAATCTATTAAATATATAAAAATTATATAACTTATTAAATATATAACTAAGATATCAAAAGATTGATAAAAAAATAATTACATTTTTCTTTCATTGAAATGATTAATCGTTATGGATAGTTTATACAGTTCGAAATTTAATTTGTATGGAACCGATTTTGAAAGACCTCACCTTTCAGGATGTATTGTACACACGAAAAAAACCACAATCTGACTGAGGTCACGTTGCTTTGCTTAGCGCTAAAGTATACTTTATTAGAGGATGTTTGAAAGAAAACCGCTCGCAAGTGGGAGAACGAATGAAATTTCGAGAAGGGGAAGTGATACTATGGAATAGAGGAATAGAGACATAAAAGACATGACATCAAAAAGATAAAGAATAGAATGCATATACGTTTCGTAATTATTTTACCTTGAATAAAGTAATTCAATATGATATAAAGAAATTAAAATATAAAAGCTTAGTTAATAACAAAAAAAATTTTAATTTTTAAAATTTTTAATTGTCTTAAATCATTCTTTTATTTCATTACATACTTACATATACTGAATAGTAAATATTATGCATACTTAAATACATGTTATTACGATTCTTTTCATTTTCATATACTTTAAGATCCATTCGAGGATTCGTACCATTTCGATTTTTTAAGATCAATACCTTTCAGTTTGTTTCTATAATTATTTAGAAGCATATTAAAATTTGTATCGTTTGTATCTATGTCAAACTTTTTTACTTGCTTCGTCTGCAAAAAAGATGATACAGGAAGTATATTAAACAACAAATATTACTCCACATAAAAAAAAAATTTTTTTAATATGTAAAGTTAAAAAAAGATATATATCTTTTTTAAATGCGTGTTGTGTGTATGCGCGCAAAGTACGATGTATAGAATAAAATATATATTAAATCAATATATCTTACCGGCATATTATCTTGCATTTTCTTTATTTTCGCCTTTTTCGCAGTTTCCGATTGTTTAATCGTTTTAGTTAATTTCTTTTGCTTTTTAACAGTCTGCATATGCACTTTAGCTTGTGACTTAAGTGTGAAATTTGATCTTAATTTATCCTCGCCTAAATTGCCAGTAATGCCAGTGTATGATTTTTTATTCAATTCGTTTTCAATTACTCTTCTGTTTTTAACTCGTTTGGTATCTCGTATTTCTTCCTCGGCGTCTTCGCTTTTCCTCTTATTTTTATTTCCAGACCACAAGGGATTTCGGTCGCGACTTTTCTGAATTCTTCTTTCCTTCGCGTTTACTAAAATGCGGTTTTCAATTGAGAATCCAACTATAGGTCTCTATAATGTCATTTATAAAAATTTTAATAAAGATGCATGAAATAACCATAAATAACAATAATTGAAATAAATTTATAACTTCTTACTCTATGTTTGGAAAATATATTTGGATTATTATTTATACTTCTTAAAGCTTTAAGTGCATCCTCATGACTGGTAAATGTAACAAAACCATACTCTTTTGATTTGTTTTTTCCCGTTGCATCAACATTTCTCAAATCACGCATAACTCGAGCCTTAAAAATATTCCCATTAAAATTACTGCTTACATAATTTCTTACAACATTAAATACGTCTATGTTACTCTAAATGATTTCTAATCTAACTACCTCCGTAATAACGGCTTTAGGGCCACTATGATTTTTAAACAATTGTCTAAGTTCTGCATCGTCAAGATTAGATGGTAAATTGTGAATAGCGAGCCGCGTTCTCGATATGAACATGTTCAAGTTACGCAACATCTGCGATTTCCACCGCTCTAATTTTAGACGTTTTTCCATATCGGACATTGATACTTCTAACGCGGCTGAACTTCCGACCAGCACAACTAGAAATAAACAACACATATATGCTAACATTTCTTTATATAATATAATATTCTTATATAAAAAAATGAATATAATGTCATTTATCATAATAGAATATAACGTCATTTTACCTCCTTCTTTAACAAGATATAAATTCCTGGAATCTTTAGTCTTTTGTTTCTTTAAGTTTGTTTTATTTGCTACTTCCTGCTTGTGCAATGCTCTATGTGTCTCGATTATTTGATCACGTAAACGTAACTCAGTTCCAGCCATCAAACATTTTTCAGCATCTTCAATGTGCTACAACAAAAATGTTTTTCATGTAATTGTGTTAAAAAATAAATCAAAATTTTAAAAGAATTTTTAACATTTGCACATAAAGATAAATTAGCAATTCTTACTCTAAATTTAACAAATGCAGTGCCTTTGGAATATTCGGTCAAAGGATCAATGCATACAAGAGCGTAATAAATAGGTCCAAATTGCTCTATAAAACTTTTAAGTTCATCATTCTTAACAGCAAATGGTACATTTTTCAGAAAAACCGTTCTTCCTTCACTAACATCATTAGATCTTTGTGGATGTTTTGCATCAGAACAATTTTTTTTCTTTTCATTTTTCTCCTCTAGTTTAACAATAGATTGATCAATAGTAATATTGATATCATCATCATCATTACTGTCATTATCATTGTCATCTTTGTTATCAGTATCTTCATGCTTAATTTCTGCCTCTTCTTTCTCAGACTCAGTCTCCTCTTGTATACTTTTGATTGAAACTTCTTTGCTATAAAATTATAAAAATATTAATTACGCAGAAAGAGAGAGAAAGAGAGAGAGAAAATATAAATTAGAATCCATTGCTACACACACAATTTGAATTTCCAAATACCTGTTTGATTCAGCATCCGATTCACTATCCTCATCCTCACTACCAATTACTTTTATTTCTGAAGTATCATGTAGTTCATTTTCGTCAATAGATACAGTTTTGATTTCAGATTTTACGTCTGTATTTTCAGAAAATTTATTCTTTGGAACAGCCCAATCAACTATCATAGGCCTGTTCAAAAGAGATTGCATATTTGCATAATGTATAGCTTTTGCAGCACTTTGTACAACATTAAACTGTACAAATGCAACTCCAATTTGTTTACCATCAGGTTTGCTTAAAATCTTTATTTCGTTTATTTCACCATATTGAGAAAAAAATTCTTTTAAATTGTCTTCTGTAATCTATGGAAAAATGTTTGTTATCCAAAAATACTAATAAATATAACAATATTTTAAACATGTTCCTCTTTAATTATCTATAAAATAAATACCTGGAAAGATAAATTTCGTATTACAATCCTAGCTCGTTTTTTCTGTTTTTTCATTTTTTGAAACTTTCTTTTTTGCTGCTTTTTCAAATTATCCTTCTCTTTTGTAAATTTCTTCTTATGTATGTTATTATCTTCATTATCTTCTTTCTGAGCATCGTCATTCTGACAAGGTTGTTTTTCATCTTTCTTATCAGTTTCGTGATTCCCAGAAAGATTTTTCTCAAGTTTCTCTCTAAATTTGGATTTTGATATAGCCCAATCACAACTTATAATTCTTCCTATAAATATATAGAAAATTATGCTAAAATCAAAATATAAAAAAAACGAACTAAAACTTAATTCTGCAAATACCAAGAAATTCCTTTTTATTAGTATTGAATATTGCTTTTGAAGCATCTTCTATACATTTAAATCGTATAAAACCGCATCCAACTAAGCTTCCATCTGGGCGTTTTAAAAGGTTTACTTCTGTAATGTCACCAAACGGCTTATAAAATTTTTTTATATCCTCTTCTGTTACCTAACAAAATATAATTATATATCTTTTAAATTAAGTATAAGAGATTAAATTATATATTAGCAGAAATATATTTTTTGGATATATGTATATATGCAATCTTATTTTTAAAACTTTAATCAATTGAAATAATAATATATTTCTTATTATATTATATTGGATCAAGTGTTTAAATAGATACCTTAAAAGGTAAATTTCTCACTATTATTCGAGAATTTTGACCATTTTCTTCTGCATTGTCTGTATTATTGCCTGTGTTACTTTTTTTTAATTTTAATT
Organism: Polyergus mexicanus; assembly: GCF_030449975.1. Taxonomy (NCBI): domain Eukaryota; kingdom Metazoa; phylum Arthropoda; class Insecta; order Hymenoptera; family Formicidae; genus Polyergus; species Polyergus mexicanus. The sequence continues at coordinate 553,249 of NW_027223337.1, forward strand.
TTTGTCGATATATCCAAGATTTACCATTTCTTTGTCCTAAACATATATAATACAAGTATTAATTACGTAAATTGAATTACATTACTACTTTTAAATAATGTTATCGAAATTCTTACCATAATATGGTTTACCCATTCTTAACGTAAATTCACATAAATTAATTTCAATTCTTTGTCATAAATATATATTTTATATATATGTTTATTACTGTCTAAAAAGTCAAATGTGTCAAACTCATTTATAGACTCACTCAATTATAAACTCACAAAATTTATACTAATCGATTCGTACAATTTATCACATAAATTACATAAACAAAAAATTTCATTCTATGGGTCACAGTTGCACATATATATTGCACGTGCTCATATTGCTAAGGGTGCGTTCAAAAATATTATATATGGAGTAAAGTAACGTTTAATTGACCAATCAGGACAAAAATGAATAAAGATTCCTTTTCTGATTGGTCAATTCAATTTAGTTACTTTTACTTCATGGGTAAGATCTTCGAACGCACCCTAATCTCAAAGATACTAGATTCAATAAATCTCGCAACTAATATCGATTCTAGTAAACTTTTCCATCGAAGCTTTTGAAAGAAAAATAACAAAATATAATGGAATATATATTTCGTAGAAAAACAAGAAATTTTACACCGTTTTGGAATCCAGCGCAAGACAGTTAAAACAATCCTTAAATATTATGAATAGTTTAATATTTAATTTATATGCAAAATTATTTTTCGAAAATTACCTTCTCTCTCTAATAAGTTATACACACGTACATGCGAAAAATCCATAATCGATACATATGCCTCGTGTAGTTGTTTCACTTGAACAAAACAATTTAATGCGGCGATAGGTAATTAATATTAAGATGTAGAGATGACAAAAGTGAAGAGAGAATCTGTAGGAGTGAGGCAGAGCAACATACTTGCAAAATAATGTTGCGTAAAATTACAAGCGTAATAAAGACTATAGTAATTTTTCGACTCGATTCGAAGAGGGCGCGAAGGCGGATGGCGCTTTACGTTCTTGCGACCGCTTCGCGCGCTGCTCGCGCCCAAAGCGAAATCGATACACCGCGAGCTTCGATAGTACCGAAGTATGGCCGAAAGCGGACTCTCGTGTCTGCTAAAGACAAAATAGCGAACAGCAACAACAGAGTCGACGTAACAGCAGTGCAGCAGCATCAGCCGTATAAGTCTTATTATGCCCGAGTTAAAGGTGTTCTATTATCTGTTCCTGCTGACGCTACTGGACACGACGTCGCAAATTCGGTCGTCGCTGCACGGCCACAACAATGGTGAACATCTCTCTCTCTCTCTCTCTCTCTCTCTCTCTCTCTCTCTCTCTCTCTCTCTCTCTCTCTCTCTCTCTCTCTCTCTCATCCTTTTTCTCGCTTTCTCTCTCTTTCTCTCTGCCCCGCACAACTATTTCGATGTTGATCGAAACGGGTTCGAATAATGACAAGCGTCGCGAATACGAGAGCCTTCTCGAGCTGTTGAGTGACGCGAGACTCGTAAGGAAACGCGTTGGTAAAGCCTCCGGATTGAACAACTTCGCAGAATACTGTTGGCGATGAAGGTCACGTTGCGCGCGTACTTTACGCGCCAAGCGCTGTCAAGCGCGGGCCGAGCGTCCCGGCGAACCGCGTCTCCGCGATCCCGTGTTTCCTCGAATTTTTCGAAAAATTGTCGCGATAAGGATGATATAACCTCGCGCGTTTCGCCTGTCATGACTGGACGTTTGTTTATGTTACGCAAGGCGTGATGTTTGCGCTTCGCGAGAGAATCGGATAACGCTCGGCATTTTTGTCGCGCTTCTGGATTAATTTTAGGAAAAAGAATGCGTTTTTATATGTGAAGTTTTAATTATATTAATTATAATTGTAAGTTTCTCCTCCTATACTTTTGTACATTTCCTTGAAATATGTATGAAACTCTTCAAACTGTGTAGAAATCTTATTGTGCAAAGTTAAATTAGATTCTATATAATACACGCGTGTATTACACATTGTCAATTGTATAAATGTCATCTTTTTCTAATATAATTTTGTATACCTTTAAACTATATTTGTCGTGCCTTGAAATATGCTGTAAAATTTGTAAACATGAGCATTATTTCAGTGACATGTATTTAAACTGTTTTAAATTACAAATATATTTTAATATTTTAGCCTTCGTTCAAAATGACAACAATGTTCAATATCTTTTGGATAGTAAGCCAATATCTATGCATAAGGTCAGTTATCTTGTCATATATACAATTATATATATTATACATTTATATATTAAATATTTAAGAAAGAGGTACTTGTAGATGCAAAAATAAAATTGTAAAAGACTTGTCCATTTGTAACAAATAATAAAATTATTATTGAATAATTACAATTTATTAAAATATGTATATAGTGCAAAAGATGTTATATCGGAATTCTGTTATTTTTTAGGATTTTGCTAATACAGTACATGGGGCTGGGTAAGCATAATACTCATTAAAATAATGGTAAATGAAAGTAGGAAAGGTACTTGTTATAATCTTTTTTTCTGATAGTCACATAGGGGATCCTACGTATGTATTGTGAAAAACTTTTTTGCCAGTTTTTCAGAATTCAAAATTTTGTAAAAAAATGTTTGCCTATTTAACTGCGTTCTACTTGTAACCATTAAAATTATCTTATTGTCATATTTTTGGTTAATTTATGATTCACAGCAATATTTACTAAGTTGAAACGACCTTCGAAACCATTAGTAAACCAAAGATAAGATAATTCAAAATTGACATATTATGTATTCTGAAAAAAAAGGAATAGGATGTTTTTTGTTTTTCCCCTTAAGCAAAATATATATGTATTATAAAAAGGTTAAAATTTATGACAAAATCCTCTGTGGTGAATAATTATTTCATTATATCATATTTAACAAGAAAAGCCTAGAATTGAAACTAATTTCTTTTACTAACAGAGTATCAGACCAATTTATTTTAAGCTAATATTTTTTATACCTTTCCTATTTTCAATTTCCACTTTTACAAGTATTGCACTTAATAATAGAATGATTAATTGCTGAATGGCGTTATCATATATTTAAGGGATACTATATCGGACGAGGATAAAAGGGAAGTTTTGCTCTCTCACATTTCTTTCGAGCCAAACATCTTAGATTTCAAAGAAAGGTGAATACTGCTTAATATAGAGTATCTCTATTTAATACCATGAAAGTTATATGTAATATCTTTCCTCTTAGACAACTCGGTATTCCTCACCAAGAAACCGTGATCATGTTTAACAAAGATCACAATAAAACTATACATCTTTCATCGATATCTGGAAATACACGGCATTTCCATTCATCATTTTTTCAAAGTAAAGTAAGTAATGGGATATAATGATAATCTCTCACAGATAGAGCATGAAAGCTAAATCAAAGCGCTTGTACTGTATGATAATTAAGCTGATACAATAATTTATAAAATCTCTAAGTATTAAATGTATTTTCTAAGTAATTGAAAAAATATGGATATATTGAATTAGCTAGTAATAATTAATAATTGTTATATTTATCTCAGATAATTCCACCATTAGGGAACACGACATTTAATGTTGTCTTCCTTGGTCGAGACGAAGGTGATATCGATACACACCTTTTTATACATACTTTAGATGGGACACTAAAGTATCAGGTAAGAGAGATTTATTTCGATCATAGTTTTAATTATGCATATGTGTACGATGTGTTGCATAATAAGATGCTTCTACATCTGCAGGTCAAAGGAATAAGTGTTAGTAGTCCTTATAGACTCCGACCTGTCGATGTCAAGTTACCATTAAATGCATCTTTTACACCTCTTATATATATGCACAATCCTCATCCGGAAACTTTACAAGTATGCGAAAATATTTTTATTGATTACACAAAAATATTTACATATGTTAGCCACTTTAATAATTTATGTCTATTACATAAATAAAGGTGGTGGAAGTATATAGCAGCGGTGGAGAATTTCAACTAGAGTTACCATCGGGCGAAGCAGAAGGTACTCGAGAATTATGGGAAATTCCACCTTATCAAACAAAGCCTATCATCAGACTAACTTTTAATGCTTATATGGAAAAAAATCATTCGGCATATGTTAGGTTAGTTAAACATAATACAATATTGTATTTATATCATGTATGTATTAATATATATATAATATATATGAAATATATGTTGCAGATTTAAAGTGAATAATATTGTTGAGATCCTTGTGGTAGCAGTCGAAGTAGAGGTCAAAAGTGGAGCTGGTCTTCATTGGGGTGGAAGTTCTGGAATAATTAATTTAGGTATGGGTGGATCATTACAGCCGCCTATTCGCCATCCCATTGCTTTAAAAAATTCCGCGAAGAAAGCAATCAAAGTTATGGTAAGTTGAACGATCAAACTGTTTGAAGAAGTTTTTTCCGAATGTAGAAGTAATTTCTAAAGAAAAAATTTCGATACATTTCACAAGACATTAAACTAAGCAAACAAAATATTTGTCCTAGAATATTATAAATACACCTGTAACAAAAGCATTAAAACTGCATTTTGAGCGAGCAATAATTCCAGGAGAGACAGATATACCAATTGCCATTGGAATGCTGGTTTATGATTGTAAGATGCTACATTGTTGATTATATGATAGAAAAACGGCTTGCGATTATTGCTCTAGTTAAAATAATTTCATATTAATCTTCTTAGGGAAAACCGGTTTGGATGAGCAACATTTTAAAGGCAAATTGATAATAAAAGCAGTAGGTCCAGGTGGCTCTCATCAAAAATTAGAAATTCCATGGGTAGCTCAAGTGCTGCAGGGTGGATTAGAAGTAAACACATCGATTACCCACTATTGTTCTCCACAATCCAATCAAGCCCGAAACTTTAGCGTGGTGAACAAATTTAAATTACCACTAGCTATTACGAATGTCACGATGTGTTCGAATGCGAAATCGCTTTTTACGGTACAAACTTATTTATCTTTTTTAATTAAATTTCTAGTATTTCTTTCTCTTTTCAATTATTTTACTTCCTGAAATAAAAAAAAATGTTCGCGTAAATTTTTTCAGATAAAAGATTTTACTCCTAGAGTAATAAAACCCGAACAAAAGGTCAATATATTTTCTTTACAACTTGCCAAAGAACGGAAGGGTGATAGCGTGAAAATGGAGTCATCGATATTGATACATTCAAACGTGTCCGTGACTGAAGTTCCGGTATTGAGTTATGACGGGAAACTGAGAAAAGTTATGCCGAGCGAGAAGGAGAACGACATAGGAACTATGAATTTCGGTACTGTAGGAAGCGGCACTGAGAACGAGGCAATTTTTGCGCTGGAGAATCAGAACCCCGTCAATGTGGAACTACATAGCTGGGGCGTGAATATGCCTGGTGCAGTTTTAGAATTGATGGGATGTCAAAATGGTCCCGCAGATTTGTTGGATATGGAATTTCGAAATATAACTGTGTGCAGTCATTCTGGAAACGTAAGTCTCCGCATGGTAAATTCGCATTCAAGTTACGAGATTTTTTATGCGATAAATAAATATTTTTACTATTTTCAGCAATACATAAGACCGGAGTTTCTGGCAATTTTTAAGATCAAAGTGAAGACTCCTATGGTCGAGGAAGATACGATTGTCGGCGATGTTTTCGTGCGAACGACATACGAGCGATTTACCTTGCCGGTGTATATGCGAGTTGCACACGGCAAGATTTCCTTGAAGAAGCTTATTTTTACCGATTGCTTTCCTGTAAGTTATATTTTACAATTAGATTCTTCCAAACTTTGTCCTTGATATCTGTCCTGATATCCAAGATATCTATTATGAGTTTATCGGGGTGTGATAATGTTATCTATTCCCTGGAAAAATATGAAAAACCTGGAATTTTCAGGGATTTTATATTGGGACTCAGAGAATTTTTTAAAAAATCCTCTCTGACAATTTTGCTCTTATGTTATAAACAGTTGGCGAGTCCAAGTAAACTAAGTATTTAAAATATATGATAAATATATATTTGTCTATTTATATATAATCTATGTTTTAATAAAATATTGAATATGTGCAGTACATATTCTTTATTGTAATTTCTAGTCATTAGAATGTAACATTAGAAAACTTATACAATAAAAAAATTTATTGTAGAAAGTGTACCCTAAAATCTTTAAACTATTTTTTTTTACCTGAAATTTTTTGAATAAAAATATCTGGAAGATCAGGGAATTTTTTAAAAGATTTGAATAGACATCCTATTTATATGTAATCTCAATGCCGGATAGGGATCGATCTGTGTGCAACAAGTAAAGGTGCAATCCACGTTTTCGAGACCGATGGAAGTGACGCATATCGCACCCATAAACAAGGACGACAGAATAAAGTATATCCCGTTGGAGGAAGCTACCATGCCAATTATATCTAAAGGCGAAAATAATGTCGGCTCGATACAAATTGATCCTTCGGTGACTTGCAAGCAACATTGTTATCTAGGTTTATCAGTAGACACCAATAGTAAGCATAATCATTTTTTAGTCATCTTTGCAATTTATAAACTTAACGCATCGTCTCATTTTTATTTTCTATGAAATTGTTGCATTAGATGCTTAGTCGTTTTACAATTTTATTACATTTTATTTTATAGTGGGAAATCAGTGGTTGAATACGATGAGCCTTCCCTCGCATACTCGCGACTCCGACTTGAATTTGCTGAACACGCGATATGCGCGTTTCGTCAACTCTACCGCGGATGGCTCGTGGGAAAATGTCACGATGCGCATGGACACAACCGAAGTACGCGGTCATCGGTTTTATGTAAACATTAAACCATATTGGCCGAGTCTGTTGGTCGGTATAAAAAACAAAAGCGTTTTGATGTTCCCACTCACGCAAGTCGGAAACATGTCGTATAGAACAATCAAGTTGCACAATCCGAGCGCGAGTCCGCTTATAGTTCAGCTAGTTATGGACTGGAGCTATCCTCAAGGAGCACGTCTTTATCATTCTTTACCAATGAAGTATGTACTTGATCATTTAGTGCTTGGCAATCTTTTCGAATTAAATTTAAAATTTTAATATTCGTGCAGATTTAAGCCCGTGTGCGCGGAATGTTCGTCCACAGTCCCAGAAGAGTTCAAGCTAGAAGAGAATGCTGATGAGCGAGAGCTGTTCAAAAAACGGTGGAGTATACCGGTAGCGTCTCAATCGGTTCCTTTGTATTTATACTCTTTGGAGACAAGGATGATTCGTGTGGCGTATACACCCGTCTCCGCTTCGGTGTCCTCTGGTTTTTTATATATTAGGCAAGTGTTTCGATAAGATAAAGGAAGAGAAAAATATTAGCAAGAGATAAGATTAATAATATAGCTATCTCACGTGTTAATGTATGTTTTACGTTGCCTTTCCAGAAATAATATGACTATTTTAGAAGTCCTACGTATGAGCGGTCGAGGCGCGAGTGCGCAATTTAGATTCGGCAATCGCAAACCGGGGTCGACTACGCCCCTACTATTTGAACTTGTGGATAAGCATTTTAAAGATTGCGAACGTATGTACGTTTCCTCATCTTTGCTTTACAATCTAAAGAAAGATCTTTTTTACGATATTTATAAATTTATCATTCTGTTATTGCACTTTTGCAAATTTTGTCGTTGAAAAATCAACAGATTTTTACATTGCACATTTTTCGATCATTTCAATCTAAGGTCACAATCTCAGAACAAAGTTTTTTTTTTCTTTCTTTTCTTTTCTTTTCCTTTTCATGTAACGCTTCTTCTTTTCAGGAGACCGTAGCAAACACGCTACGACTCCCGTTCTCACGGTAAAACGCTCTTTCACGGCTAGGAACACGGGAGAGCTGCCGATTGAGATTTACGGCTTCTATATCAATGACTGGCGTTGCGAGGGTTACGGTTTCAAGGTACTCGATTGCGCGCCCTTCAAGCTGAATCCAAACGCTACTAAAAAAATCGAGATAGCGTTCACGCCGGATTTTACGTTGTCGCGCGTGGAACGGAAACTATTGGTGTTAACGAGCGGAGGATCGGACGGAGACGAGAATGTCGAAAACGGTGTGGTGATACTTAATCTATTGGCGATTTTGCCGGTGCATTCATTGGATTTGTGCGCGCCGGTGTTCGCTAGACCATCGTGGGAACGCGCGATGCAGTGGACCGCCATTAGCATTTCATCGATAGTGTTGGTGAGTGTTCTCGCGGTCTCGTTCTTTGAGGCGGATCGAATACTACGGGGAGCCCTGGCCAATTATTCGAAGGAGAGTCCAGTGCAACCGCCCCTAGATCTGAGGTTGCTGTCACACATTTCGACGCACAATTCGATGCAGATTGGTACCGTTAACAGGAACGAGAGAACTACGTCAAACGACGATAAAAGCAAGACAAAGAAGGATGAAGCTTGCTTCTCGGATTGGTCGTTGATGAACATTAAGAAGTATAAGGACAAAGACGTGCAGAAAGGATTGAAAATCCCGGATTGGTCCACCGAGGAAGAACGCAGATTCAAGTTGGACACCGAATCTAAAGATCTGTTATCTTTCAAGCGATACGAGGAACTGTCTAATGTAGATAGCACTACTAACGCCCTGAATATGACGAATGGATCGAAGAAGAAGAATAGCAAAAAGCAAAGCAATATTTACGAGACTCAATCGGACAATTGTGTGGCGAACGATACGCTAACGGACACTCAAATGGTTCAAGAGAAAAAGTATACTGTTAATATGGTTACGAAATCGAGTCCGACATCAAATAGGAAAGGAAAAGTACAAGCTACACAATTGAATGTCAAGGAAGAGCCGAAGTTGTTCGATCATGAGGTTCAAGTGGACGCGGGAATAATCAATAACAATCGAATTAATAAATCGGACAAGCGAAATAAACAAACGAATAACATCGCAAACAACAACAGTAATCACAATAATCACGTTTCTTTGAAAAAGCTCGAATCAACGAGTGTTCAAAAAACCATTCATCTTTCAGAGGAAGAGACCTCGTCCACGACAACGGAGAGTTCGACCCACGATGAAACAATATCCTGTAAAGTAAGTGCTATTCAGGTCGATTTATTAAAGCATATGATTATAAAAAATTTTAGTTCAACGCAATTGTACTTTTACTTTTTAAATAATCTTATATGTATATTAAAATAATTATATTTAATTATGTATAATTATATATGTATATATTCATAATCAAATTTTTGTCCCAAAAATTGGACATTGATTAAAAGTTCCGAGCAAATAGGTTGTTTCTGCAGAGATCTGTGAAAAGATTTTTTTTTCTAATTTTTATTCAGAATTTTGATCAATCGTGCGGGAAGCAAGAAAAGCTACAAAGAAAGCCGATATCTAAGAAAAGCAAACCTCAGTCTATTCCTCCTGTGCCATGCATAGATTATAAGGATAATTACGAAGGTGACTGTGATGACGATGAATATGATAAAGAAAGACAAAATAATCCAAATAGATGGAAGACGAGCTCTAATAGATCTAGCACGAAGCACCATGTTCATACCTCACGCACCGTTGAATCATCTTTCAAGTTATCACGTCAGAATAAGAATCCACCACGGAAGGAGAAGACAGTGCAAAAACGTCGTGTAGCTGATAAAACACACATCAAATGTATGTTATTCATATATAATATCATATATTATAATAAAATCTATTATAGATTTTTTTGTTAGATTCTTAAATTTTGTATCAATATAATATAAAAGTAGATTTTATTTCATATTGAATCTATTGATCTATGTATAAATCGCGCAATCTTTTTCTTTATTCTTTGACCCATATAAATCATATTTATTAATCTATAATATTTAGTTAAAAAATGTATATGTATAAAAATATTAGTACTTTTATTTCAGAAGTGTGTGTGTGTAACTAGCATAAAAAGATTTATAAAAATTCTCATTTGTTATTGTTATAGCTCCTTCTGTAAATGGAAGCATAAGCCAAAAAGAGGATGTAACGCGCGGTGTAGGAACAATTCCGACTCCATTACCGCCTCCGCCCTCGTGTTGGGGCGAGAACAGAGCTAAGTTCAGCGACGTGGTGGCCCGAAGTCAGGAGATCGTTTTGCCGTTCTCCAATTTAAATCATGTAAATCACAAGAGTCAAACGAATACGTCAAATCTATCCACGGTGTTCGGCACCGACATCAAAAATGTTCAATATGCTAAATCACAGTCGACACAAGAGTTGTTGCAAACATCGAAGGAGTATAGTTTGATGTCAAAAACTCCTCTCTGTATCACATCATTGGATAAAGATAAAGCACTCAATTCGGAGCCTCTAATCTTACAGCCGGATGCGCAACATTCGAATAGTTACTTCATCAATACTTTTACAGAACATCCTGTAAATATCACAATTTGAATTAATTTTATTTTCGAATATCTCTCTCTCTCTCCTTATAAATTCAAATATTAATTTATCGTATCGTGTCGAATCTTATAGTTTGAACGCGAATTGGTGCCATACGACGATCTTCCAGAAACTGACGAGCCTTTAGTAGAACTGGAGACACCTGAAGAAGACACGCGATGTCAATTGTGGGAAGATACTCCTATGATAAATTTGATGGCAGACAGTACAAGCGGATTTCAGTTGGAATCACCGAAAACAACAGAGAAACCTGTTTTGTCTGATTTGAAAGGTATTTAGAAAATTTATTCAGAAAAAAATGCACCAGAACATTTCTTATCCTAAATAATCTAAATTAAAGTTTAAGAGAATAGACAAAATTCATCTAATAATGTCTTTAAGATTAAAAAAAAAATTTTTGCGCACAATGTACAATAATATTTTTACAAGTGTATATTAAATACACGATTACAGATAATTGGACAGTTGATACGAATTGGGAACCATTGTATACTAGAGCGGCGGTCGGAGAGGAACGTAGCGGTGTATGGGGAATCAATACGGGGGGTGTATGGGCTGCAGCACCCTGGGGTGCAGCTGCACCGCCCATGATGTCGCAAACATTACAGTCCGAGTCGGATACGCAAGTAAATAACAACAACGAATACTAAAATGCATCTAACGGAATGATTCATGAAGTAATGTTTCTTTTTTTTTCTTTTTTTTTTTTTTTTATCATTCCAGGAACGATCCGGATTTGATCCGTTTCGTTCGCTCAGCACAATATGGACGCCGTCATCGACTGAATCGTGGCGAACGAAACGCGAGGATTAATATGATAGAAGAAACAAAGGAAGGTTTTATCTTGTGATATCGTACATTTTTGTTTCACGATTTTTTGGCAAAAATCGAAAGTAAATGACGGTCTCTTAACAGCGACAATATGATTGTTGCGACTATGATGTATGGATTCGAAAGCCACATTGGAAATTGTTATATTTTGTTACAACCACGCTGAGCGTACTTTGTGATATGATTGTTACTATTACGTTGGACGATATATTAATAGTAACACACACAGATATGAATAGTTTCTCGAACGAGTTATTTTCATATTGTTTCTTAAACCAAAATCTAGATGTTATGTTTCTCATTTTTTATTTCTTTATTTAAAGCATACTATAATGCGATACTTTAAATTACTATGAGTGAGGTGTACTTTGTGCAGGATAATCGATTATTTTTTTCTTTTTGTTTGGTTTGTTTTATAAAGGATACATATATTGATTGATCGATTACAAATAAAATGGAAATAGCATATGTGGAATTGCATAAAAAAGTGAAAAAAAAGGAAATACAGTTTTTCATATTATAATCACAGCACGTATTAATTTAAAGGAACAACTATATCGTTATATGGCTTATATATACGGAAATTTATAATTTGCTTCTTGATTTACAGCACATTCTTTCTCTTCTCTCGCAGCATTGTCCGCGTATGCATATGTAAGGGAGATTAAAAAAAGAGGGACTAAAAAAGGAGGAAAAAAGAAAACAAACTATCGCAATACTCGAGAGTCCCGGATCTTGGTATATTAATCACGAATAATAATTAAGTTATTCGAGACGAGTGAGAACTGTGATTTTTTATAGTCTTGACTTGTAGAGATACCTTCAAGCAAATTTTCAAGAGTAAGTTTTACAAGATTGCGTTGTATACAAAGTATGAAAAATGAAAGAAATGTGTACCTATTCTTCAAGACTGGTAATCGTTGTGTTTTAATAAAGAAGTCACAAAAAAGTGCTTTTAAAAAATAAGAATTATTTTTCCTCAGATTACTAGAATAAAAAAAGAAAAAACATTGTAAGCTTTTCTTCTGCAAAACGGTACGACACTGATAGTTTATATATATTTAAAAAAAGTATATCATTTCATGTGCATTATATTCGTGTCATTTCTCTACAAAGCTGTAATACAAAATTATCAAGTTTATCAAATTCATCTTAATCAGCAGATACGATTCATTCAATTTCTAAACGAGATGATATAAAAATATTTTTTCAAATTATAAAAAAAGGACTCTACAAAAAGGTCAATCTACAACCCGTTTTCGATGCATTTGTGAAAACGCACGACTTGACCTGTTGTATCCTCCTGAGGAGCAGCTGCAAATAAAATTCTCGCGTTATGCATTTCTCGCGCCAGTTTATGCTCAAATTACTTATAAATGAAATATATATATATAATAACGCTATATGTATTATATATTTTACCTTTTGATACGCACATCTGCAATATCGAAAGGAACTACATACCATGTTGTCGTCTTCTATCCTCTTTTGCAACTTTTTCCTGTTTATCGCGGAGCTGCTGATCCTAGGCTGAGCACTGCGTTCACCGAGGATTTTATGCCGGGGTTTCTGCTGTGCCATAATCTTCCTCAGCAGCAGCTCGTTCTCCCGCTCGATTTTACGCATCTCCTCGTCAGTGAAGCTCATGTTCCATCGTCTGCATCTCCTCGGCCTGGTCAATCTATCCGCTGTAGTCGGACGAGATGGTTCGTCGCTCATCGAGTAAAATTCATCCTTCCACCTTGATTCGCTGACATCTTCATCCGGCTCTTTCGAATTCTGGCTATGCTGAAGATTACCGATGCGAAACAGAGAGGAAGGATTTAGCGATCCCGATGCGATGTTAGTAACTTCGGACTCGTCGCAAGACTCGTCGGAGCAAAAGGACTCGCCTACATATGCCGATTCGTCGTCCGACGCATCCCTGCTTTCCTGAGCAACGTAATCATCTTCTTCGTCCGGAGCAGAATGATTCGGCTGCTCCAAGATCGTCGTTTCTTCGGTCTCGCTCTCCTCGTCGATCTCGTGAATGTTAGGAGCGTTATTGAAGCTATCCTTCACACTTTCATCTTTAGGAGTATATAGACATTGGCAGATGATCTTTGTCTCATCCGGATTTGCCATCGCGAGATGAAGAACATCGGAGGACGCTGAGCAAGATCCAATGAGATCCAACGAAGAACGCGAGATTTCCGCCGATGATCTTCATACAAGCAAAATGAAATATGACTCACGTGGTTCGAGTGATTCAAGCTGAACACAGTAACCATGTCAACCGAGCCGTCAACAAAAGATTCCACATATATGTCCAATTTCTATCAATAAATCGATTCGAGTGATCGGCAAAGTGAAATATACAAAGTTTAACTGGAACATATGTTGTACATGTACATACAACTTTATGTTTATTGAAACAGGATTTTTAATGAGATTTTCGTCTCTTTTCGTTTATGTTAATATGAATTGTGAAATAAAAAAATCGATTTATTCAGATTCATTTTCATAAATATATCATGTTATTGTATATTTGTATGTAAAAAATTTGTTCCGTTTATTTTGTATATAATCTTAATGATACTTTTGTCATACCCTGTTTATACAAATCTTGTGGACTAAAAGAATTAATATATTCTCCTTTGTATAAATATATCATATTTTTCCATATTTGTAAAAAATTTTTTACGCTTATCTTCTATAATTCTATACAATTTATTACTTCAAAAAAAAAAAAAATGTGTTGTATGACTGTAAATTATACAAGTGTGGAATATCGTTCTAAATTTATATATCAAATTTATATATAAATTTATATATTTCTATAAAATAAGATAACACCTGTCGAATGCACAATGTAAGTTCAGTACAAAAACGATCGCTCAATCGTTTGCGAAGCCGAACACCTTTAAGCTTCCGGCGTCGCGTTTGCGATCGTAAGTGTCCTTATCATCGCACGCGTAAGCTAGAAGATACTGTTTTGGGTGCCACGCGACAGTGAATGTCGCTGCCTCCACCGGGACATCGGCGATCTTCTCGCCGGTCTCCACCTCACCGATATCTATAACTAAATCCTCGGATGCCGCCGCCAGCAGCTGTCCATCAAATGAGAAGGAGATGGTGCGCACCGGCCAATCCAATCGCGAAAACGTCCTCAAGCAACACAATTCGTCGGCGTCCCATAAGGACACCAGCGCATCCGCTGATCCGGTGGCAAAATACCGGCCAGTCGGATCAAACTCAATGCAGATACACGTACCGGGATGCGCCTTGATCACGTGTAACAGTTCCAATTCGGGATAGCTAAGAATGTGCACGCAACCCTGGCCGTTCGTCAGATAGAATGTGTCCGAGTCCTTGTTCCACGAGATCTCGTTTACCTCGAAGTTGAACTGTTCCTCCGCGCGTATCTTCATTACCCGGGCATCGATGAAAGTCACGAGATCCTCCTTATTCCCAACCGCGATCGTGTTACCGTCCGGTGACCATGATATGTTGATATTCTCCCCCCTTGTGCTGATGTTTGCCGTACATTTCTGCGTCCTTGTATCCCAAATACGAACTGTCTTATCTCCGCTCGCTGTGGATAATAATTCTGGATAGAAGGCATGCCAGCACAATTGATCCACGCTACCGCCATGTCCTCTAAAAGTTGTTTCCTGCTTCTGTAAAAAAGATTTACGTTAAAGGCTAATAATCAAATTTCATATTTCAAAATGATATTAAATGTAAACTTGAGATAAAAGATGGGGATTTATTAATTCTTCAATTATTTAAATATATATATATATTAAAAATTGATTTAAAAAATAGTTTTTATATCCTTACATCTCACGGCTACCAAATGTCTATTGTTCTACGTGTCGTAATTATTGATTTTACATATAAACGAGCAAATAAAAATAATGAGTGCGTCAAGTCTGACGAGAAAAACATTACAGAAAATTCCCGCTTCAAAGATAAACGTTTAGAGAAAATCATATTCGTGTTTACTAACCAAACGATCGGGACACAAAGAAAATATGCAAACGGACTTGTCGAAGGAGCCCGAGGCCAGGTATTTGCCATCGCAGCTCCATCCCACGCTGTGCACCTTTGCCGAGTGACTCTGCTGCTCCCGAATTTTGTTATGCGATTTAAAATATTTAACGAGCTCCTCCACTCGTGAAGCGATAGCCGCCATCGTTGTTTACGCCATTTACTTCGCCGCGAACCATAGATATATCAAATACATAGACGGATCTTATATGCTACGAAGAGAACTAAAAGCATCGACGAACTATCAGCGCAAAGATGCGCGATTTTGCGTAAATTTCCGTCTAGTGACTTTATGGGGAATAATTACGCATCTAACGTCGAGTCTCGACTCTACAATCTATACGTCGTCAATGGTTTGTTTTGCGCTTCCTTCAAAACCGAATGCACCAATGAGCTCGCGGACGATCTAACCTCTCGTCGAGCTTTGCGTGAACTTGCAGAAATACGAGCGTTGCTGGAGCGATGAGAATCTGAATAGGAGGTTATATTTAATAGCGAAGAGAGAGAATCCCGGGATCCCGGCCCGTCAGTCAACAAGCATCGTCAACATCGTGATCGTTGCCGAACAAGAGCAGGACAAACGAAAGGTACAATGGGCGTGCCGACTGGCAGAAACGTCGAGGCGATGGACGTGGATCCCGTGAATGCCGCAAACGCACCAGACGCCCAGAGCGGCGACGGTGACGGCACGAGCGAGCGCAAGGACACCGACGTGCAGACCCTGTACGACATTCGCGAGCACACCCGGCAGATCGAGAAGGCCGTCCAGAACAAGGAACCGCGCTTCGTGTTGCGCGCTCTACGCGCCCTACCCAACACCCGTCGTCGTCTTAATCCGGTCGTGTTGCGCGGCCTCGTCACGGGCTTCTACACTAGGTCCGTCGCCGAGCGCGACGCCCTGCTCGCCTGGATCGAGGATCCGATGGACGTCGACGACAATCAGACCGTCGTTCAAAAGTTCCGCAGCTCCTCGTCGTCGCTACTGCCCGAGATCGACGCTTACGTTCACCTATTGGTGTTGATCCGGCTCATCGACACCAGGAAGTACAACGAAGCGGTACAGTGCTCCGAGCTGCTTGTTCAGAAGATCGCAGCCCAGAATCGCAGGACCATTGATCTGATCGCGGCCAAATGCTACTTCTATCACTCCCGCGCGTACGAGCTTACGAATCAGCTGGACAAGATACGCGGTTTTCTGCATCTTCGTCTGCGCACCGCGACTCTGCGTAACGATTTCGAGGGTCAGGCAGTTCTGATTAATTGCCTGCTACGTAACTATCTGCACTATAATCTCTACGATCAAGCGGACAAGCTGGTGCTGAAATCCACCTTTCCCGAATCTGCCAGCAATAACGAATGGGCAAGATTTCTTTATTATCTCGGTAGGATAAAGGCCGCCAGATTGGAGTACTCGGCCGCGCACAAGTATCTCGTGCAAGCGATGCGCAAGGCGCCGCAGACTACAGCGGTCGGATTCAGGCAAACGGTTCAGAAACTGGCGGTCGCTGTTGAGCTTCTTCTAGGCGACATTCCGGAGAGACAGATATTCCGACAGGCCGCTCTACGAAGGGCCCTAGCTCCGTACTTTCAGTTGACTCAGGCTGTACGTCTGGGCAATCTACAGCGTTTCGGTGAAGTATTGGAGAACTTTGGGCCGCAGTTTCGCGCGGATCATACCTTCACCCTGATCTTGCGGTTGCGGCACAACGTCATCAAAACCGCGATCCGCTCCATCGGACTCTCCTACTCGCGCATCTCGCCGACCGACATAGCCCGTAAATTGGGATTGGATTCTAGCGTAGACGCGGAATTCATCGTCGCGAAAGCGATTCGCGATGGGGTCATCGAGGCTACCCTGGATCCAGAAAATGGCTACATGCGTAGTAAGGAGACTACGGATATTTATTGCACTAAGGAACCGCTGCTGGCCTTCCATCAGAGAATCACTTTCTGTCTCGATCTGCACAATCAGAGTGTCAAGGCGATGCGTTACCCGCCTAAGTCATACGGGAAGGACTTGGAGTCCGCCGAAGAACGTAGGGAAAGGGAGCAACAGGACTTGGAACTGGCCAAGGAGATGGCCGAGGAGGACGATGACGGTTTTCCTTGAATTCACGACGTTTGGAGATAATACGAGAAATTAGGTGAAAATCTGCCGCATTTTTCGAGCTCTGCTCAAAACAAGAGATATACAAGATTATTAATGCGTGTTTTTCTAACGTTATAAATTAATTTATAGATAACATCTAGATCGAGCAATGAGGATTAAGACATCGCTGTAATGTTTACATAATGCTTGCATTCGCGTCCTCGCCTTCATGGATGTTAGTGCTGATATAATGACTTTCAAGAAATAAAAAATATAAGTTATATATATATATATACGATAAAAGTCTAAGTACAGTATATGAAATAAAAAAGATAAACGATATTACAATTGAATTAATAAAGTAATCTCTTGATATTGTTATTTATGTTATTGCTTATACATTAATTGTTCTATGTACTTTAATTCATTATAATAACTTTTTAGCATTGTATAACGAAAATATAAGATAATATCAATCATTCTATATATATATATATATATATATATATATATATATAAAACATTCATTTTATTATTATAATGTATAGCTTTTTTATGTAATGTAATATATAGTTTACATCAATATGTGTAATAACAAAAATTTTATATGTATGTATATATAAGACGGAAAATTAATTTTGCAGCTAAAATAAACATCTCTGAGTACGATCTCCTCAATTTTAATTGACTGAATTGAATGGAGAAATCTAGATGCGCATGCTCCTCGAATGCAATTGGTGGAATTTAAATCTAGGAATATTTCTAGGGAAACGAAGAACAGAATTCTATCGTCTATTTTCCTATCTATGCCACACGACATTCCGTGATGTCAGATGAGTTGTCATTGGATTTCCTATAAATAATCTTTTTTTATTGCATATGTATTGTGCGTTTGTCAGAGCGTACACAAGACAATTTAACATTGTCTTACGTGGAAATGTCATTTCTTAGAAATACCTGAGCACGTTAATACTATGGCGAGTTCTACCGAAGAAATAAAAGAGCCATTGTCCTTGAACAACAAAGGTTATCTATTTGATTATTTAACTTTATAGCATGTATTAACAATTACACAACATAATTAATGTTAATAGCTAACATACTGCATCGCAAAACTGTTTACAACTAAAAAGTAATTAGTAATTTGCATACCATATGTTTCTTTGAATAAGACTTTTCACATCCACTGTTATTTCAGGATATATTACTCCAAGGATGTCAATATCTTACGAGGAGATGGCCGCAAAGCTTCTCAATGAGAAGCTTCTGTTAACGGCTTTAGAGTTGCATGCTGAATTATGCGAAGCTGGCAAGGAATTGCCCATCCTTAGAGAGTTTTTTTCAAATCCAAACAATTTCGAAAACTCTAATATCAAACCAGAACCATATACACCGATGCGTATGTTTCATATTAGTCTTGTAAAAGGCATAGATTTTAATGCAAACAGTTTATTTTAAGACGAGACGAATATATTTATTTAATTTGTACAGCAAATAATTTACAAAACAAAAAAAGAAGTAAAGAATTTTTTTGAAGAAAGAAAAACATTTTAAGATCCACGTATCTTATTAGTTGATATGAATTATTAAATCTCATTAACTATTGGTTGACGATAATTAATTAAATGAAACATTACATATTAGCCAGATCTTCTAGTCAGGCAACTTTGGATTCTTTGGACATGACAAGATATTCAGAAGATGGAGCTGGTGTTGATGAAAGAGTTGCTATTCTGGAATTTGAACTGCGCAAGGCTAGAGAAAATATTTCTGCATTGCGTGCTAATCTAACTGTAGTAACAGGTATGTTTTTCTTATATCATTTTTCTATATTGATTTGTATAATGACTTTCTAATGAATAATACATCGTGATCAAAATTTTTAGAGTTGGAAGGTACATTGAAGACACCAGACAAGAGCTCGGAAAAGAATCTCATTATTGAGCTGCCCATAAAACCACATGAGCAGCGAGCACTGAACTTTCTCATCAATGAATACTTACTGGCAAGATCTTATAAGCTCACTTCAATTACTTTTAGTGATGAATGCGAGGATCAAGATTTTGAGGATTGGCAAGATGTTGGATTAGATATACCAAAACCTACGAAATTATTGCAGATATATCGGGATCATATGAGAGCCAATGGATATGACAAATCTCCGTCTGTCAGTGTTGCCGTACAAACGGACTTTGTTGTTGAAGAGGTGGAGGAGCAGAAAGATGAATCTCAGGAAATGGTTTGTTATTTTGAATAATTGCATCTATAAAGTTTTAGAAGCTAAAATGTAACCATACTTATACATTCTCAAATTTTAAGAACGTGTTATATATTCCTCACAGGTAGAACAGATTGAAAGGTTACAGCAGCAAATTATAGTGTTGGAACAAGAAAAAACTGCTCTTCAAGAAATTATTTCATCAAGCAAGGAGAATGTTATAGAAAATCCAGTCAAAGTGAGCAAATTATTATAAATAAAGAAAATTTTCTTTTGCCTATATAAAATAATTTTGTAATTAATTATTGTAAAAATTTTATAAACTATAACTTTATACACATTTTAAAATTAAAATTTAGTAGTTTTATTAAACTATACACATTATAAGTTGCACAAAAAATTTTTGTTTTATTTACAGTCAGGTAGTTGTGGAACTATCCGTACCATCAATTCCAGCTCGACAACTCCTGATAAGTTTGAACTGCTTGAGCCATTACCAAGGGATATGTCAATCACCACTCAGGAACCAGAAGAAGATGATAGCGCTTCTGCAGTAGTTAGTCTAGATGAAACAGATCCAGGAGACAAAGAATGGACTAGACTGCAATTACCTAAAGTAAATATCACAGAGAAATCTTCTGTCTTACCAACAGCATCCTCAAGGTTAGTTATTTTATTATACGTATTTAATTTTAACAATGAAGGTTTTTTTATTGAACAATTAGAGATAAATAAGTTAATTAGATAAACTAGAGCTACAAAATAATATAAATTGAATTTTTTTACAAAATAATTTATGATATGTGAAAATTTCATTACTTAAAAATTTCTAATTATCTAACGTAATCGTATATATTGCAGAGATTTGCCGATAAAGTTCAAATTAGAAATAGCGACGCATTGCTTGGCGAATGTTTCGGGATCAATAATATCTTCCATGGAGGAATCATTAAAGCGCGGAGTCACGAGGGATACATTAGTCGAGATCTTGACATACATTTTGCCACGTGTAGTACCCAACATCATCCTTAACAAGCGCGAAGAAATCATTCCTTTAATTCTCAGTGCAATTCATCTACATTCCAATTCCAACGAGAGAGAGAAGTTGCTGCAGCTATTGTTTAATTTGAAAAAGAGGCCACAAGAGGACGAGCGGCAAATGATATTGGCTGGTTAGAGCAAAATGTTCAATATATAATTTAATGATTTAGATCACAAAATTTATGTAAATCATATAATATTTATAATTCTTAAAGGAAAAGGACCATATATATTTATGTATAATATATATATACGTGTTAATATATATTGTATATGTATGTTTCGACACATTTACACAATTTAGAAAACTAATCAATCGCTGAGTTTTTTTCTATCTTTTGTGACATTAGGCTTAGCCATAATGGCAAAACTTGCGGAACAGCCACTCGAAGGCGAAGAAATTTTAACAATCTGTTGGGAGCAAAGTCAACACAAGTATCCTGAGAGAAGATTATTAGCTGTTGAATGTTGCTCTGTGCTGGCATCCTACACATCGGCTTCCATTAGAAACTCGCTGATGCTGTCAATGTTGCAACAGATGTTACTGGAAGATAAGGATCCTATTGTTCGAACTAGTGTTGTGAAAACCCTTGCACTACTTATAGCTTTAATGGATGATCCTGACAAATATTTCCAAGTAGGTATTATTTTATTCTAATATATTTTTATATTATTTTTATATTTATTATTATCGTGAATATATAATATATACATTCATATATTATAGATTATAGATCTATCACTATATATAAATTAATGTACATTACAGTGTGAGGAACTGGCCTTAACGGCGCTTCACGACATCTCGTCGATGGTCGTTGAAACGGCATCATCAGTATTGTTACCAGTTCTGGCACAATGGGCATTATCTTTGAAAAGGCTGCATGTAAATTTGCTGCCGCGTATAATCTCGAAAGTGAAGAATCAGTTGAAGCCAACACATTCGCAGACTTCGCCGAATAAGGACTACGTCGACGAAGACAAGTTGGTACCGTCGATCGGTATTCTACAATGTCTCTTGCCATATACAGTCCTGTGCGTCGCTGATACCAACGCAGTGCGAGTCTGCGTCGAAGATGGAATGTCGCCGGACTTGTGTGAGTTGTTAAAGGAAACGAATAAAAATCTATAATGACAAATATACAAAAATCTATATTTAAATCTATATTTAAACCTATATTTAAATTATTATATAGGAGAATGTAAGTAATAAATAATTTAAAGATCTTGGAGTATAAAAATCTGTCACATTTGAAGATTTACGAGTTAAAAATTTAATAATTTGAAGATTGTGTAAAAATAAAAATGGAAGATTTAGAAATTTAAAAAATTTTGAATTGATTTGAGTAAAATATTAAAAATTCAAGTTAAATATTGAAATGAAAAAACTCCCAGGATTTTAAGTCCAAAAAGATTCAAAAATCCGAGAAATCATAGCGCCGAAATTCGTGTTAGAGATTTTGTATAAAGCTTATAAACTCGCACAAAAACAAAAGCACAAAAGTTTTCTAGAAACTTTGTGGTGCAGCCGAGGAATTTCTGGTCTTGTGTCATTCCAATATCATCGATCCAAGGATATTCTACGAGGGTCCCATAGATGTCGGTGTTCTCCTCAATACCTTCTTCTCTAAATCCTGGGAAGATGCATCTTGGCCAGAGCTGGAATGGTTTACGAAAAAACTGTATGTGAATATTATTATTTCATTATTATAAAATAATGATGAAAAAAATCACATAAAAATGTAATTTTGGTAATATATTACCCAATGAATATTAAAATAAATTTTACGATAATAAATAATAAACTTTGAATACAAATTTTTGAATAAGTTTGATTATTCACATTTCAAGAGAGATATTAATCTTAGAGGATACTTTTATCCTTTTTTGCAGAGTATTTGATGTCTTGGAAATGGTGAAATCTGTGGACACAGCATATGAGAACGTTTTGAAGGCACTTCTTATGTACATTCACTCATTATGTGTGGGCTTTGGGAAATATGTCACACAATCCAGGGTAAATATAAGATTCTATGTCTGGACAAAAATGTCGTTGAAAGATCTTATGTTAGATTAAAAAATTTCATAGTTCTTGAATATTTTTCTTATAAAAATATTTAATTTTCTAAATTTCAGGTTAATATATTATATATTAATATATTTAGAAGATAAATTTATAAATTAATACTATTTCAGATACAAACAGTGTTTTTCCCAGAGGTAACAGAACTCGAGAAGTTATTGACAACACTATCGACAGATAAGAAGAATATGAATCTCACGTTGATTCCTAGTTACTTGGTGATCCTGAGCACTCTCGATCCTACAGAATTTGCAAATTACCTCAAACAGTTCCTTGTGGTCTTATCTATGAGCGGCACAAGTATATCTTGGCTGCAAATCGCTGCGAGCATACTATACACTCGAGAACAAATACAAGAATATGTGCTTGCTAGTTTATGGGATGGTTCGTGTTAGATATCTTTTTTTCATATTACTAATTTATTAGCTTGTGAAAGAAATAATATTCAAATAATATGAAAATTAAAAAAAATATAAATATAAGTTTAAAAAATACTTATTTCTTTTTATTATCAAGCTATACACACAATTATTTTATTAAAATATATTTCTTAAAATTTTTTAAATTAAGTTAAAGATGAACATATGCACACATATAGCATTTTGATTTCTTAAAATTAAAAAAAAATATATACTTTTATTATAATCTCCTGCGGAGAATATTTCTGAATCGTAGATCAAACTCTTATAGTTTCTTCTTCTTTGCAGGTGTGGTGCATCAGAGATCAACTGTAAGATGTGCGACAGCAATATTATTCGGTTCCGCTATCGCACACGTCGCGGATCGGTTGGCAAATGCCAAGATCGTGCCAGCCATCGTAACGCTCGCCAGCGATCCTGAAGTGTGAGAGTTTCTCCTCTATCTATGCATGCACGTATCTCAACTTCTTGGCTGTTTACCATTATTAGTTTCTTAAAACCTTATTCGCTCTGATATTCTTAAATATTTATAAATTACAAGCTATTATGTGTCTATTTATTTAACAATGTTCAAACATTATACAAATGCAAGCGCGCTTCTATATAAAATAATTAATCTCTCCTCTTTTTGTGATATATATATATATATATATATATTCTTTTTTTCGTTCTCTCCATACTCTGTAAAATAATAAAACAAATATTTTCAGTGACGTACGATGTGCCGCAATCTCCTCATTGGGCCGTATAATAACGGAGTGCAAGGTGAGGGAAGCACGCGATAAAGCTCGACTAACATTGGAAACAATCGCAAAAGATCCTCAAGAACTCTCACAAACTCTGGCGACTTCATTGGTATCCACATTCGCTTTTATCGCCCCCACTTGTCCGCAAAATTATATAGAGGACAGTAAGTTATTCTGTAATATCTATCTCTCTTTCTATTTGTATAATCCGAAAAACAAATATTTTTTTCGAATAAACAGTGAGTGGCGGAATTCTCGTTCGATAATTCTTAATTCGATAAAAAAAATTATTAATGTTCTTACATCTCTCTGTTTGCATTATTTTTATTTATCAGTATTATTCTATGTTATATGTATTATTGTATTGTCAATT